>NW_006159556.1:6706972-6779955 GCF_000334495.1 Tupaia belangeri chinensis | reverse complement strand
TATATATATATATATATATACACACACACATGTCTGACTTTAGGCATAAAATGAACATACTATACAGTAGCACATAGCTAAGGCTATATACTTATTGCACTAATTAAGTAAGTATGTTTAAAAATTTTTTTTAAATTTCAAGAAAAACAATTTTAGCTTTAATAAATCAACATTTTAAAATGTTAAGACTTCAAGCTTAGGATTCTGTTCAAACAGTAGGTAGATACTGAAAATTCAGAAGACATATGGACAGAGCTAGAATATAGTAATAAGTGCTCTGCAATTTTCTTCAGAAATATCGCTTTCTCTCTCCATTCACCCTTTTATTAAAGAAAGGCACAAACTAACTTATTTGCAAAAAATTATGTTTAGTCTAAGTTTGGTCTGTTATTTGCACTAAGCCCCATAAGAATACTAATTGATTCAGTTTACTTTGCTGGAACCTTTTATAAGGAATTTCAGATTAGACTCTTTAAAAAGTCTCCCAAGGCTACTGAGCCAAGTCAGGAACTCATTATCTGATTGTGCCTTTAAGTACCTGTACTGGAAAGTTTTGGGGGACCTGACAGGAAGTAACGTTTTTTACTTACCTGCCAGGCAGAACTGCTTATGGTACCAGACAATTTTTCCAAGAGCTTCTGTTGGTTTTCTTGAGATCTACCTTAGGTCCTTTCTAGTCATATCTTCAGATATAACATTCTAGTCAAAGGCCTGGCAATAACCAGTATTTCCAATTTCTGATGCAAGGCAAGAGATATTATAGAACTTATGCAACTAACAATTCTTCCACAAAATAGGAATACTCACAGATATTTTCCCATTTCAGAGGGGTCAGGAAGGGAGGAAAGTTTATGTATCAATGAAAAAAATTAACAACTTGCTGAGCCTGTTAATAGCTCAAAAGAAGACAAAAATCCTTCCATCTGGGAAACAAAGCATAGAAGAAAATCAGTAGTATTTTAGTCAAAAGTCATAAAATTTGGGAACCAGCAGTTAGCGTAATGGTTATGTCACTGGACTCCCATGTAGTCGACCATGGTTCGTGTCCCGGACCCAGTGGCTTAAAACTCACGCTGGGCGCATGTGCATGTGTGCCCAAGATCCTGAGAGGACAATGGAGGAGAAGGGATTGCGGCATGACCATCCCCCCTGGGGGGGGGGTGATTTCTTGCTTTCCGTCTCTATGTCTCTCTCTGTCTGTCTGGCGAGCGCACGCGCCCTATAGCAAAAATCTCAAAAAAAAAAAAAAAGTCATAAAATTTGATTTCACCAGTTCAGTCTCATGAAATTATTCTCTTTTCTGTTGAATTTGCAGTGATACTGTAGTCTAATCTTTCCATTTAAATGCTGGAAGTTAACATTCAACGTTATTGTTAATATTTCCAGGCTGGTCTCTACTATTAGGTTGGTAATTTTTTTGTTTTCTCTCTTTTTCTTTCTTTCTTTCTTTCTTTCTTTCTTTCTTTCTTTCTTTCTTTCTTTCTTTTTTTCTTTTTCTTTTTCTTTTTCTTTTTCTTTTTCTTTTTCTTTTTCTTTTTCTTTTTCTTTTTCTTTTTCTTTTTCTTTTTCTTTTTCTTTTTCTTTTTCTTTTTCTTTTTCTTTTTCTTTTTCTTTTTCTTTTTCTTTTTGCTGTTCTCTTATTCTGTGTGTTTTTCTTTAGTTTTCCTGGTATAGCACTCCCTTCAGAACTTCTTGAAGAGCTGGTCTGGTGTTGGTAAATTCTTTCAGGTTTTTTATATCTGAGAATGTTTTTTTCTTTTTTTCTTTTTCTTATGAAGGATAATCTTGACACGCATAGTCCTCTTAGTTGAAATTGTTTTTCATTTAACACTTTGAATATATTTTCCCATTCTTTCCTTGCTTGCATTGTTTCACATGAGAGACCCAATGTTAGCCCGATGGGATATCCTTTGTAAGTAACTTGACATTTCTCTCTTGCCAAATTTAGTATCTTGTCTTTGTCTGTAGTTTTGACCAATCTGGCTATGATGTTCCTTGGAGAAGATCTTCTTGGATTGAGTCTATTTGGGGTTCTTTGTATTTCTTGAGTCTGAATATTTGAATGACCCTCTAGGTTTGGAAAGTTTTCTTCCAGGATTTCATGGATTAGACTATCAATGTCCTTATTAGTTTCTTCACCTTCTGGGATACCAATTATATAGATGATTGGGTATTTACTGGTACTTAGTATTTCTCATGTATTATTCTTATTTTGGAGGTTATTTTCTCAGTCTTTTTTGGTGAATTTTTCTAGATCAGAGGTGTTTTTTTTTTTTTTTTTTTTTTTTTAACCAGTTCTTTTGTTTGAACACAAATCCTTTGAATGCAGGGACTGTAGCTTTATTTCTTTACCATCTGGTAGAAGATCTATAGTTGCTTAATATGTAAATGTGTGAAATGTCATAGGTGACAAGCATCTGAATGGTTTGGTGTGGTATTTAAATAAAGCAAATTTTGGAATAGAAGAGAAATATCATGAACCACCCTTCCAGTGTGCTGTCCTTTTAAATTTTAGCAAACTTATTGGCAAGAAAGAAGTCAGAGAAAAGAATATGCCATGTCCCAGGGTCCTTCTTCATTGGCTTTTTGGCTTGAATGTGAGTGAGTTGTGGCATACAAGCTTTGCATGTGCTCAGAGCCATGCAACCTTCAGAGCATCAATGACATTTTCTTTTGCTGAAAGAAAGTGATTTTCCCAGGGGAAAAAAGTAAGAAAGAGAAAAACCCAAATGAGAAATGCTACTATACACTCCTGTCTAAACTGACGGATAGTTTCTTGAGCAGGAAGACCTGGCAGCAGGGTAGCATATGTAAGAGCACAGGTACTAGCAAAGAGTTTTCATCTGATCCTGTCCCTGTGACTTCCTAGTTTTCCTGGTTTTTGCTTCTCTCATTTGTAAAATAAGTTGGTTTTGAAGCTAGGCCGAGCTCTTAGAATAGTGCCATCAACAAAATTGCTACATGAATGTTAGTTATTTCTCTACTTATGGCACAGGTAGGACTACAAGTATGTCTATGCTCTAACCTTTGGTTCCATAGAACCAGCTGTACTCTATGCTATGTGAGGAAGGTTAGAACAACTGCAGAAAATTACTAATAACTGATTCATATGAATATACAGCTCAGTGATCTACTAAGAATGGGGAACTTCATAGTGGGCTACAACAGGGCTAAGCTTTAGCATCCTCTTTTTAATTTTTTGACAGAGGGCACATATATTTGCCAGAGAGAGAGAAAGTGATAAAGCATCCCCCATGAAGAATGGTCATGCCACAATTCCTTCTCCATCTCTCCCTCCTCTTGAGATTTTGGGCACTCATGTACACATGCCAAGCATGTTTTTCAAACTTCTGGATCTGAGACTCTAACACAGTCAGCCATGAGAATACAGCCTCCTAAACCACCACACCACCGGCTGGCCCAGTGTCCCCTTTTTTAACCCACTATTGGCAGATCTGAACAAAAAATTTTCACTTACAGCTGACAGAATTTTAGTGTGACAAACTAAGTATGATCTTAAGAGACAACGGCCCTCATTATCTAGCTTTGCTAGGGAGAATAGCTAAAGAATAACTCCTCTAGAGCCACAATCATTGTCATTGGCAGACTCCCCTTTGCTTCAATCTGATGGGCCTTTGTAGCAATTCACTTCATTTTAAAAACCAAGGCAAAATTGTGTTGCTCACTTTGTTGAAGGCATAAGAAGTTACACAGAATACAATGAAAATTGGTGGTGGCATTAAGTGCTTTACTGAGATTTTTAATAGTCAAGGCAGAAAAGCCTGTCTTGTAAATTGTTCAATTAAAATTCTTACCACCCACACTCTATGGCAGAGGGCACTGACATCTTTGTTTTTGATTCTGTACATTCAGGTGGGTTTAAAGAATTACTTCCTGAAGAGAATCTTGGCCCTGCCTTGCATTCTGTCTACTCATTCTCAAAAGGAGATGAGATGGCCTCTATCCAAGGCTGTTTAGCTTTTATTCATTCTATCCCCAGCTCAGCTGGCTTTTAAAACATACAACTCTGTATTTAATTTGCCACATAAAATAACTACACTCCAAGGACTTGTTAGGAAATATATTCTCAGTATCAGTGCCAATCAATAGCTATTTAAGTCTCTTGAAGGCAAAAATATTGGTCCTGTTGATTTGAACTCCAAGCTATCTCTCAAATTCATTCTTATCTCTCAGTATAAGACTATTCTTAGCCACCGTGGTTAGTCCTTTGCATCACAAGAGTCTTCTCACTCTTCTCTCCACATTTACTTCTAACTTACCCTTTCCAGTGTCCACACCTACTTGTGAGCAATTTTTAAAAATACGGACCTAATCGGGTCACTCCCAACCCCTGTAAAAGCCTTCAATGACTTCTGATTAATGTCAAGTTAAAGTCTAAAATCCTCACCTTGTCCTATGTGGTCCAGCATAGCCCAGTCTCTGTCTGTCTTCCTGGAATTACCTCACAATATTTTGCTCCTGGCTCTCTAGCTTTCAGCTATGCTGGCCTTCACGCTCTCCCTCCATGTGTACCCAGAAACTTCTATCTCAACTTCTATCTTATTTGCTCAACTGATGCTGTCTCACCTCTCCCCTCCCTCCACTCCCAATATCATCTCTCTGTTCTCCTTACTACCACAACCACCACCCATGACTGGATAAATCCTACTCACCTTGTCTCAGTTTGTCACTGGCACCTAGATGTCTCCTTTAGCCTTCTTATAACAATTGCTAATTATATTTCAGTTTTTGAGATTATCTGATAAATACCTATTGTCCTCCTCCTTAGATAAAGACAGATGCTAAAACTTTACTTTAAAGACTCTACCCCCTCAATATAGCATTGTGTTTTGCACAAAGCAGGCATTCAAAACACGTGAAAGAAGGAAACCATTGCCCCCAAGGTTACACAGTTCTTCCATTCTTGTAGGGATTTCTGATTCTACCTTTGGATGAAGTCAGTAATAGATATTTATAGATGCATCTCTAAATGTTGTCTCTCACTACCTCACCCACCATGTAATTACTTAAACTTAAATATGTCTTAGTATGATCTCATCAGCTTAATAATAGGAGATATTAAAAAAGAATCTTTTGAAAAAAACTATTTGCTGTATGGAAAACCGAGAAACCTGTTGGTGGTGCATTGGTAAAATAAAACACTCTGAGAGGTTGACCCATGTGGTAAAAGTTCTAGGTTTGCCTCCGGAGAACACCTAGAACACACTGGGCACACTCATGCCCCTGATCCAGACTGGTTAAAGCTGGGGATGGATTGCACTGTTGAGACCATATTGGGATAGTCTCTCTCTCTCTCTCTCTCTCTCTGTGTGTGTGTGTGTGTGTGTATCATGGAAGAGGAGGGGAAATAAACTTAAAAAGAGAAAGAATATTGAGGACATTCTCCATTCCAGGAGGTCCCACAGAAAATACGCTCCTCTGAAGCAATCAAATTGGTGGCCCCCTTTTGGCAAATGTATAGAATGTCATGCCATACTTTTTATATATGCAACTTATTACTGTTAACATCTAACTTACACTTTTTATTTTGCCTCAATTTTATCACCTGTTCTGAATTTATTTTGTTACCAAATACATCTTTATAAACTGTCTTAAATCCTTTTTGGAATAAGGTGGGGTATAAATAAACAAATGTAAAATGTAGAATATATGCTTCTCGGCAACACTTCTGTGCATTTCCCTCGAGGTACCAGAACAATTGTGAAAATAAGGCCAAAGAGTTCTTTTTGGTTTCCTCTATGGTCACAGAGAATCGCTTGGGGCTTGCCGAAACTGTTCCCTAGATAGAGTCAAGTTGCTTCTTTAGTAATTCCATTCATAAACACACATTGGCCCTCTAGTAGAGCACTTGAAATCTTGATAATCAAAAGCGTATTGTGTGTTTGAGAAGCTTGAAAAGGAAATTGAAGCAAATACCTAGGGAGACTAGAATAAAGCTAAATGTTTTCCTTCAAAACCAGCAGGAGGTCATCTAAAGTATAATGTAATGCACAACTTTAAACTTTATGAATCTTTTTGCTTTTTCTTCTCTTTTTGTTTTGCATTTACAGTAGTAAGGTTACTCTATCCTACATAATTAACTTTCCATCTATAGAAAGAGCAAAAGAAAAAAAAAAAAAAAGGAGGGGAGGTTGTCCCAGTGCTTTAAGATAGAATAGGCATGTTCAGCATTGTGTAATTCTTATTTGAAAAGATTTCAGGGGAACCAGCAGTTGGCGTAATGGCTATGCTGCTGGGCTCCCACGTAGTCAACCACGGTTCGCGTCCCGAACCCGGTGGCTTAAAACTCACGCCGGGCACGTGTGCATGCGTGCCCAAGATCCCGAGAGGAGAATGGAGGAGAAGGGATTGCGGCGTGGCCATCCACCCTGGGAGGTGATTTCTCGCTTTCTGTCTCTATGTCTCTCTGTCTGTCTGGCGAGCGCACGCGCCCTATAGCGAAAACCTCTCCAAAAAAAAAAAAAAAAAAGACTTCAGAAGTTAAAAAAATTAAGGACAATATGTTTATAGCTCTGCTGTTTATTCATCTCTACCCTCTTCCTCTCTCCACCCAAAATACAACTGTGAGATAGAAACAGAATCACTGCAGTTAAAAAAAAAAAATGGTCATTTTGAAAAAGAAAAAATGGGTAACAGTAGTCACTAGCTCATAGTGGCAGTAAAGTCCCTCTTTGCTTAGCCCACCTAGCTGCCTCCGCCTGTGGTCCCTGGGAAGGTCTTCTTGAACCTTTGTCTTCCATAGTTCCTGCTTCGGAATCCTAGGACTTTGTCCTTGGTCATTTTCTTCCATGACCACATCTGAGGTAGGCATGGAGCAATGTCTTTCTTTGGGGTTTCACAGTTTTTGTACCCTATTTCTTGCTGGAATGGTTTTGAGAGCCCAGTAATTACTTTAGGGATTGGTCAGACTTTTGCAGACCAAGTTTGTGATTTCTTTGGCCACACAAGCCCCTTAGACACTTAGTAAGCTTCTGAGCTATTTGTGCCCAATCTATTCCATGTGTAGGTCACCCTGGCCAAAGATCTGGTTTCCATACAGGTTTCCAGTATAAAAGCTCTAGCTTTTACCTTTCGCTATGATTGCTCCTTCCCCTCTAACCTGAGTAGTGGCTCCCTGTGGCCACCTGATTTGATACTTGCCTCTGAGCTGGCTCCCATTATCTTACAGAGAACAACTAGTAGAAGATGCTTGAAAACTAGGTTGGGGCTGAGTTCTGTCTGTGGTAGCCAGTCATTGCTGCTGATCAAAGGCAAATGCATTAAGTTTTTTATCCTTGCAAGACGCAAAGCACTGGGTCCTTGGTAAATTTATAGACCAAAAGCCAAAAACGTTCCATTCTATTTCATTTGCAGATATGCTAGTTGTAGCCGAAGTGTATCTTTCTCTTTTGGAACTTTGCTAACAGTAGCATGAAGCAGCCAATACACACCATCCTCTCGAATTTTCCCCACAGTCTCAAGCAACACATGCTTTTCCCTCCAACGTGTTGCTGGAAATGATTTAACCAAATGTGTTGTAACATTTTGTCAAGCTATCTACCACCTTACTAAATCCACTTAAGCCAATGACTCATTTTGGGTGTGTTTGCTTTCAGCCTCCCACCCCTAGATCCAAATTTGACTCAGCTGAAAATGACAGAAATCCCAAAATAACCATTTCTTAAACAACAGAGTTTATTTTTCTCACATGTACACACTACTTCAGCATAAACCATCCAGACTAGCATGCATGTTCTTTCCTTAAGTGCTCAGAGGCCCAGGCCCTTTGCAACCAACCACTGTCTTTCCTAGGATATTACCCTTGTCCTTGTGGTCCAGGATAGAATACCTGGCATCGAAGCCACAGTACAAGGTATTGCCATTTTCAGTCAAGTCTCACAGGTGGTGAAGAGGAAATGAAGAAAGGCATGCCCCATCTCCAGAGTAACAGAAACCACTAGAATGCACTCACATGGCTACAACAGGGAGCAAATGCAGTCTTACTTTAGGTAGCTATATTTTTAGCCAAAGATAAGAGGTTCTATTATAATAGTCCTCATCAGCAGAAACCTGGTAGAGGTTGGCAGTTTATAGAGATAATTAAGTGGTTATACCATGAGACTCAGGAAGTAGGGAAACAGAGTGGGCTAGTTGGATATACCGTCTTAGATGGTACAGGTCTTAGAAACTTAGTAGAAAGTCTGAGAATTTTTATCTAAACTTGATAAGTCATATAGAAATGACAGATGCAGTTGAAAAGAATCCATTAAGAAGCTCTAAACAGCCTGCGTAGCAGCAGTGTTTCTTTTAGTGGAAAGTTGACTTTGGAAGACAATGGAGGATTTAGGAATACTAGAATGAAGGGGTAGATTGTTTTCTCTACAAATAAAAAAATAGGTAGGAGGAAAAAAATGTGCTGACCTGGTCAAGAGGTTAAGCTGATCTTGAGAATAAAGATTAGACAAAGCTGAAATTCTGCACAAATGGAAAACAACACAGATAATAGGAAGGAAAACAATTATGAAAGGAATATAGAAGTTATTTATTTCATTTATTTATATTTATTTATTTTATTTATTTATTAATTTATTAATTTATTTTGAGTTTTGCCATTGGGCAAGCAAGCTGGAGAGAGACAGCGAAGGAAAGTGAAAAATGACCCACTGAGGGTATGATCATGTCACAATCCGCTCTCCTCCATTCTCCTCTTCAGATCTTGGGCCTGCATGTACACATACCCAGCAATTTTCAAGCCTCCAGCTCTGGAACTTAAACCATGGATGGTCATGTGGGAATCCAGATCTTTAACCACCATGCCACCCACCGTTCCTAAGTATGGAAGAAATTTTAAGGAACAAGTTTGACGAGAATTCTTGTGTCCTCAGATAGGTACATCTACTATTTGGATAAGTATGTTTTTTTACCTAGAAGTGAACTTAATGTTTTTATTTAATTGTATTTGTGATCTTATGGGCATTTTTATGGTCTCAGTGTTTTGAAGTAATGACATATTTTGTAAATATTTACTTCCTTCAAAAGAAACTGATTTGATCTGATATAAGTGAAAGGAGAATAACTATATGATAATGAGGGCGTGATTAAAATATATAACACTAGGGACTGGCAGGTGGCGTAGTGGTTAAAGGTTCTGGATTCCCACATGGCTAACTGCGGTTCAAATCCCGGACCTAGTGGCTTGCTTTCACACTTTCCCTCTCTCTCTCTCTCTGTCCCTCTCTGGTCAAATTAAAATAAAATCAATGAATAAATAAAGTTAAATAATTCACAAAAAAGAAAATATATAACACAGATGGTAGACATTCCATATCAAAATCCCTTTAAGAGACTATAATACAAAGAAACAGAAGGAGGTTTCAGAAATGAGAAATAGCTATAGACCACTGGCTCCTAGGCTTTTCCAGACTTATAGGAACTACAAAAGTGCCCAAGACCTGCAACACCACAGTCTAGTACCTAAGACTCAGGAATCTGTATTTATAATGTAAAAAGCCACTCAGATGATTCATCCTAGAACTGACATTCAGGAACTACTGTTACAGACACTCAGTGAGGGGGTGGGAAGATTACCATTTTCCTAATGCAGATTACAGAACTGGCACAGAGATAAGGTCTTGCCTGTGTTAGGGACAACATTCAACAACCCCTCTCTCACACACAGACGTACATACACATACTTCAGCTGCAAGTATCCTTCTGATGAAGCAAAGTTCCTAATACATTCCAGTCTTAACCTTAATGCAAATGCCTCGTCCTTGAATGTCAAGAAAAAAAATGAGGAAAACATGTACCTGGATTTCCTTGGTCCCTTCTAATCTCCTGTCTGGGCTCCAGTCATGGGCTAAGTCCAAAGGAAGCCACAGGACTCTGGAGCAGGTCATGGAGAGGACAGCAGAGTAAGAACAGAGTGGGCCTAAATGGAGATTTGGGGGGGAGTCACTGAAGGAATAGGAACTGGCCAGCCCAGCCCCAATACGCCACATTTATTTGTTATAGTTTGTGATTCACATTTAATCATCATACATCTTTGTGGGATACAGTATGGTTTTATTTTTTCAAAACATGCATACAATGTGTGATAATCAAATTAAGGATATTAACATAGTCCTCATCTTCAGCAAATAGCATTACAGTATGTTGTACACTTTCAATATTAATTTTACTACTTTTTTGGGGGGACAGAATACATATTAGTTTGTTTAGCCATTCTACATATCACAGTCAAACCTATCCTTTATCCCCTAAAACCTTCTTACAGAAGTTTAGAAGTTTCATATAAAGATGGAATTGGTCTGGAAAGGAAAGACAAAGAAGCTATATATAAAAGAAAAGAAAAGAAAAGAAAATGCTGAGACATGAAACAGACATGCCTGCTAGTGCGAACATTTTCACTTAAAATGGATCCTGTAGTCATTCTTTCTTTTAGTGCTCTCTCACGCACATGTTCTCGCTCGCTCGCTCGCTCTCTGTCTCTCTCTCCAAGTTAGTGCTATTTTGTCTAACAGATCACACTCAGTATACTCTGTGAAGGATAAAGGGACCCTTTATCTCAAAGTACAAGTGATGGTTAGAATGGATGGAGGGTACAGAAGTCTAGATTGGGCCCATTTATTAATCTGAGGTTCAACCTTTCTTTTGACATACAAGCATTAATCTCAAGCAGGAAGGCACAGAAAGAGTTTATTTCAGTTTTATTTGCTGGTGTTTCCTTAAAGCCATGTCTACAGCTGTCATGTTGAGATGAAATTGGTTTGGCAAAACAGCTAGAGATCAGTTCTATCTCCGGAAAGGAGAGAAATGTATGGGTAGAGCAGAATGTTTAAGATTGGAAAACTGGGCATGGAATTACCCACATAGCAGGGCATGAAGAGATTTAAAGCAATTGCATAATTGATCTCCCTGCTTTTTGGCAGATGCAATCATTGTGATTGTACAGCTCTTGGGGGAAAAAAAAAAAAAAACAAATCTCCCTGATTTTCCAGATCACATGGCCAACAAGATTAGATGATGACTTGGGACAAGTGTCAGAGACTTTCAAAAGCCATCTTTTGGAAATTTTCCCTTACAAAGGATTAGTAAATCTTATCTTTTCAAATTTACCAGTTCTCTTTTTATTTCTACTTATTGCATTGCTTGACACATAGTAAAAAGTCAGTAAAATCATTTTTTTTATGATTTGACTTAAATTTGCCAGTGTAGGGACCAGCAGTTGGCAAAGTGGCTATGTCATTGGACTCCCATGTAGTCGACTGCAATTTGAGTACCGGTCCTGTGGCTTAAACTCAGTTGCATGTGTGTGTGTGTCCTGGTGGCTTAAACTCAGTTGCATGTGTGTGTGTGCCCAAGATCCCGAGAGGAGAATGGAGGAGAAGGGATTGTGGCCTGGCCATTCCCCCAGGGGGTGATTTCTCGCTTCTTGTCTCTTTCGTCTCTCTCTTGCATGTGCCCTATAGCAAAAATCTTTTAAAACAAATTTGCCAGTGTATAACCACAATTTTTATTTATTCAACAAATATATATATATATTAATTCTTACTACATGGCTTGTGCTGTGGCAAGGCCAGACACTAGATATAATGGAATGAAAAAGATACATGATGTGGTCTTTCCTCTCACAAGAATTATTGATATATTCTAGTTAGTGAATCTGGTGTTAATCAAACAGCCAGGCAAATTAAATATATAATTATAAATCATGATAAAGGTAGTAAATAGAAGAAATAGAACTTCACATAATTTTAACAGAAAGGCATAACTTAGACTAGGGATTGAAATATCTTCTTGAAGGATGTGCTATTTTGAGCTGAAAAGTGATGGATAAGTAGAAATCAATTCCTTGAAAGAAGAGAATGTTTCAAACCTTTAAAAAAAAAAAAAACAAGAGGGAACCAGCAGTTAGCATAATGGCTATGTCGCTGGACTCCCACGTAGTAGACTGTGGTTTGCATCCCGGACCCGGTGGCTTAAAACTCATGCCGGGCGCATGTGCGTGCGTGCCCAAGATCCCACGAGGAGAATGGAGAAGGGATTGCAGTGTGACCATCCCCCCCAGGGGGTGATTGCTCGCGTTCTGTCTCTATGTCTCTCTGTCTGTCTGGCGAGCGCATGTGCCCTATAGCGAAAAAAAACCCTCTCAAAAAATCCCCAAAAAACCCAAGATGGGGTCCAGCAAGTGGCATGATGGTTAAGGCACTGGACTCCCATTTGGTCAACCACAGTTTGAATCTGAATCCTGGTGGATTGGAAATCACATTGGGTGCATGTGCATTCAAGTACAAAATCCTGAGAGGAGAATGGAGGAGAAGGGACTGTGGCCTGGCCATCACCCATGGGGGCAGGCAGGGGATGATTTCTCACTTTCCTTCTCTCAGTCTCTCTCTGCCTCTCTCCAGCAAGCACATGAGCCCTATGGCAAAAGACAAAAATAAATAAATAAAGATGGTTAAAGGTGCTGAGGTTCGAAGAAGTAAGATGGAGTTCAGTAGGGCCAGTGTGAGTGGACATTAGGGGACCAGGAGGAGCAGGTGAGAGATGAGACCCAAAAGGCAGAGAGCAACCAGCTTGTGCAGAACTTTGCAGATCTTACTTGGAACTATTTATTTTTAAAGTAACTGAAAGTCATGACCGGAGGAGGTTTTAAGCTGTTTTTAAAATATTACTTTGAGGAATATTACTTTCTCTATTCAATAGAGGAGGATAGGAGAGGATGCTGTCCAGGGAGACGATGACGTTAATGTGGACTATAGTGGTTGTGGCTAAAGCAGGGACAAATGAAAAGATTTGAGAACTATGTGAAGCCCAGGCCCAGCTGCTATGGCACAGCAGCAACACAGGTGCCCTGCGAGGCTGGGAGTCATCTGGCCCACCATGCATTCAGATCTCCAGGGTAGCTTGAAAACACCCCGGGCATTCATGGGAAGTGTTGTGGATCCTCAGGAGGACTGGGGAAAAGGGATCACAGCATGAAGAGACCTTGTCAAGGCTGTGTCTGTCTCCTATCTCTCTTTCATGCATGAGTACACACTGTCACAGGAAAATAAGAAACATCTAAAACTCTAAATTGATTAAGAATTGGTAATGTAGTAGATTTGTGTGTGTTCCTTTGTGTGCAAAATCACAGAGATGGAACTGTCCAGAAAATAGCCCTGGTTCTCTGCTTTCATAGTTGGACAAGTAGCAGTGCCAGCTCTTGAGACAGAAGAAGATTCAGGAGTTAAGTTTTTGTGTGTTGATTCCGAGATGCATTAGAAACACCCAAGTGTAGAGTTGAGGTATGCAGTTGGGAGCGTGGAGGAGAGGTCTAGCATGGTGTGGGAGAACTGTTAACTGGCTCATCCAACTTTCGTTCCCAGCTCTTTTCTCTCTCCCAGCCTCTACTACAGGGGCTGGATAAACAATATTTCTGGTTTCTCTTTCTCTTTAGCATAGAGGGATGGTCATGAAATAAAGCTCTGGCCAACATGACATAAACTAGAGTTTGTTAAGGCATTGCTAGGAAAGTTTCCTTTTTGTGATAGAGATACTATCTTACCTCTGATTTCTTCTGTCTTTTTGAGTATGAAGGTGATAGCTGGAGCTTCAGCAGCCATATTGCTGCCGTAACAGAACAGGAATGAGAATCATGGACTCCTCAGCCATGATGTCCATAAAAAGGCACTTCCAGACTATGTATGTATGTATGTGTGTGTATATATGTATATATATATATACCCTAGTATTTCTTCAGATACTCTGTTTTATATTAATTTCTGAAAAAGAGAAAGTTCTTCCTGATATAGATAGGGTTATAAATGTAATAATTATCAGCATATGAGTGTTAACTCATATGGGCCAGAAAAAGGCCCAGCATTGATTTTTGAGGAGCTCCAACAATTAGTCTAAGTAAAGAAAAATAAGCAAAGGCAGGAGACTGAGAAAGAGGGTCTAAAATGGTAAGAAGAAAACAAGGAGAGTGTGTAAAACAAGGACATTGATGGGAGAGGGTATTATAAAAAAATAAATGGTCAACAGTTTCATGTGTGGCCATTAGCTGAATTCCAAGATATCCACAGGATTCAGTGACATGAAGGTCACTGGTAACAGTGACGAGAGCCACCTCAGTGGAGTTACTAGCATGGGGTAAATAGAAAATATAAGCCATTAAATGGAAACAAGACATATAAATAACACTACTGAGAGGTCAGGTGAACACGGGAATGGAAGGGCTGTCTGTTGATGATGATGTGTGTGGTGATATCTTTGGCTGGATTGAAATGCAGTGTTTTCATGCCCAGAAGGTCCATTTTGTATGCTGTAAGGATATACAGTAATTAGATGTAAAAAATAACAAATAAAAATATAAAATACAGAAAAAGTGGGTAAAGAGGAGATTGAGTGGAGGGATTTGGTTTGTTTCTCAAATGAGAGACCGGAAGAAGTTCAAAATGTATGTGGGAAGGATCACCGAGAACAAATAAACAAAAGAGAAAGAAAATTATTGATAATATGTGATCCGAAAGAAGGAGGAACCAATTAGGAATCACAACACAGGTAGAAACTCAGTTTAAAATGTAAAAAAAAAAAAAAAAAGAGACTCAGAAAGACAGATTAAATTTGACCAACGAGATACCACAAGTAGAGTGTTTCTTTAGAAGGTAGGCAGTATTGCTTTCTGGATATACACATTATATAATTTACAGTGCTTAAACAGGGACCTCTGCAGGAATGTGGGGAACTCTTATGGTGATTTGGGGGATGCATAGGACAATAGCAAACTTGCTCTGCAGTTGCGCCATAGGATGACTTTTCTCACCATGGTGAATATATCACACTACAGGTTCTAATTCTAAATCTTTGGTGGGTATATGGTATTCCACGATGCAGTAGCTAATCTTACCTTGGGCTACCTGACAGTCTAGAATGTAGCCCTCAGTCTTAGTTTGGTGAGTGTGATGATCAGTTTTATGTATCAACTTAGACAGGCCATGGTTCCCAGTTATTCAAACACTACTCTAGGTGGTGGTGTGACGGTTTTTAATAGATGTGATTAAAATCCATCATCAGTGAACTTTAAGTAAGGAAGGTTATTCTATAATACCAAGGTGAATCTGATTTTATCACTTGAAAGCAAATTGAGGCTTCCCTGGATGAAGAAGAAATTCTGTCTGTGGGCAGCAACTTCAGCTCATACCTGAGAGGACCAGCCTGCCCTCCCTGACAATGTGTCCTGTGAATGTTGGACTTGCCTAACTCGCCCCTGTAGTAGTAGAAGCCAATTCTGCATAACAAATCTCTTAATATACATCTCCTCTTGGTTCTCTTTCTCTGACTGAGTGCTGGCTACTAGCCTGGACATATTACAGTATAGGATCTAGCTCTCAGTGTGAATACCAATAGGGGCCTGACCCTCAAAGGCAGAGAGCTGAAATAGCTAACTAAAATGACCAGAAATACCTGTGTACAGTAATAAAATTAGAATAACAAATACCAGATGCACAAAATCTGTATAACTAGCACATCCCTCCCAACCCCCATAGCTACACTCAGATCTGTGGAGTGAGATTAGAAGTAGGTACAGGTTAGTATCTAACTACATCAGGTTAAGAGAGCCTATACAGTCTTCTTGCCACAGAGCCTGAGACACCTAAAGTTCCTTTGCTGAAGCTCTCTCCTTCAGGAAGGATCGTGATGGCCATTAGCAATACTTTCCTCTCTGACTTGCCCTTTTCTGGACTTACATGCAATTCTCCTTTATAGAGATGTGCTTCTTCCTTTGCATATATTGATAGTGATACATTCAATCCTGTTGTCTAAGAGCATTGCAGGCCTGGGGAGCTTTCTACCTCATTGCATGGTCTTTGTGCAGTTCTGCTCTCCTCTCACTCTGTATTGACATTACAAACTGGCTTGCAGAGGGTAATGATTTTGCCTTCTTTCTTGAAAGCTCTTGAAAAGCTTTTGCGAAAACAGTATAGCAATCCTGGATAGAAGGGTTGTAAGTAATTGGAGGATATGATTTCATGGTCCAGAAAGTGGCTGGAAACAAATTAATCTCTATCACATGATCCTTATACCTACATTTAAGTTTCTCCTTCAAAATCAGAGTGTTCAAGCCTGCCAATCTCATTGCCAAAAGCTATGCCTATGTTAATTTTACAGTCTTTATAATAGACTTATAAACACCTTGAGAGGTAAGGGATTTTTATCCCTCTACTATGGATGGGAACAGGGCTCAAAACTTAACTGCCTGAGGTCGCATGCTACTGAGACATGGATCTAGGGCTCGGGCACAGGCCTGTCACACCCCACACCCTCAACCCTCCATCACACACTGTGATATCGCTCTTCCTTTAGCAGTTAGATACAGCCACAGTGAGGTAACATGGAATCAATGAATCATTTTTCAGCCCCAAGGCAGATTTCTTCCTGAAGTTTCTTTTTAACCTGATGCACCCATGCTATCCAGACATGTTCAATTATGCTTTCATTTCGGATCTTTTGTTTTTCCTACTACATGATTGCATGATGTTTTTAACCTAGTCGCACTTTTTTTTTCATGTTTGGCCTTGATGTGTTCTTTCTCATTTCTCACCCTACTCTATTTACTACTTATTTCTTGTTCATTGAACGATAATTTCAAAAGATAGTATAGGATGCTTTGAGTTTCAAATCATTCATTAAATGATAAATGTTCTAATTAAAGGGTAAAAATATCATGATTTTATACTGTTTTTCAGGGTTGTTATTTTATTTTAGCAGTCATTTAAAATTATAAAACACTTTTTTTCTATTCAAAGAAATTGTATGTGCATTATTTTGGGTGATTCTTACACTATCCTTAAGAGTGCAGTAGGATAGATCTTATCATTTCTATTTTACAAACTAAGAAATTGAAATAGAAAATTTAAGTAACTTATCATTTTTGACAAAATGGATTAGATGCATGTAGATTTACACAGAAATCCCCAATGGGACTCATTTCATTGACTTCATAGAACTGAACGTATGGAAGTTTAATGGAGAAATCAAATCATCCAAGTTTGTGTTCTCATACAAAGGTGACAACAAACAAAATTAGTGAGAATAGTTCTCAAAAGGAAATATTAATTCTACAATTAGATCAATCTAAGCTTAGTTTAATCAGGTTATACTCTTCCAACTTTTGCACATTAGATTATGTCATTTGGATGACTCTGCACACTTTGGTAGGAGTCAGAGTACGGGGGAAAATTAGACTTACTAGACATAGATATTTTTAAAACTAGCTAGAAATGCCACCAGGTAAATAAACAGTTTGAGATTCCCCATAAGTTTCATTTTATGCATTTTCCTCCCCTCTCCCTTCCTGCCTAACCACCCTCCACTGCTCCCCACACATTCATACACATTCTCATACATGCACATCCAGGCACATCTCATAAATAACTCAGCCAGGATGCAGGCACTAAAGGATATTAGAACAGCTCATTGACTTCTTGGGTATGTTCTCCCTTCCTTGCCATTGAGGGTTTTTTTTTTTTGCTGTTGAAAAGAAAGGACATTTATTCTACCCTCAGCTGACCTGTTGGGGGCATTAATTTTATAACATCGCTAGAGACACCAAGTATCTAGGAAGATTGTGTACGACCACATTGAGATTTTAAAACAACACCTTGAAGCAATCTCTGACTGCACTGTATTGCTGACGCAGAGCCTTTCAAGCCTGTGCTGAACTATTTCTCCTGTTTTGGTGTAGGCGTGAGCACATAGCTGCTAGACTGTGTCTTTGTGTGTCTGTGCATGCCTCATTTTTTTTGACAGGTGGATGGGTGGCATTATTGGCATTACCAGGCCATTTAATTTACTATAACCCATTTTCTTGAAATGACTTCTATAACACACTTTTAAGTCTTTTGATTTGTGGAATTCATAAAAAAAAAATAGGAAAAGGATGAAGAAGGACAAGAAGCAAAAGAAGAAGCAACCAGAAAGAAAAGAAAAGAGTAATGAAAGGGAGTCACCACCACTCCAATTTGATCCGGATATCCAGCCTTTAAAAACAAAGTTCAAATCCCAAACCCAACAACCAAGAAAAACTCCAACAAAACAATAGATATTTTAAGCTGAAAGTGTTCCAGATCCCTCTGACAAAGAGCCTCCTGAGGATTACAATGCAGTCAATGTTGCTTTAATTAAATTTAATGCTGTGTGAAATGCACTCCAAGAAACTTTGATGAATGACTGGGGCAATTCACGGAGCTCACTAAAGGGCATCCAGCCCTTGCCGGGGTGTCAAGCCACGATGAATTGGTTAGTACAGGCATGTTTATAGACTGCCTCGGGAACCTTGTATCTGTGTGGTAATGTCAGAGATAATGTTATGATTCGCTGGACCTGAGGGGGCTTTGATGACACGGTTAATGAGATGTCCCAGGGAGCATCCCAGCAGGTTGAGCTCAGACCTCCCACATCAAACGAGGCAGACTTGCCCCTCCAGAGCTGCTGCCCTCCAAATCCCTCAGCTGGGCTTTTCTTTCCTTAAGGTCTTTTCCAACCCTTTTCTTTTTTTCCCCTTGCTTCTTAGTCTACATTCACTTTGTCTGGCTGCTGAAATTCAAAAGTTGTTAGTTTTTAATTTGGCTTCTTGTTGACCTGAAAGTGAACAAAAGATTTTCTGGGATTGTGTGGCAATTGGGAAAGGAGAAAAAAAAGAAAGAAAGAAAGAAAAAAGACACTGAGGAAAGGAAAGGATAAAGAAAAAAGAGAAAGGACTCATGGCAGAAAGGTAATGCACAAAAAGTACCCTGTTTACAGCAACAAAAAAGGTTTTTTCTTGTGATGGAGGGCTGTACGGAGAAATGGAAATTTCATTTGCTGAATTCATGCAAAGAGAAAAATTCAGAAAATAGCAAGACAAAAATTGAAAATTAGTCAAAACAAGCACATAAGCAAATAATTCCCTTATGATTATAAGGAACACAGTTGTATTTTTAACAATTTTTTCTTCTCATTATAATCTTTGGGTAGAAAGATTCTACTGGGAATTGAAGAAAATAGTGGTAACTCGTAAATAAACATGCTTGGAATATATCTACCTTTGCAAAAAAGTCCCTGGACAGGAAACGGACAGTGTTACCTCATTAAAGAGGATAGGCATAAAAGGGAAAACAGAACTATATCAAATAACCTTTCCTGAGAAAGAAGATTGTTTTGTTTATTTTATACTTTAAAGACATTCTAAAATATACTCCTATCTAAATGTAGTCAAGTATATTCTCCTTGGGGAGAAAGCAGCCTTTATTGTTAATACTTATTATTCTTTCATGGAAGAAGAAAGGGAAGCTATTATTCTCACCTTCAAATTTCCTACATATGTCTGCTACTACCATTTTCCTTATTTATCAAGAAATCACTCAAAAATTCATGGGAAAAACAAGCCACACAGGATTTCCTTTTTCCTGTTGCACTCTTTCCTTGTTTTTGATAAGTACATGTGAAATCTTCCTAAGTCTTTGTTGCTAAAGGGTAAATGAACTATGTAGAAAGGGTCTTATAGAAAATGACATTTATTTAAACATATACTGGCTTTGACCGAATAGTACTATAATGACATTGAAATGAGATCATAGATACAAAAATGCTATACATGGTTTGGTTGTTTCCTAAGAAGGATAGAGCAGAAGCAAGGAGCTAACTTATTTTCAAGTAAGTCTGGCTCCAAGATAGTGTAACAAGATACTCTTTGTACTCAGTAGGGATCACTTAGTGCTTCTGCTAACTGGGCTCTTTTTCATAATTATAAAGGCCAGAGAATCTCAGACAACTGGATAGAAACTTACTCCCTAGTTGTCAGCTGGAAAGAATATCTTTTTAGGTGAAATAACTTAGTTGAAACATGTGCTGACTTCTGTCTGAGTTTTGGGGTAGGGAAGATGGGGTTTAGAGCAGAGATTCTTCAGTCACCTTAATTTAAAAAGAAGGAAAGTAAGAAAGTAAGAAAGTAAGAAAGTAAGAAAGTAAGAAAGTAAGAAAGAAAGAAAGAAAGAAAGAAAGAAAGAGAAAAGAAAGAAATGAGAGAAAAGAAAGAAATGAGAGAAAAGAAAAGAAAACTAAGCCACTGAACTCCCACATGGTTGACTGCAGTTTGAGTCCCAGATCTGGAGGCTTAAAACACACTGGATGTATGTGCGTACATGCCCAAAATTCCAGGAGAAGGGGTTTGGTATGGTCATTCCCCTTGGGCAGGAGTTGATTTCTCACTTTTCCTCTCACTATCTTTCTCTGTCTCTGTGGAGAGTGCACACACCCTGTGGCAAAAAATCTTAAAAAAAAAAATAATAATAATAAAAGAGGTCTCTGTGAAGGGTATTGGTTTTTTAAAGACCAATGGCAGGCTGAAAGCCCTGACCACAGACAAATGAACAGCCTGTGTGTTTAAACTTAGCACAGAGTATCGGACAGTGATAAAAATCTCAACTGGGTTTAAATAAACATTTAAGAAAGCAAGTATATTGTCTATTATTAATAGAAAGTCTAAGGAGAGCTTTGTCTTCAGGCAGGTCTAGATTCCAATTTTAGTTTCCTCAAAACTAGTGTCTTCTCTCTCTCCTCTATATAGTATAGTGTATTGATTTCATTTTCAGCTCCACATGACAAGATAGCTGCAGTTGCTCCAGCCTCATATTCCATCAAGTCCAAGTTCAATAAGATAGATTTGAAATTCACTTTGATGTCATAGGCTTAAATCATTTGTCCACCCCTGAACTTAACTGCTATCACTTAAAAAATTAAACGCATTTGTAGCCCAGGGGTAAAATGCAGTGCTCTGAGGGACTGACCCACATGGAAAGGTTCCAGGTTTGCCACTGTATGTTGAATCTGTGTGTGTCCGTGATCCCAGCTGAATGAGGCTAGAGGTGCATCACTTTTTTTTTTTTTAAAGTGACACATTAATTAACTTAGGGCCAAATAATATGAATCACCCTGAAGCCGGGGTAATACCCCACCCAGACCACAGGACTAATCCAAAGGGAGCACTAACCCAGATGCAATGTTGTAGTCTGCTGTTGGAATAAGAGAAGTCTAATATTCCTGTATAATGAAAAGGCAAATGGAAATTCCCCCAACATGCCACAGCTCAACCTTCTTGCAGGAGATATTTCTACAATTTCTTTTCTATAATTTGAGAAATCTACCAATATAGGAGGCTGATAATAATAAAGGGTAAAGAGGCAATGTTTCCTTCAAATGGGGCTAGGAGAGAGTGCAAATTGTCTAACATGATTATTATCTAAGGACAATCATATGAGTCATCACTATGGCTACAGAGGGCAGAATCAAAAGTGGGTGACAAAGCACTTGGTGGCCGTTGCTATGGTAAGAGAAGTTAGCTTTAGCTCACTGATCTCCTGTCACATCTTTTCATTTTCTTTGGTGGTTCCAGTGGTTAGAATCACAAGGAAGAAAGGAACCCAGTAGTTAGGACTGGGTTCTGCCAGGCCTGAACTGGGAGAGGATGAAGAATGTGACTGACTAAGTGGCAGAGCACTGGGCTGGTCGCATCTCCAGTGCACCATAAAATGACCACTGCCAAATGCAAATAGTCAAGATGTGGATGGAGTGAGATGAAACAAGCCACCCGCTCTGCGTGAGCAGAGGACAAGCACTGTGACTACTACGAAGCAAGCACCACTAGTCAACAGAGGTCAAGAGATCTCTGGATCTGAACCAGGACCAGGAAGGCCTTTGATTCTAGAAAGTGAGACCTCATAAATTGCAAAGGAAGTTTGAGATCAGAAACACTTAATGATGATTAGGTAGAAGGCATTGATCAGTGCCTAGCTAGTGATTTCATACATCTGTCAATACATAAATGAGACTGTAATTATTAATGAAAATACTGATACTGGTGAATTCTAGTGGGTTCTTTGTTTTTTTAGGCTTTTGCCATAGGGTACATGCAAAGAGAGAGAGACAGTGAAAGACAAAAGTGAGAAATCATCCCCCCCCCACCCAGGGGCCATGGTCACGCCTAATGCCTTTTCTGCCATTCTCCTCTTCAGATTTTGGTCACAAAATCAAGCACACATGACCTGCATAATTTTCAAGTCTCCATGTCTGGGACTCAGACCATGGTTGGTTATGTGAGTGTCCAATGCCTTAAACACTACACCAACTGCTGGCCCCTTATAGTGGGTTCTAAAATTTAGAGTAGGTAGGGTTATGTTTATTTGTCTCCTCCATCTTTCCGGTAGAACCTATATAATTGCAGGCATAATTCCCTGCAAAAACTGAGTAACCTCAGGTATTATAAATTCAGTGCTGATTCAGTAACTAAATTCCCCAGGTTTATCTACTATACTAATAGTTGTGCTTTGTTTCTTAACCATTAGACCCTCTGTACAAACAGATTTGCATTTTCTGTTTCCATACCAAAAGCTTCTCTTCTTCAGGATAATACCTTTGGTATGTAATAATAATCATGTATTCTTATGTAAAAATCATGATAATTAAATGAGATGGTTTATATGCCATTGCAAACCACCAAAACCAAGGAGCTTGTCACTCAACAAGTGAAGCAGACTGGCCAACTACCCAGCCCTCAATATCAGGAATCTTCCTAAATCTATAAGTTGGTGAACTATATATATAAAGTTCCCTGGAAAGAACTGATAAATTTAATAAATTGGCTTCATAATTTGACTGTAAACTCCTGAAAGCACAGACTTATATCATTTTTATATTTTCCCCAGAGCTGAATACCATAAAACACACTTATTGAGAATACTGAGTAAAAATATACCTCTTTTGAAAAATAGAAAGATGAGAGTTTGAGATTCCTGAAACTAGCTATTTCACTAGGTGCTTCCAAAAACATGTCATCTCTTAGCTGTTTTACATTAGTACATATGACTTCTCGGGGAGGGTGGTGCTTTATCTGGATTTTAGAGAAGAGTAAGGGCACACAAAAAAGGCATTCCTAGTAAAGAGAGCGGAATGTTCAAGGGCACAGAGATACGGCTCTGTGTCACTGCAGAATGATGGGTTACTGTGTAAGCAGAACGGGGAAAGGGTGACTGAGGTGGGAAGCTGGACAGGTAAACAGAGATTATGATGTTTCTGCCTAGTATGCAGAGGTACTCCGTGTTTTACCAGCTTCAAAAGGGAACCATGGAACAAACCTGAAAAAGAAAGGAATGATGTTCTGATTAAAAGAATAGAAGTCAGGAAGGAGGAAAACCACAGGCAGTAAGTGGGCCTTTGTCATAACCCCAGTTGGACATAATGAAGGGCTGACCCCAGGCCTGAACTGGGAGAGGATGAAGAATGTGACTGACTAAGTGGCAGAGCACTGGGCTGGTCGCATCTCCAGTGCACCATAAAATGACCACTGCCAAATGCAAATAGTCAAGATGTGGATGGAGTGAGATGAAACAAGCCACCCGCTCTGCGTGAGCAGAGGACAAGCACTGTGACTACTACGAAGCAAGCACCACTAGTCAACAGAGGTCAAGAGATCTCTGGATCTGAACCAGGACCAGGACGGCCTTTGATTCTAGAAAGTGAGACCTCATAAATTGCAAAGGAAGTTTGAGATCAGAAACACTTAATGATGATTAGGTAGAAGGCATTGATCAGTGCCTAGCTAGTGATTTCATACATCTGTCAATACATAAATGAGACTGTAATTATTAATGAAAATACTGATACTGGTGAATTCTAGTGGGTTCTTTGTTTTTTTAGGCTTTTGCCATAGGGTACATGCAAAGAGAGAGAGACAGTGAAAGACAAAAGTGAGAAATCATCCCCCCCCCACCCAGGGGCCATGGTCACGCCTAATGCCTTTTCTGCCATTCTCCTCTTCAGATTTTGGTCACAAAATCAAGCACACATGACCTGCATAATTTTCAAGTCTCCATGTCTGGGACTCAGACCATGGTTGGTTATGTGAGTGTCCAATGCCTTAAACACTACACCAACTGCTGGCCCCTTATAGTGGGTTCTAAAATTTAGAGTAGGTAGGGTTATGTTTATTTGTCTCCTCCATCTTTCCGGTAGAACCTATATAATTGCAGGCATAATTCCCTGCAAAAACTGAGTAACCTCAGGTATTATAAATTCAGTGCTGATTCAGTAACTAAATTCCCCAGGTTTATCTACTATACTAATAGTTGTGCTTTGTTTCTTAACCATTAGACCCTCTGTACAAACAGATTTGCATTTTCTGTTTCCATACCAAAAGCTTCTCTTCTTCAGGATAATACCTTTGGTATGTAATAATAATCATGTATTCTTATGTAAAAATCATGATAATTAAATGAGATGGTTTATATGCCATTGCAAACCACCAAAACCAAGGAGCTTGTCACTCAACAAGTGAAGCAGACTGGCCAACTACCCAGCCCTCAATATCAGGAATCTTCCTAAATCTATAAGTTGGTGAACTATATATATAAAGTTCCCTGGAAAGAACTGATAAATTTAATAAATTGGCTTCATAATTTGACTGTAAACTCCTGAAAGCACAGACTTATATCATTTTTATATTTTCCCCAGAGCTGAATACCATAAAACACACTTATTGAGAATACTGAGTAAAAATATACCTCTTTTGAAAAATAGAAAGATGAGAGTTTGAGATTCCTGAAACTAGCTATTTCACTAGGTGCTTCCAAAAACATGTCATCTCTTAGCTGTTTTACATTAGTACATATGACTTCTCGGGGAGGGTGGTGCTTTATCTGGATTTTAGAGAAGAGTAAGGGCACACAAAAAAGGCATTCCTAGTAAAGAGAGCGGAATGTTCAAGGGCACAGAGATACGGCTCTGTGTCACTGCAGAATGATGGGTTACTGTGTAAGCAGAACGGGGAAAGGGTGACTGAGGTGGGAAGCTGGACAGGTAAACAGAGATTATGATGTTTCTGCCTAGTATGCAGAGGTACTCCGTGTTTTACCAGCTTCAAAAGGGAACCATGGAACAAACCTGAAAAAGAAAGGAATGATGTTCTGATTAAAAGAATAGAAGTCAGGAAGGAGGAAAACCACAGGCAGTAAGTGGGCCTTTGTCATAACCCCAGTTGGACATAATGAAGGGCTGACCTAAGGAAAGGCAGAGGGACAGAGAAGAGACGCTGGATATAGAAGTTAAGTATTAGTTTCCAAGAGTTTGCTCACAGTGGAACCCTCTATCAGACAGTCTTGCGATCTTACATGGAATCCTAGCAGGGTTGTGTTGTTGAAAGAAGGCTTCTGCCCCCTACCTCCCACACACCCCACTAGGCACAACTTGGAAACCACTGTGGAACTGCCAAACTTTAGTAGCAGATTAAACTTAGGCCTGAGAGCAGTGGTGACCAAGTGGTGGCTTCCTAGTGTAGGCAGCTTCATGGTTGGACGTGCTTCTCTACAGGGAGGGAGACCAGGAGGGTAGAGAAGCATGCTCAGTCCCACTGGAATTTTTTCTCCTTACCTCCAGTTTCTTCTTTGTTCGATCTTCCTACTAAGATTTTACAGTGAAAATTGCTTTAGGGCAGTTAAGAAAATGAGATTACAAATGAAAATGTAATGACCTCACCATTCACATATAATTAGTTACTTATTTTCAACATATGGTTTAAGTTTCTTTTTGAGTTAGTTTTAGATATGGTCATTACCATGGTGAGTAAGTATGTATGCATATAGATATGTGAATAAATTTATTTACATACACATATACACAGACACACACACATAGAGACAATCCTCAACTTCCATTGGTTTGACTTACAATTTTTCAACATTACAATGGTGTGAAAGCAATATACATTCAGTAGAGTCTATATTTTAAATTATGAACTTTGATCTTTTCTTGGGTTAGTGATAAGTGGCATGATCCTCTCTTGTGATACTGGGTAGCCACAGTGAGCTGTAGCTCCTCGTTGGCCTCAGATTGCAAGGAAGGGTAAACAACCAACGCTCTACAATGTAAGGCAGTCAATTCGATATGATGTGAGTGAATCAACACCTTATTATAAAAAAAAAAGACTGTGTAGGGGATTTTGCCCAACTGCAACCTCATGTGGATGTTCTGAGCACACTTAAGGTAGGCTAGGCTAAGATATGGTCAGTGGGAAAGGTATATTAAATACATTTTTGACTTAATGCCATTTTTAATTTATATTGTATTTATTGGGACATAACCCTATCATAAGTCAAGGAGCATCTTTGTGTGTGTGTGTGTGTGTGTGTGTGTGTATATATATATATATATATAATATGTGTTACTTTGATATTTATATGTATACATATATATAAATATATATAAATATATATATATAGTGTGTGTGTGTGTATTATGTGTGTGTGTGTATATATATATAGGGCACATGCACCTACCAGTGAAAGACACAGACATAGAGAGAAGAAAACACCTCTCAGTGTAGTGTGGTCAATACCACAATCCCTTCTGTTCCATTTCTCCATTGTGTCAAGAACTTGGGCATGCATATGCACATGTACCTGTCATGTTTTCAAGCCACTTGGACTAAGAGATGAACGGTGCAGTCAGCCTAGTGCAATCAGCCTCTCTTTACCACTAGGCCACAGGGATGACTCTCTTTCTCTCTGTGTGTGTATGTGTGTGTGTGTGTATATATATACACACATACACATACATATATTAGATATAAATTTATCTATAAAGGCTTATTTATCTATAAAGGCTTATTTATATTGTATTTTATACACTAAATCCTGCATCAAATGCTTACTAAGTGCCCACCATGTACTAAGGACATGGCAGTGGACACAGCAGACCAATTCTCTTCTTTCATGGAATTTACATTCTAGTGACTGAAAGCAATAATTTCCTGGGGACCAGTAGGTGGTATAGTGGTTAAAGCATTATATTCCCACATAGTTGACTGCAGTTCGAATCCTGGACCCAGTGGCTTGTGTGTTTGTGTGTGTATGTGTCCAAAATCTTGAAAGGAGAATGGAGTAGAAGAGATTCTGGCATGATCATCCCCACTGGGCGATGATTTCTCACTTACTCTCTCTCTCTGTCTCTCTGGTGAGTGCATGTACCCTATAGCAAAAATCTCTCTCTAAAAGAGAAAGGAAGGAAGGAAGGAAGGAAGGAAGGAAGGAAGGAAGGAAGGAAGGAAGGAAGGAGCAAGCAATCATTTCTTGGTTGTATCTCAAGGATAAGGTCTGTTAGAAAAAAGTTAAGCCCATTATCCACTCTACCATTCAAACCTGGCAGTGTTTGATGCAGTGCTATAAGTTGCAGCAACATGATAGGGATCACAAGGGCCGCAGGAGTTGGGCAGTGACACCAGAGAGATAAAGCAATTTGGCCTTTATGTTTCTCATCAGTATTGCTTTGCTCTTTGGATCCGATCTTGACGTGAATCGTCAGTCTCTCTTCAACATCAGAAAGGTAATGTATGCTTCAGTTTTATTGAAAGTTGGGATGTTGGGCAGGTAAATGATTACTACCTTTGGCTACAGGATGATTGAGTGACAGTGAGAGTGATGGTAAAATTACCTCCCACTGGACTGTATTTTGCGCAGAATCACATGGAGGTGTACATCACCTCTTCTGCTTTTCTCTCTTTCTGAAGAAATAAAAAAAGAAAAATACCTATCTCACACCTAAGCTTACTATTTCATACTCATACATAATATTTTAGGAACCAGGGCCCTTCCAGCTGTTCTCTTTGCCATATGCCTGCGGACTTGTCAACATCCTGTTCCCTTTTGCCTTTCCTCATTATCATTTATGGGATGCCATAGAACTGAGACTTTCAGCTAAAATAGGTTACATATTCTGTCCCTGATAGTGCTCTTCTTTTTTAAAGATTTTGTTTATTATTATTATTATGTTTTAAAATTTGCTATAGGGAACCTGCACTCACTAGAGAGACGCACACACAGAGAAATGGAAAGAGAAAAGGAAAGTGAAAAAGCAAACTACTAGTTCTGGGACTTGAACCATGGTCAGCCACATGAGAGTTCAGCACTCCAACCACCATGCCACCTGCTGGCCCCGTAATGCTCTTCTCTTATATTTCTGAGGCTTTTTCTTTGTTTAGATAACCAGTAGAATTGCCGAGTACTTCTGGAAACTTCTACTTTACTAACATAGCTTAATTCCCACAATTAGTCATTTACCCACATCTTTACAGTCCCAAGTCATCCTATCTCTCACTCAAGATAATTATGAGAGGACTTTGAAACATGTGTGAAAAAGTCTAATTAAACTACAAGTCTATTTTGAAGGAAAAAATTGAAATCCATACATTTTCTCATAATAGCCATTTTTCATAAACTTGTTGAAGACTCTTTATCTTTCTATAGTTCTAATTATTTAATTCCACTGTTAAAAATAAAACAACATAACCCTTCAATGGTTCCCTACTATCTGTCATACTCCATAGAAGACATTAAAGTGTTTGTTTGTTATTTTTTATTTTTTTATTTTTATTTTTCATTTTTTAATATATTTTTATTATTTTTTATTTCATTTTCTTTTATACACTCAATCACATTATTATTTGTCTTACAAAATGGATATTTCAACAGGTGAACATTTCTCCCTAGTACAGTTGATAAAACTACAAAATATCTTCAACAGATAATATCACATTTCTTTGTGCCATTAACGCCTTGTCTCCCTATTTTTCTTCTAAATGCCCTTTTTCACCATCACAATCCAAACCTCCTTTCTTTTTATTTCTTATTTATTTTTTTTGAGAGGTTTTTCGCTATAGGTCACGTGCGCTCGCCAGACAGACAGAGAGAGACATAGAGCATAGAGACAGAAAGCGAGAAATAACCCCCCAGGGGGGATGGTCACGCCGCAGTCCCTTCTCCATTCTCCTCTTCGGATCTTGGGCACTCACACACACGCGCCCAGCGTGAGTTCTAAGCCACCGGATTTGGGACGCGAACCACGGTCGACTACGTGGGAGTCCAGCGACATAGCCATTACGCTAACTGCTGGTTCCCAATCCAAACCTCCTTTCTGTGCACTCTTCTGTCCCTGCAAGTCCTGCCTGATGGTAAGTCATGGCCCTCTACTCTTGCTCAAATTGTTAGTGTCATCGGGAACCAGCAGTTAGCGTAATGGCTATGTCGCTGGACTCCCACGTAGTCGACCACGGTTTGCATCCCGGACCCGGTGGCTTAAAACTCACGCCGGGCGCGTATGCGTGCGTGCTCAAGATCCCGGGAGGAGAATGGAGGAGAAGGGATTGCGGCATGACCATCCCCTCTGGGGGGTGATTTCTTGCTTTCTGTCTCTATGTCTCTCTCTGTCTGTCTGACAAGGGCACACGCCCTATAGCAAAAACCTCTCCAAAAAAAAAAAAAAAATGTTAGCGTCAACCTTTGGAATGCCCCTCCTTTGATTTCACCCACTGCAAATAACTACAGCAACCCTGAGGACATTCCACATTTTCTCTGGCCTCAAAGCCTCTCAAGTAGATAAGAAACCATTTTATTTGATTCAGTTGGTTATTAAATTTAATTTTCCCTTAAAATTTCCTGTCTTCAGACAAGCCCTGACAGCACAGTGGTAACACAACACTCTGTGATGTTAGGTCCTATGGGAAGGTCCCAGATTCCAAGTCTCTGCATGCACCAGGCTTGCCAGTGCTCATGGCTGGCTGGGGCTGGGAAGAAGATCATGGTGTGAAGACTCTATTGGGGTTACCTGTGATCCCTCTATCTCTCTTTCTCTTTGTCTCTCAAATAAGAAATAAATTAAAAAAAAAATCTTTTCTTTAAAATGAAAGCCCTTATTTTAGAGTTCCAGATTTATGCTACTTTTATATGTCGCTATTGTCATACTTCTAATGCTGGCAAAGATAAAATCAAATCTAATTTCATTCTTAGATCCTGAAAGTAATTTCTGGTAATAATTTTGACATGAAAAGGTATGTTCTCTGAGCTGGACTGTGTAGTTTTAACTAACCCAGAATGAGCAAAACATAGGAAACCTAAACTGACATTTATGGGCATCAAATGGTAAAACATAAAATGAGTAGTAAATTGAGTCCCAATGAATAATGAACAAGGATATCTTTAAAAATCATGAATATTGAAGAAAACAGAATTTAGATCACAATCCAGAAATGAGCCTACAAATAGGCTGTTCTTCCAAATTTTCCGAGCCCGATTGTGGTTCCAGAAGACCCAGAACAGTGCTCTACACAAGGAAGGTACACAGTAACTTGTTAACTGACTTATAATGAGCTCAGAGGGGCGAGACAAGGAGGGTTGGTCCAAGAAGGAATCGAAGCAAGAAGAACTCATGACATATCCTTTAAAGGGACTCTTCTGCAAAGAAAAAAAAAAAAATACCTCCACCAGTGCTATTCCACCAGAGTATGATGCTGATTGGCCAAACACATGGGTAGGTATCTAATATGGAGTCTCTATGTCCTTAAGGGTATGTAATAAGTGCTTGCATTTGCTAACATATCCCTCTGAGTTTTAAGAATTGTTATATACCCAAGAGTGCCTATTGAATTTAGTTTGGGAAGTTCTATTATTTTAAACTATCATCTGATAACTCCTCAGGTGGGAGTGGCAGTGGTGTTTCTGATAGTCTGTTAAGAGCAGAGTCCCCCTGGAAATAAGGGACAAGAGAGGCACCTCATAAGGACTTCTTGAAGCAGAAGAGGCGCTTTCACTAGGCCTATTCTCACTGGTGGTTATGTAAAGCTACAGTGGGCAAGAATACCCTAATAACAGGGCTCACTCCTCCACCCCACATCTTTCTTTTTTCCCACTATTTCTTTCTTTCCTTCCTTTTCTTGCCTCCACTATTACTAAGTAGCACATGGGAAAACCTCTCCAATGGGCATCTTTCCTTTGCTCCTCTTCACTCTCCCCTGGTTCTGTTCTTCCCTCCGCTCTGTAACTTGGGAAGCTGGCCAGGTACTGCATCTCACCCCTCACCCTCTTGCATTTTTTGGGTGGCCCCTAGGGAACATGAACAGCAAATCAGAGAAACAAGAATGAGGTCTGGGGATTCATTTGCCTGCTCCCCACTCTGTGGGGTTATTAAGAGTAGACCTTGACCAAGACTCCACAGTCTGTGACACCTGACTGCTTGTTTTCCCCTCCTCTTACCTCTCATTCTGTTCCCTTCCATCTCCTTGCCCCAAACTTTTCTTCTGCTAAGTGCACACTTCCCATGCCCTGCCTACCTTGGGATGAGTGCCTCCCACGCTGATACAGCCCCAAAGAATAGCATCATTCATTGCGATTTTCTAAATCCTTTCCACACCTTTACAAATGTGCCCTTTATTAAACTCACATTAAACAAGCCAGTCTGTTTCCTGCTAGGATCTTAACTGATGTGACCTCTTATTGGGTCGTCGGAAAAGTCATGACATGTTTTTCTATGTAAAAATGCATCATGACTTTTCCAATGACCCAATATTTTACAAGGAGACTCACCTGATACCATATGCATTCCCAAAGAGGTAAATACCTAATTAGGGAGCGCCTCACATAAACATTTTATTATGTGACTAGTTTGTTTTATGGTCTTTTATTTTTATCTTATTTTTTGTGGCTAGCAGGTAAACACTTTCTGAAGATTTATTCACAAATGGAATCCTTTATAAAATTCTAATTCCAAGGAGTGTCATTCACCATGATCATTATGTATGGAGAGGGATGTGGGTTTCTTCTTACCTCTTATCCAACTCTTATCATCAAACATTTCTCTCTAAATAAAGATTCTTTTTTCTTTAATGCCTATAAAGACTCCAAGTTAATGTCTTAGGGAGAACAGCTCTGAAAAGACAAGACATTATTCTTCAGCCTGCCTGACTCCTCACATTTAAAAGAAAGAAATTAGATTTCACCAAGTTAAATGATTTTAACAAACTCATTGTTCTCATACAGGAGTGGTATGTAAGTTTTGGAACAGAGCAGGGTATAAATTCTACTTCTCTAGCAGGACTCACTGTTTTATCATTTCAAGTAATATATAGACCACCTGCAGCAAAAAACTTTCGAAGGAATGACAGGAGACGGTGTCCCCTCCTTTAAAAATAAAGGAGACAAACATCAGGATTTGTTGGGGCATCAGAAATCATCCTCCCATGTGCTGCTAGACCAACTGACAGTTGAGCTCATTCCTAGTTTATGGGGAATCAAAACCAAGAGAAATAAACCATTAGAGAACTCAAATTTTGGCCACATTATAACTTCTCTTCCTTAATGACAGAGTGGATTGAGCAAACTGTCTGAACTTCCATTTGATATTGAAGTTATCTAATCCCCCCAATCATTAAGATACTCTTCACATTGTGAGAGCCTGACAACGGGCCAAGTCATCAATCAAGAGAAATCCTCTCAGCTTTTAGCTGCCACCCAGGAAAAAGCAAAAACTTTATTAGTAGAAGTTCACATATAGCTCCCCAAATAATCCCTACATCACACCGTGACTTTACCTAGGTTCATGAGTTCAGATTTGTTAGGCTTATTTTAAAAGAGCCTTACTTATCGTGCTCTTGAGTAATGATTTAGGCCCAGGGGCTCTGGACTGAGACCATCTGATTCAAGTGCCAACATCATTTACCACTGACATTAGGTGAGTCACTTAATCTCTTGGTAGTGTCTTTGGACCAATATGCAGTGTATCTATAAATAAGATATAATAATGCCTATTTCTTGAAATAATCATAACAATTAAATGAGATGTGTTCTTGAAAGTTTTTAAATTAAAACTCATTGAAAGTTATGAAATGAGTTAATACATGAAATGCATTTAAAACTGAACCTGGCACACAGTAAGGACTCAATACATGTGAAAAATTGATCATTGTCATTAATTGTGGGAAGCAGTTAGCATTATGTAAAGTGCTCAGAAATGACAGCTATTTCTATCATATTTTTTCCAGGTTTAGCTATTCCTGCCATATTGTGTTTATTGATGAATTTTCAGAATAATTTTTTCCACTATTTCCTTTCCCATGAGAATACGTGATAGGTTGGCCATGATGTACTGTTGATTAAAAACTTTGATAGTAATTCTACTTCTTTATCTCGGGGAAACATTCCACTCTTCTTGATTTTTTTTTTTTTTGAGAAGAAAATGAGGGCATAATAGAAGAGATATGTGGGAAGTAGGTGTTCCAATAAAACTGCTTTCACATCTTGCTTCTCATTCTCTTTGCCTTTCTGAAACATTGGCTTTAGTATGTAATACTTAACTCCAGTTATTCAAATGATGGATTATTTCTATATAGTTTCCTATAGTGTACCTGGCCCAGCAGGTGGCATAGTGGTTAAGGCACTGGACCCCCACATGGCTGACTGCAGTTTGAGTCTCAGACCCAGCAGCTTGAAACTCACACTGGGTGCATGTGTGTTGTGCCCAAAATTCTGAAAGGCGAATGGATGAGACGGGATTGAGGCATGGCCATCGCCCCTAGGGGATGATTTCTCACTTTCTCTTTCTCTTTCTCTCTGGTGAGCACATGCATCCTAAAGTAAAAATCTCTCAAAATTAAAAAAAATTTTTTTAAATGCACCAAAATTTAAAAATGACACAGAAATGTTTTATTACCTGTTGATGATGACATTTATAGTATTTTGGACTGGACTGGTCTGAGGTGTAATTCATGTCAGGTAAATTCTCTATGCAAGCTAAATGCTGTATAGCAACTGAATGTATAAAAAATAATAATTATAATAAAAAAGTTTTTAAAAGAAGGAGGTGCAGGAAGAAGAGAATCAAGGGGGGAAAGGGCAAACATTTAATGAATACAAACATTGAAAATTATCCGCTGATGATAAGGTATATGGTAGTACCTTTGAACTAATATGCAAAGTATTCATACTGGGAAAGTTCATTTTATATGCTGTAAAGATGTACAGTAATTAAATGCAAAAAATAAGAAAAATAATTTTTAAAATGTTTGCACCAAAAAAAGAGTGCTAAAATTTTAGAATTCATAGAAATTTTAAGTTATTTATTCAAAAGATGAAATCTACCTGCCATTATTCCCTTTGCCCCATGTAGCCTCACACATTGCAGACATTGCAGACATTCTACAGTCATTCATGCCATCTTGGTTGCAGTTTCAGAACCCTTTTCAACAATGCACACCAGGTAACTGCTTCTGATAAGCAAGAAGAGAAAGCCTAGAAGACAAAATACAATATTGCTCCAATAGATTTATTTGTGTTACAGTTGAAAGAGCAAAATGAAGTAGCTAAAGAAACAAAACAACAAAACCAACAATGAAAACAAAATATCACACACCTAAATAGTAGAAGAGTTAGATCTATCACTCAGTATGTCCAGATCTAGGTCATTCAAATTTCCAATATAGTGAATAAAATTGAGTTTAAGAATTAATTTCATGAGACTCTGCAAAGATATTTCTATCTCCCAAGGTGTATTGCATGAAGAAAGAAGCTTTAGTCACATTGCACATGAAGTTTGCTTTGGGCCTCTTTCTCTATGAAAGCCTGTGGACTAGCTTAAAAATCTGTAATTTTACTTACTTCATATCCTATTTCAGCATTCATGAAAAATCTGCCAGATCCATAACAATCTGTAGGAATATTTATTCTGTGTCAGAAACACAGTTGACCAATGAATCAAAGAGATATTTTTTTCTTCTGTGTTGCCAATAGCAACATCAGTGAAATAATTTATTTGCATTTGGGAGGCTCCTAGACTTTTTCTGTCCCATCATGGAGTCTCTTGGAGAATCTTTACCTGCCCTTCTCCTACTAGCCCCCTACCCAAATGCTTCCATTTTTAATTGGCTACTTGGAAAAGTCTAGCAAGTGTCATGTCTGCTGTTGCTTTGGGGTTCATATTCAGGGAATGTTTGCTTAATTAGTAGATGACATCAGTCTGAAGTAAGTCCAATAGACTCTCTGGCAAGAACGCAATGTCAGGAAGGAGCAGCATTAGAAGGTTCTGTAGTTATCACATGTGGTATAGAGAATGGCTCTGAGGGCTGGCGAGAAGGACAGTACTGATCTACTAGTGCAGAATCCCATTGGTCCTCGCTATGAACAATGGCATCCTTATCCTCAGTGTCTCCTGATGCCAGACCTAATGTAGAAGGAATTATGTCAAAGAGAGATGGTGTCGAATAGCCTCCTACCCCTTTTTCCCAAGCAAATATGTTGAATGCATTTTGACTTCAACTTGGAGAAACTCCAGTCACACTAAAGTCAAACCTTCCCCTGCCGCCCCACCTCCCAGATGGACATGTACACTTCAATTAACTCTGTTAGATTCTCCCTGTGGACACTGAAATGTTCTCCCTTTAAGATTCTTACAAGAGTTTTTCTTGGAACATTGAAAACTGTAGTTGAATAAGGACTACATGGCAATTCAAAGTAAGAAGATCTCCCCCCCTCCCTCCTTGCTGAGATGGATGTCAGTAATAATGGTCTTTATGTCCTGCATTTGCTAAACTTTACAGTGTTCAAAGGCCTCTAGATGAATGATCTCATTTGATTCTTCACATTCCTCTGTACATGAGATGTTAATTGCTTATGAAAATATTATTAGAGGAAAAAATTAAAAGCAAGAATATCAGAAAGACTACTGGTGAAGAAGGAGAACAAAATTACTATTTCAGTTTGTTTCATTTAAGCAAGAGAAAGAAGAGGGTACATATATGCTTAAATAAAATTTATTTCACCAAGAAGGAATGTTAAAGATAGTCTCTTCCTTTTTTTTTATTTTCTTTTTTTTCTCTTTTAGGCTTTTACTGGTCAGAGAGAGAGAGAGAAACAGGCAGTGAGAGGGAAAGTGACAAATCACCCCCAAGAAGGGATGGCCATACTGCAATCCCATCTCCATTCCTCCCGGCATTTGGGGCACACACACACTCATGCCCAGCATGAGTTTCAAACTGCTGGGTCCAAGACTTGAACTGCAGTTAGCCATGTGGGAGTCCAGTGCTTCAACCACCATCCCACCTGCAGGCTGCCACCAGACATTTTTCTAACAAATATTTCTATAGGTCCTATGTTTTAAAAAAAATTTCAGAAAACTGCATTATTAAAATTTTCCCATTTTTATTATAAAATAGCAATGTCTAGTAACAATCAAACAGTACAATTCTGAATTGTTATGAACAGCCTTCCTAGAATATGAAATTACCATTAAATTTTTAGGATAACCCCAGTACTCCCTGGATCCCTGTTATTAGTTTTGTGGTAACACAGGAAATTGAGAGTAAAGTTTGAGAGCCTTGAGGTAATCTAACCTCCGCCTTTTAAAGTGGAACAAGTTGCCCAAGAAAAATCAGATACCTTGGCTAAGATTACAGAGCTAGTTGGTAACAAGGTGAGACTAGAATATAAGTCTTCTGTTGGAGCATTTTATTCTAAAAAGATATAAATCAGATCAACAGCAAATTCTATTTATCATGCAGATAATTAAAAAGTAAAGTCAGGGTCAGCAGGTGGTTTGATGGTTGGGGGACACTGGACTGCCACGTGACTAACCACAATTTAAGTCCAACCTGGCAGCTTGCTTTCTCTCTCAATTTCTCTCTTTTTCTTTTTGCTGAGTGAAAATGCCCTGTAGCAAATTTTAAGATAATAATATGATAAATAGCATTAAATAAAAAAGGTGACGTCAACAGTTAAAATAAAAATAGAGTCACAGGATTGGTGACTGGTTTATGGCACTCAGTCTCAGTATTGAAGAGGCAATATGGAAAAGAGAGGACTGTGGCAAAATGGAAAGAACATGCCTTCTCTAAACGTAGCCTGTCTTGGTTAAAAGTGCAGTCATGCCAGTATGTGAGCTCAGCATTGCCAACTCTTCATGCTTTTTTTCCCTAGAAAAGCAGAAAATGTAAACTTTATGTGAAATCTCTCAATGTCTAAATATTGCCAATTAATTCAAATATTTAAAAAATACTATTTGGGCCAACATTTTAATGTACAAAAAATGTCAGTGAGTTGTTTAATTATGACTGCTTATAAAAATAAATATTTGAATATAAAATGTGTTGACTGGGGCCCAGCAGATGATATGATGCTTGAGACACTGGACTCCCACATGGGTGACCATGATTTGAGTCCCAGACCCAGTGACTTGAAACTCATGCCAGGCATGTATATGCACATGCCCCGAATCCAAAGAAGAGTATGGAAGAGAAGGGACTGTTGCATGGCCATCCCCTGCCCGTAGGGTGCGTTCTCATTTTCCCTCTTTGTCTCTCTCTTGTGAGCACACATGTCCTGTGTATGTGTGTGTGGGGGAGGATTAAGAAGTGTTTACTGATAGAATTTACCAAATCTCTCCTATTAATTTGCCTATTTATCTTTCTTCCTACCTACATGAGAGTTTCGTGAGTTTCTACTACAAGTAAAGCACAGTGCTGGATGTTGTCAGCAGCACTGGGTAGAAAGGAAATATAAGAAGAGTGGGACAGATTTGGACTAGCTACCAAAGGCAATTGATTAAGATTTGTTCTCATCCTGCCTACATATCAGAATCACCTGGGCCTAACCCTTGACCATCCTGACTCTGCTGTTCTGAAGTACTTTGAGCAGTCAGTAAGAGAGGTTGTTGAGTAGCAGCCAATGTCAAATAACATGAATTCCTGGTGAAGCCAATATGTATGATGTAGTGACTTCTAGAAACCCTAAAGACTGGAAGTAAGTGTGGCAGTGGAGAGAAGTAGATAAGGGATGTCATTTAAGCTAGGTGATTAGCAATGCGGTCAGAGCAGAGATGAACGGCCATTAGGTCTAGGCTGGGATGATGAATGTCTGGCTAGTGGTTAAACAGTACATGGGTCTTGAAGTATTCTGAGTCTTCAAACATCGTTCTCATTGCATTTCAAGAGAAACAGAGGGGGTTTGTGTCTTAATTTCGTAGGGCTATGTCAGACTGACTAAACAATCTTAAGGAAATTGGCTACACTCCCAATTTCCTCCTCTTTACACAAGGTTGCTGTGGATGCAGCTTGAAACTTATAAAAGCAGTTTGAAGTTAAAGAAGTGATGCACACATCTAAGTGTTATGGTTTTCAAATTTGTTATTGTGGTATTCTGAATGCTAAAAAGAGTTTCTTGAAGTTTTACTCTTTCATAAATCCTATCAGAAATGTTCAATTTTTGCACACAAGAACAGGCAGCTACACTGGGAAAATGATTCTGTGATTCTACACATTTCTTTGACAAGTCACAAATGGGTTTTAGTGACCAGCTGCAACTTGTGTGTTAAATTTAAATAATTCATTCTTGGCACAGTTATTTTTCACATTTCCTTGCATTAGAAAAAAGAAATTTATGCTGCCTACCATTGCACATTGTAAAAGCAATAGATTCTAGCGTATCTATTTGAAGAGGATATTGCATACTAAATGCATAAAATGAAAATGTCAATGAATTCAACAGTACGTTTCTCTTCTGATCAGTGGGGGCAAACCTTCTTTGGATCTTTAGTCAGCAGGTCTGCTTAAGACCTATAGGGAATTTTCTTATCTCATAAACTATGGGAAACTTAAAGTGAAGATGGTTGTTGACTACTTCCCAGCACTCCAATGGAAACTAGATTTTAGAGTTTAGGTTGATCTGCAAATCTTGCCCTCTTCCAATTGTCTGGAGCCACTAACAATAACACACAGAGACAATAATCTGCTCAGTCTATGTATGGCTTTCAGAAGACAAGTTTTGGGACCAGCAGTTAGAGAAATGGCTATGTCGCTGGACTCCCACACAGTCGACCGCAGTTTGCGTCCCGGACCCGGTGGCTTAAAACTCACGCTGGGCGCGTGTGCATGCATGCCCAAGATCCCGAAAGGAGAATGGAGGAGAAGGGATTGCGGCGTGACCATCCCCCCTGGGGGGTGATTTCTCGCTTTCTGTCTCCCTGTCTCTCTCTCTCTGTCTGTCTGACAAGTTTTCGAGTTGAAAGTTAAAGAACATTATTCAATTGAATTCTTATGTTGAAGAAATCAGTTTATCTATTTGCATCCTGTGGTCAGCTCAATAAAGAAATACATTATAGAACTCATTTTATCTCTATGCATTTTTAAGTCTGTAATAATAAATACATCCTAAGTGAAAAAAAAAGTGTATCCAGAGTGAAAGATGTTTCAAGATTTTTGTAATAGAATAATGACTAATATTATCATATTTGAGGTGGTTAGATGGAAAAGGATCCTTGGGTATTTGCTCTTAGCCCTGAACTAAATCAACATAGAATTTCTAATGACCTAATTAATCTTAAATTAAGCATGCCTACTGTTTACTGTGATTACCTCATCAGACAGGCTATTTCAGCATCTGTTTTTCCTCATAGTGAAAAAGGTTCCCTTTTACTTCAAAAGTGAGTTTTCCTCTTCTTAAGCTCACTTGTTTGACCATTTCTATCCAAAATAAATACTTTTTTCTCACCTATTAGCTGTTTGAGGCTGAGTTGTGTCTTCAAGTGCTTGGGCATGATTCGCAGTCAGACATCTGACTTCAGTGGGAGCTATGAGTCTTTGAGGCCTGATTTGACCCTGTGTTTGTACTCAGTATATAAGTATTTAGGTAATGTTTTCATTTCCTGACCCGCTCAGTATCATTTCTTTGGCAAAATATATTCACTTCCCTCACATTTTCCCCATCTGTTATATTCTTAAGTCTGTCTATTACTTTGCTTACTTTCCTTTGATCTTTTTTTAGTCTGGATCTTGTTTTCCAAGGACAATGCGTACACCCACATGCATAAGTGGAAGAATCCCCAGCATTTATATTTCTTCATACAGAATATATATGTTCTCTAACTTTGCATGTTATAAGATGTGCACATAGATATAGACTTTATAGAAATGCATAGATGGCAAAATAGATTGATCTTTTGCTTTCATAAACAGAAGCAAAGAGTTCTCTATTTCTTAATGTTATGGGGAGAAACTTGGTGTAATAGAGAACTAGGGATATGAGTTTCCTTTGTATTCCTGCTCTGAGTCTAATTCTGGTCTATGATCTAGATGGAAAGATTTTCAGTTTTCCTTTTGATGAATCTGTGTTTGTTTTACCTTTGTTCCCAAATATTATGTTTTGAAAGCATTGCTAGTTTACCCTCTTGAAAGATGTTAACATTCAAGAAAATATCAAACTGGGTATCAGGCATCTGTGGACTCATTCTGGATTCCAGATGGATATTTGAGACACAACAAATGAAAAGCCCTATTTTAATATATTTGCCTGCTCTTGTTTCTCACTTGACTTCCCAATCTAATTTCTTTGCTGCCAAGAGTTCTCACTCATATCACCATTTAAAATTTAAAAGCAATATATATTTAAATGCAAAACAATGTGCTTATATGGAGACTCCACTACAGTGGAAAGTATGACAGTAGGTTTTTATTTCAAAGGGTTCTGGATGATCTCCTGAGTGGGAGAGCCAGAAGGAAGAAATGTTGGATCATTCCAAGTGACTGGACATAAAACAAATATTTCTCCTGTCTGATCATGATCTGTATCTTTCCACATTAGAGACATTGTTTTTGTTCATTTACTCTTTGTCATCTTCCTTTTGAGTGACAATGGTTGTGAATAGCATGAAGAGCAAATTGCAAATTTAGTTTAACAGTATGAGAGGTTATAAGTCACCATTCTCACATTTTGAGAAAAATGAGAAATTCTATTAATAATGTCATGCATTTATATCATGTATTTCTTAAAAGTCTCCCTTAATGAATCAAAAGACCCTTCTGAAATCTTACTTTTCTCTGGAATGATAAAATAGTTCAAATGGGGAATTTTCCACTCAATGTTTCATCTTATCGATCCACTCAGGAATATCCCACTAGAGTGATCAATTACATAGAGCTTGCTGCTTACACAACCTTCAGCCACTAAGACTAACAATAAAACAAAAATGTGAAAAGCTCAATAAAATGGAAAATAAGGTATACGATGCCATAGAGATATTTATCAAGAATGTTTGCATGTTATGCAATAGTTGTCTTTACAGGGCACAAGAAAGTTTGTGTCCAAAGTCAACAATCAAAAGTGGGCACCAAGAGCAAATACCAAATTACCCTGGCTGTGAAATAGGAGAGTGTGTTACAATACGTGTAACTTTGACTGTATCTTTGGTTTGTGTCTTTTTATCCAGTTTTTTCACCACCATTTGCTGAAGAGATTTTTTTTTTTTCCTGAACACTGATTGTATTGTGCTCTTTGTTAAATATCAGTTGACTGTAATTCTGGGGTTTAGTTCTTTGTACCAATACCATGCTGGGTGTTTTTTGGTTTTTGGTTTATTTATTTTTTTATACCCAAACACATGAGCCAAAGATCTATTTATCATTATCTATCCCTTAAAACCACTAAGATACTTTAAGCTGAGTTTTTATGTTGACTTATATAAGTAAGCATATAAAAAAAGAACTTGATCCTTACCTCACACCATATAAAATTAATTAAAAATGGAAAATAGGCCTACGAGTAATAATTTTTGAAGAAAACATGAAAAGAAATCTTAGTGACCTTAGATTTGGCAAAGATTTCTTAAATATGACACAAAAAGCATTGAAAGAAAATCAGTTGTACTTCACCAAAGCTAAGAACTTTAGTTCATTTAAAAAAGAAAAGTTGGAGGCCAGCAGTGTGGTGGTTAAGGTGGCTAGATACTATGTGACTGACTGTGCAGTTTGAGTCCCAGACCCAGTGGCTTGAAAATCACACCAGGCATGTGTGTTGGTGCCCCAAATCCCAAGAGGAGAATGGAGGAGAAGAGATTGTGGAAGGGATTGTGGTGTCACTATCCCCCTGGAGGGTGGTTTCTCACTTTCCCTCTCCCTCTCTCTGTGGCAAGTGCATGTGCCCTATAGCAAGACTAAATTAAAGAAGAAAAAAGTTGTTGCAAAAACAATGGGAAAAATGTTTTTGTAAATCATATGTATAACAAATTATTTACATGTACAATGTGTGAAGAACACTCACAGCTCCAATAATATTAAGGCAAAATCATTCACTTAAAAAATGGAGAAAAAATTAGAAGAGACATTTCATCATAGAAAAGATATAGAGATGGCAAATAGCCATGAAAAGGTATCCAGGATTGATTACTAATCAGTAAAAAATGTATATTAAGGGGCTGGCAGGTGGTGGTTGGGGCACTAGACTCCCACATGGCTGACTTCAGTTCAAGTCCCAGACCTAGCAGCTGGCTTTCTTACTTTCTCTCTCTCTCTCTCTCTGGTGAGCACACATGCCCTATAGTATTTTTTTAATTAAAAATAGTAATAAAATTAAATTATTCTATTTAAAATATTTTAATGTAAATTAAAACCATGAGACTTCACTATACTGCCACTAGAATGGATAAAATTAGAAAGATTGAACATTCAGATTATTAGAATTCCTATGCAGGGAACCAGCAGTTAGAGTCGCTGGACTCCCACATAGTCGACCGCGGTTCGCGTCCTGGACCTGGTGGCTTAAAACTCACGCTGGGCGCGTGTGCGTGCATGCCCAAGATCCCAAGAGGAGAATGGAGGAGAAGGGATTGTGGCGTGACCATCCCCCCTGGGGGGTGATTTCTTGCTTTCTGTCTCTATGTCTCTGTCTGTCTGGTGAGCGCACGCGCCCTATAGCAAAAACCTCTTAAAAAAAAAAAAAAGGATTCCTGTGCACTGTGGTGGGAGTATAACATAGTATAATCACCCTTGACTACTAACAGAAAAGAAAGAATTGTCATGATTTGTAGTATTTCAGACTCACTGCACAATGTATCAGACATTTCATAGATAATACCCTAAACTGAAGGATATATATGTTTTTATATAAATATATATAAATGTGTGTGTGTGTATAAAAGCTTGGAAGGCAAATAACTTTCATTTAAAGAACACAGTAGTCCATTGCTAGTTGTTGGATACAACTAGAACTTAACTGGCACTTAGGCCTGTGGAGTTAGGTCTGTAATAAAAGATCTGAGTTCCTTATAGCAAACTCTGGAAAACAAAGCAAATTGAGGCTTCTGAAAGATACAGTCCTGCTAATGCCATAGAAACCAATAAAACTAATCAGTGGATTGTAACTAGATTATTACTCTGAATTTAGTCAAATCTGTTGTACTCTCCCTACCATCTAACCATTCAACCCCTCTAGTAGATGAAATTCAGTCATTAACAGACCCTTTGATTTTAATTTGATCTACACTCGTTTATATTCTTCTGAAACCTAACCAAAGGTTCAGACAACAAATGGGTACTGCTCAATAGTGAGCTATATAGAGTAGGTAGCTATTAAGTGTTGACGAAAAGAAGACAATGGAAGATGGTCTCTATAATACATTTGCTACTGCTAATAGTATTATTTGATGGTCTATGTACTAAATGTTAGTATAAGGTTCATCATAGAATTATCTTTAAAAACTAGCAGAGTTTCTAATCAGATATCAAAAAACTAATCCTCTTAAAAGTATTTCGTATTCATACAATGGAATACTATTCAGCAATATAAATGAACAAATTACAGAAAACCATGACACTGTGAATTAATCTTTGAAACATCTGAGAGTAAAAGTCTATACAAAAGAGTACATACTGTGTACTGCTTAAATGACAAGCAAACGTACATGCAATGAAATTAGAGTGGTGAGAATTAGTTTGGAAAGGGACCTTTTCTGAGGTGATGGTTATTTCCTATTTGGTTACATGGTACATGCATTTGACAAATCCCCTGTCATTGTAACATTTATGATCTGTGCAGTTCATTGTAGGTAAATCACACTTTAATATGAAAAATACTAAAAGAAAAACACTGGTGTCCTTTTATTTTCATTTTTGCCTTTGCTTCCAGCAAGTTTAAAGGCTAATTTTTCAAAAAGAATTATTTATTTTATTTTATTGATTTTTCTAAGAGAGATTTTTTGCTATAGGGTGCATGTGCCACCAGAGAAAGACAGAGAAAGTGAGAAATCACCGCACAGGGCAGTTGGCCACATCGCAATCCCTCTCCATTCTCCTCTTTGGATATTAGGGATGCATGCACATGCACCTGGCATGAATTTCAAGCCACCAGGTCTGGGACTCAAACCACAGTTGTCCATGTGAGAGTCCAATGCTTTAACCACTATACCATCCTCTGACTCCATTATTATTTTTTAAAATTTGCTATAGGGCATGTACATTCACCACACACACACACAGAGAGAGAGAGAGACAGAGAGAGAGAGACAGAGAGAGAGAGAGAGAGAGAGAAAGTGAGAAAGCAAACCACCAGGTCAAGATTCGAACTGTGGTTGGCCCAGTGGGCCTTAGTCTCCATGCCACCTGTAGGCACCCTAAAAGCTAACTTTTAATACTCAATCACAGATAACTAAGAGTATTATCATGTTAGCATAATTTCTACTTCTTATTTTAATTATTTCTAGTCTCACAACCTTATTATACATTTGTCATGTTGTAATGCCCTTCCCTTTTCTAAACAAAAATTATCTAATAATCATAGCCATATATACAATTACCCTCACATACAGCAATGATAGAGGAAACTATCAGTAAATAAATAAAGTTATTAAATGTAAAGATCCGTTTATATTTTACCTCTTCACATTTCACAACTTTTTTTTTTTTAAATTTATTTATTTCTCAAGTGGAGAGAGATAAGGAGCTCTGGAGGAAGGCAGAAATTGTAAAGGATCATAACTGGGCATGCACAAGCAAGTTCCAGCATGGAACTGAGAAGGGATTCTGAGAGAAAGATACTCCAAAAAACAATGAGTCTCAAGTCATTACCTATAATTTAAAGAGTCCACTTAGAACACGTGGGAAAGTGGATGTTTGCTTGCTTTGCGAGGTGATTTGTTGAGTCCTGCCATTAAAGTCCTAATCAAAGCCAGGAGATTTGATACTGTGTTATTTTTAAAGTATTACTTTGCTTTTACTACTGCTTTATCACCCAGCTTTTCTTTTCTTTTCTTTTCTTTTCTTTTTTTTTGAAGAGTTTTTTGCTATAGGGTGGTGCGTGTGCTCACCAGATAGACAGACAGACAGACAGAAAGCGAGAAATCACCCCCCAGCAGGGATGGCCACACTGCAATCCCTTCTCCTCCATTCTCCTCTCAGGATCTTGGGCACACACACACACACAAGCCCGGCGTGAGTTTTAAGCCACCCGGTCCAGGACGCGAACCGCAGTCGACTACATGGGAGTCCAGCGACATAACCATTATGCTAACTGCTGGTCCCTATTACCCAGCTTTTCTATCTCCTTTGGTCTAAGCAGGGTATGAAGTCGATGCATAGCTAAGCAACTTGATGCATCTCTGATATGAAAAGGTGATAGAAGATCCTGGAAGAGCTGAAATTGTCTTTGGGATAGAGTGAAGGAAGGAAGAAGGAAGGGGCCAGCAGGTGGCATAGTGGTTAAGGCTCTGGACCCGCATGGCCAACTGTGGTTGAGTTCCAGACGCAGAGGCTTGAAACTCACATCACGTGCATGTAAGTACTTGCCCAAAATCTTGAGAGGCGAAGAGAGGGGGAAAGATTGAGGCATCACCATCCTCTCTTGTGGGGATGATTTCTCACTTTCTCTCTGTCTCTGTGTCTTTGGGGAGCACAGGTGCCCTGTAACAAAAAATCTCTCTTAAAAAAAAGAAAAGAAGTATGCTATTAGATGAATAGAGGAAGTAGGAGAGTCCATCTATTTAGCAGGCTGAGTCCACATGGAGACCCAGGTTTGATTCCTGGTCCATCTTAAAAAGCCAGGCTTAGTGGTTCATGCCTGTAGCCCCAGTAACTTAGCAGGTTGAAATGAGAGGATCGATCGTGACTAAGTGAGACCCTGTCTTAAACCTCACACACACATTGAGAAAGAGAGAGAGAGAGAAAGCCTATTTTTTTTTTAATTGAAAAATGAGTGAAGGTAGGAAAAGAAAGAATAATCAAATTAGGAAGTTAGGGTGTCTTTCAGGATTACCTGACTTGAGGTTGGACAGTCATTTTAGGGATAGGGTGCCTAGTATTTTATTTTATTTACATTTGGAGCTACCTAAGAGAGATAATCTATGAAGTCATAGAAAATGATTGTCTTCTAAGTTTGGCGTGATGTTGTGTGAAAGAGTCCATATATAGAATGGCAAGAAAATCAGTAAAGTATTCCATAGAAGCAGAATCTCAAAGGCAGAAGGGACCATGGAATCAGAAGCCTTTTCAGTCTCCCGTTTCTTTTTCCTTCACATCCTGAATGTGAACAGACCAGTAAACTTTCAAAAAGGTGTGGGACAGGTTATAAGCCAACTTTAGCAACGTCTTAAGGAATGAAATGATTCTCACTGATATTTGGATTTTATTTAAATTTCAAATTCAGAAATGTGGACTTTTTATTCTAACCAGAGTTAAACTACTGAAAGATTTTGAATCTGAGTAATATATCCAAACACTGATAATAATTATACCACATTATAGCCAAAAAAATTTACAAAAGTTTTTTTTTTTAATTAACAATTAAAAAAATATGACTACTTTTAAATTGGGCCAGTTTGGAATATATGTACATACACACACATGTATGTATATGATGTAGTGGTTAAGGCTCTGGACTCACATGTATATATACATATGTGTATGTGTATATATATATGTGTATGCGTGTATATATTTAATGATGGGTCAGATTTAGGAGAAGATAATTTCATCAGGTTTTTTTTTTTTTTATTTTTTGAAGAGGTTTTTGCTATAGGGTGCGTGTGCTCGCCAGACAGACAGAGAGAGACAGAGAGAGAGAAAGTGAGAAATCACCCCCCTGGGGGGATGGCCATGCCACAATCTCTTCTCCTCCATTCTCCTCTCAGGATCTTGGGCACGCACGCACACACACCCGGCATGAGTTTAAGCCACCGGGTCTGGGACTCAAACCACGGTCGACTACGTGGGAGTCTAGCAACATAGCCATTATGCTAACTGCTGGTCCCCATCAGGTTTGGTTTTTAAGAATATTTGATAGAAATACTGGCTCTGTAGATTTTTTTCTTTCTCACTTAAAATAATCTTGTGTGAGTATATGTGTATGTGTTTTAATTTATGGCCTGTAGCAGATTCTGTACTTTTTTTTCTTTCTCACTTAAAATATGTATGTGTTTTAATTTATGGCCTGTAGCAGAATTTGGAACAAGAAAAATTTCACTTATTTTTTGTGGCTGAGTGTAAAACATCTGATAGTATTTGCCAAGGAAACCCAAATTGCCTTGCTTTGTTTGCATAAGCGAAAGGGAAAATCCAGGGTATCCATCTGCAAATCAACATCAAAGGCCTTCCACCAAACGCAGGGAGGATGACATGTATTTGGAGAACAGTGTGAGATCCTTCTGTTACCAGGGCACTTCTGACTGTGGCTTCTCCACTAACCATGGCCAAGGGCAACTGAGGTTTGTGCCTTTAGTGCTGAGATAGCTGGTCTGCAGAGCTGAAGCTCTGTCTGTCTTTTGTCCATTCCCCCATCCTCTAACATCTGTTAATAATGGAGATTCGCAGCACATTTTCTATTAAACGAAGCCATTCTAAAGGCAATCATGAAGTCAAAGGTTTTAAAGAAAAAGCCATTGGGTAAACACATCTTTTTTTGAGACCTGATGCTAACCATGCCTCCTAAATGGATATCAAATTGACTCCACAGAATTACGGCATTGACATGTAACCAAAAAGCCTGTTTCTCTTGCAATTTTTTTGATGTGTAAATTGTCCCTGTTTTATCACTTGCTGTGTTGTGCTCTGCACTCATGTATGCAGGCAGCCCTACAGAACAATCTGTAAGTCACTGCATTGATCTACAGAATCAATAGAGTTTAACTGGGTAAACTATCAGAGGCAAATGATTATGACTTACGTTATTTACCAGTTTTAAATGATAAAACTGAATTATTAACTATTTTTTCCAGGTAAAGTGCTGCTGAACTTAGGCTACTGACCACTTTTCTGCTTTCATTCCCATTTTTATGCTATTTATACGTTTTCAAATTGTGTCACATTTTCAACACTTTTTAAATTAAAAAAAATAATTTTATTTGCATTTTGTTGTACTCCTTTGTGGTATACAATATGGATTTTCAGAGCATGCATGTGTGTGATAATTTAATCAGATATTACCATTTTCATCATTTTCAACAAAGGATATTACATTATGATGTGTAACATCAGTTTTTGCTCTATTAGTTTGTTTTCTTTTTTCTATTTTTTTTTTAGCAATATGCAAGCCAGTGTTTTCACTCTGCTGAAGTATACCATTACACAACTTATTTGCTCTGACTACATGCATTCCTATGTCTATTAAATGCTTTTTTACTGAGCCTCTCACTTTTTCTGGTATCTACAGTTATCCTCTCTACTTCTCTGTCTTTAAGTCTTTCAATTTCTGCATAGAGTGCAAGCATTTGGTATGTACTGAGCAGGAACATAGTGTTTGTCTTTCAAGATCTGGCTTATTTCACTTAGCATTAAATCTTCTAGATTGGCCCACTTTTAATCAAGTGACAGAATCTTGCCATTTTTTTATATGTGAGTGGTATTCCGTTGTGTATATGCTCCACATTTTAGAAATTAGGTCATGGTCTCCTTTTCTTATTCTGAGATACCTCCAGTCACGAGGGTAGTCACTCCATGGTTTCCCAGCTTCTACAATTTTGCAATTATGTATCCCAAGCAAGGATGTTGCAGATATTGATAATCCTAAATTATCTAGTACTTTGAAAGACAGATAATTCACATTATCCCAAAGTTATTATTGCCTACTGGCTTTCCCTTCTCCCTCCCTTCCTTTCTTCTCTTCTTTCTCCTTTTCCCTTTCTTCTTTTCTCATCATCTCTCATTCCATCCTTCATCTTTCTTCCCTTTCTCTTTTTTTCTTTTTTCTTTCTTCTTCTTTCTCTCATCACATCTTTTCTCTTCTTTCTACATTACTTTAAAGTTTTTATTGAAGTAAATGTTAAAGCAGAATAGGACCAGTAGGTGGCATAGTGGTTTAGGCATTGTGCTCCCATGTGGTCATCACTGTTTTGAGTCCTGAACCCAATGACTCAAAATTCATGCCAAGTGCCTGTGTATGAATGCCCAAAATCCCTTAAGGAGAATGGAGAAGAAGGGATTGCGGCCACCCTCAGCTCCTGGAAGTGATTTCTTGCTTTCTGTCTCCCTGGTTCTCTTTCTCTCTGGCGAGCCCACATGCCTTATAGCAAAAAGCTGTCAAAAAACAAAAAGATAAAGCAGGAAGTTGCACAAATCATTAAGTGTACAGCTCAGAAATGTTTACAAAGTAAACAACATCCTGATAAAACTATAACTTTATCTCAGAAATCTTCTTTTTGTTTCTTTTCCTAATTTTTAAGCAGCTCCCCTTTTAAAATCATTATTCTGGTTTGTAGATCACAAATTAGTTTTATCTGTTTCTGAACATGGTAAAAATTTTTAAAAAAAGGATTCCTATACTATGTACTCTGCTGTGACTACTTGTTTTATTAAATATTATGTAAAATTTATTCATGTTATTGCTTGTAGCAGTTCATAATCAATAAATAATTGGAATAAAGAACAGATTGAGAAAAACAGTACTTCCTATGATTTGACTTCTAAGAAAAGCTTGTAAATAAAAACATACTACAATTTATTCAACCATTTACATGTTAATGGGCATTTGTTCCCAGTTTTTGTATTTGTAAAAATAAGGGGGTGGGAGGTTCCTAAATATTATACATTCTCATACGTGCTTTTGGTTTCTGTTGAAAATAAAAATAAAATAATATGCTTAGGAGAACTGATTGCTGAGATATAATGTATGAATATGTTAAGCTTTTATAGATAATTGTTGTCATACCAACAATTCCAGTTACTCTGCAATTTTGTCCACATTTAGTATTCTTGGGTTATAATTTGTTTAGTTTTGTTTTAAAACAGCACTGTTCATGGATGTGCCATGATACCTTATTATTATATCTTCATTTGTGCCTCCTTTTTAACTAATAAGGATGAGCACCTATTCATTTGTTTCTTGATCATTTGAATATCTTTTTTTTTTTGTAAAGTACCAATTCAATATCTTTGCCTATATTTAAATAGACAGTTTTCGTTGATTTGTTGGAACTCTCAATATATTTTGCATATGAATTATTGTCAGAAACATATGTTGCAATATCTCTCATTCTGTAGTTTGACATCTTACTCTACATTTTTAAGAAAGTCCAATATATCCATTTTTAAATCTCAATTAATTTCCTTTTCCTATTTTTTTTTTTTTGGAGAGATTTTCACTGTAGGGCGCGTGCGCTCGCCAGACAGACAGAGAGAGACAGAGAGACAGAAAGCGAGAAATCACCCCCCAGGGGGGATGGTCACGCCGCAATCCCTTCTCCTCCATTCTCCTCTCGGGATCTTGGGCACGCATGCACACGCGCCCGGCGTGAGTTTTAAGCCACCGGGTCCGGGACACGAACCGTGGTCGACTACGTGGGAGTCCAGCGACATAGCCATTACGCTAACTGCTGGTTCCCCTATTTGAGAAATTATTCCTCACCTAGGGTTCATGAAGATATTATTTTATTGTTCTACATTTTACTATTCTCTATTTACTGCTTTATAGTTTCCATTTATGTCTTCAATACAATTTGGAATTGCATTTTAGGTATGACCAGGTGTGGGTCAAGGTTCATTTGTTCACATAGAAAGACCCAATTGACACAGGATTATTTATTGAAAAGACCATCTTTATCTACCGTTATGTGACAGACTATATTATATATCAAAGTTTCCATAATTGTGTGGATCTGTTTCTGTTATCTGGTTTATAGTTATACTACACTATCTCAATCATTATCAGTTTGAAATAGTTCTCGGAAACTCATAGTATTAAGTTCTCCAGGTTAGATTTTTCCTTAAATGTTGTCTTGGCTTTTTGTGCTGCTTTCATAGTTTATAAACATTTTTAAATAATCTTGTCAGTCCATCATTCCTCACAAATATTTTCAGAAATTGTAATTAAGATTAAATTGGATTTGTAGATCAGTTTGGGCCAATTGTATTATATTGACTATTTTGATTTATATTCATGATATACGCTTCCATATAGAGAGATTTATTTAATGACTTTGGTAATGTTTTCTACTACTGAAGTACTTTGTAGGTTTTTATGTGAAGATCTCACATTGAATTTATTTATAGGTATTTGATATCTCTTGATATAAATGTAATAATTTTATTTTTCTACTTTTTCTAGTTATTAATATTTATTTCTCCCTCATATTTGAAGGTATATGTTTATTGGATAATAAAATTTTGTGTTGACTGATATACAACTCTCCCAGCATTTTAAAGATGCCATTCCACTATTTTCTGTCTGCCATTTTTCTCTGATAAAGACTCAGCCATCATTCTCATTATTATTTGCTTATATTCAATGTAAGTGCCCCTCCAACCCCACTGCTGTGAAGATTTTCAGTTGACCTTTGTATTTTAGCAGTTCTATTATGACTAATCTAGGTGCATTTTCTTGGTATTTATCCTCCTTGTAGGTCACTGAGCTTCTATGTTTGTAGACAAACATTTCATCACTAAATCTAAAAAACATTTTGGCAATGATTTTAATGTTTCATTCTAGTACATTCTCTCACTCCTCTACTTCGGGCATTCCAATGACACATGTGTTAGGCCACTTGAATTGTCATATGGAATATTGGAACTCTGCTCATTTTTTCACTCTTTTAATCTTTTTATTTTAGTTTGGTATAAAACCTGTTTACTCATCTTCAATTTAACTAGATCTTTCTTTTGTGATGTTCAATCTAATGTTCATCTCATCCAGTGGATTTGTCAATTCAGAATTTCTTAGTTCTTGCGTTTTCAGTTTTTATCATTTTCTTTACTGAGGTTCCATATCTCTTAATTCATTATGTTCATCTTTTTCTTTAACTCCATGCACATATTTAGCATAAACTCTTTTGAAGTTCTTACCTGTCAGTTCCACTGTTTAGACTATTATATGGTCTATTTATGTTCATTATTTTTCTCTTATTTATAGCTCTCATTTTATTACTTCTTCACAAGTTTGTAAGTTTTGATTGAATATTAGACATTAAATATGTTATGTTACAGGAAGCTGGATTTGTTTAACACCTTTTGAGATTTGCAGTTAACGTAATGGCTATGTTGCTGCACTCTCACGTAGTCGACCGCGGTTCGCGTCCCGGACCCAGTGGCTTAAAACTCACGCTGGGCACGTGTGCGTGTGTGCCCAAGATCCTGAGAGGAGAATGGAGGAGAAGGGATTGCGGCGTGACCATCCCCCCTGGGGGGTGATTTCTTGCTTTCTGTCTCTCTGTCTCTCTGTCTGTCTGGTGAGCGCACGCGCCCTATAGCGAAAACCTCTCTAAAAAAAAAAAAATGAGATTTGTATTATTAAGCAGTTAAAATATTAGAGGAGTCTATAGATCATATAAACCTTGGTTTTATGATTTGTTAGGGTGGCTCTATTTTATTTTTGTCTTTAGTTCTTAGTGTGTCCATTATTATAATGTGCGATTATTATCTAAAGTGTGATTTTTTTGGAGTCTCAGTTATATGGTTGAGGTATTTACCAAGATTTTTATCCTCAGACTATGCTGAGATCCACTTCCAGCATTGCGCAGGCTGCAGAATCTCTTTTTAGCTCTCATACTTACAGCATTAACTACTAAAACTCAGAGTGTCTCCCTGTTCATGCATAGCTGAGCACACAGCCAATGACTTGATTGGAGCCATCTTCTAATAGACTTCTAATACCTTCTCCCCAACAAAAATATTCTACCTTACAGCGCCATATCCCACAAATTTCTGTTTCCCAAACTCTAAACTCCTATGCTGCCTGTCTCCTAACAAAAAGAGATTTGTGTTAAAAATTCAGTCTTCACAGAGATAGACTATAGAAAGTAAAATTCCTTATTATACTCCTCCAAGCTTTTTTTTTTTCCCTTTTTTTGAGTGGCATATTCTTATTTGAAAGTATCCTGTTTTCCCTTTTTTTTTTCTTTTGGCATATTCTTATTTGAAAGTATCCTGTTTTACAATGTAATTTTCTCACATGATATATATCATAACAAGAATTTTAATAATATAGATTGATTTTGTTTTTATAATATACTTTTCATAGTTCTTTTAAAGGAAGAATGGATTTGAATTTTTTTTCATTGTAAATTCTTAATCCTAAAGAGGTGAAAAAAGTTGTTTCAGTGTTTTATATTTTAACATGTCCTCCCCAACATCTTATGTTGAAATGTGACTGTAATTAGATTCAGAAAGTGAAGGTTAATATGACTAGGGTGTTGACAGTGGGCCTCTGGAAGATTAAGATTAAGGTCACTGGGACAGTGCAGCCATGATCAACTCCTGGGGGTTTTAAAGAAGAGAGAATGAGACCAGAATAGTGACATACTTGCTTTTCCCCTCTGCTGTTTTACCCGCCAGCCAGAAGACTCGTACCCGACATGGCCCCTGGATACTGGACCTCCAAATCATAAACTGAATAAATTTTTAATCTTTTTAAATTGCCCAGATTCAGGTAATTCTGTTATTAGCAACAGAATGTGCTAGAACACTAGAACCATAGCACACAGGGACTTAGGAGAAGGCTGTGGAAAATCTTCTCCTTCTAAGGGGAGAAGTTAGGGGTGGAAAGAAAAGGAAGAGAATTAGGAAGGAACAGGGTGGCTAATATAGCTCATCTTCTTGGATGGAATATCAAATGATAAATTTAAAAATCATAGAACATTGAAATTCAATATTGCTTGTTTAAAAAGATATAATTATATTAAGTTACTCTACACATTACAGCAGAATACTGGCACTTAATACTATGAGCAGAAGCATGCCAAACTGCCTACAGCCTTGTGATTGTACTATTAAAATGTTATTTTTGGCAGCCTTCCGTATTATTGAGAAGAATGGGTCAGAGAGCTGCATGATGGTTAATATAGCTGGTTCCCACATGGTTGACTTTGTGGTTCAAGTCTAGGAGCTGGCAGCTTGAAAAACACACCAGGCTTGTGTGCATGTGTGCCCAATATCCTGAAAGGAAGCATAAATGGAGGAGAAGGGATTATGGTGTGACTACTCCCCGTGTGTGGGAGGGTGCCTTCTTACTTTCTCTTGCTTTCTCTCTGTCTCTGTCTCTGTCTCTGTCTCTCCTGAGCACACATACCCTCTGGCACTATTTTTTTTAAATGAGTAACAGACTCTATCACAGCCACTGATGACACTTACAAGTTAGTATTACATAATCAGTGTTCAATAATTGGAATTATATATTTAGTTATATAGGACCAATAGGCCTTTTTCTTCTTGACAGTCCTGGGTGTGTGTGGTTGGTTGTGGGGTGTGTGTATATGAACATCTGTAGGATAAATGCTCAAGAGTCTGTCATATGATGTTTCAAATGTAGAAGAAACATTAAAAACAGGTTAGCGAAGTCCTTTTGTCTTATGGCTGAGGAACTTGAGGTCTAGAGACTCAAGTAACTTGGCCAAGATCATATCGTTACCCTGAGCCAGAACTCAGGATGTCTTCTCCTCTAAATGTCTACTTTATCACATAAGCCAAAGATTTTTAAAAGAAATTTTTAAATGCTGGAAAAGATGAGTCAAGAATGGGATTTATTTGTTCCTATAATTAGTTCATAGCAAACAATTATGGATGGTAAAAGCATTTGGTAACCATTTAATGCTGAGCACAATTAAAACCTTTGAATTAATCACATCAGTTAGGTTTAGTGGAAGTCCGGCTTTATGGCTTGTGGGTTAAACTCAAGGGTCAAAGATTCTGGGCCATTTCTTCTTAAGGATCTGATGAAGAATGAATGGAAAGCACATAGAAAATAGAATCTGGCATTGGAGAGAGGAAAAAAAACATAAAAAATCCCATTTGCTTTTACTTTCTCTACCTCTAATTCCAGGTATTTCATTTCTCTGATTCCTTTCCTCAGATTGAGATAAAAAGTTATAGGTACAGACAAAAAGTATTTCTACAAATATAAGGCAGAATTATAATGTTGATATTTGAATGTAAAATGTCTCAAGTGTGATAGTTTAGAGAAAATTTTTTCTAACATGACTTTTCTGCTACTGTGCCATTCATCCTCCTTCCTGCCCCCAAATCTCATTGAATAAATATTTTCAATAGAAATGGGTAGGGAAGAGACCAGCAGATGGTGTAATGGTTACATCTCCGTACTTCCTTGTAGTCCTTGAGTCTCATGCCGTGCATGTGTGCATGTGTGCCCAAGATGCCAAGAGGAGAATGAAGGAGAAGAGATTGCGTATGGCTATTCCCCCTGGGGGTGGGAGATTTCTCATTTTCTGTCTCTCTGTCTATCTCTGCCTCTCCAGCAAACACACGTGCCCTATAAAAAAACACCAAAAAAAAAAAAAAAAAAAGACAAGAAAAGAAATGGGAAGGGAGAGAAGAGAAACAGTGCCCATGAGGAGCCATTTCTGGTTATCCACTGCCACATAACAACTTGCCCTGAAACTCGCCCTGTGTTAGTAGCTTAACACAGCAGCAATTATACTGTCTTTCATGGTCTGTGGTTTCAGCTGGACTGTTCTGGTCTCATTTGGAGGCCCTCACGTAGAGTATGACACAGTTGCAGATCATTTTTATGCTGAGGTTAACATTACCTCTATCTAGGTTCAGTAGTTGGGAAAGCGAAATGCCTGGGATTTCCCCCCATTTCACGTTACCTTGAGGCCTCTTTTCTTCCTGTGACTTCTCTGGTAAGGAAGACAACTTTTTACATGGCAGGTCCGGGTTTCCAAAAATGGATGTTGTGCATTATCTATCTGCTCAGATGCCACCGTGTACAAGGGAACTTAACAAGGTAGCTAAGACCTGGAAGCGTGGTTCAGTAGAGAACATCTTTGGAGATTGACTGCCACACAGGGTGTATTAGGGTCCTTGGGAGAAGGCTAAGTGTTACTCAGTAAAGAAATTATTTTAAATATTGTGTTGAAATATGTGGGGGAAATTAAAGCTAGTGCTTTTATAATTAAACTGCAAAGCCAGCCAGTGGCATGGTGATTGAAGTGGTGGACTGCATATGGCCCACCCAGTGGTTAGACTCCCAGACCCAGTGGCTTGAGAAACACACTGGGCATGTGTGCATGTATGCCCAAAATCCATAAAGAAGAAATGGAGAAGAAATTGCAGCATGCCAATCCCCATGAGAGGGTGCTTTCTCCCTTTCTCTCTCTCTCTTGCTCTCTCTCTATCTCTCTCTTGTGACTACACATCTCCTCTAACAATATTTTTTTTAATTAAAAAATAAAACTTGACTGAGCATTTTGTCTGGTGGAGATAAACAAATTAGAATTATCATCCTCCACTGAGGGAGGAAGATCACCTGATTAGACACATAGAATCTTGGGAAAATGGAATGATATGAGGACTTTCTTGGCTTAAATTAAGGTCTGCATTCATATCAACTTTCTACTAAGGCAGGGTCTTTTGCCATGTATTTTTATTAGATTAGAAAAACAGTACTCAGGATTAATGCATATTTACTTTCAGAAGTCCTTTCCATAACACCTCCCTCTTCATCCCACAAACATGTTCAAAGTTGAAATTTTTGCATTGCTCTACAAAAGACACCATTTTTAATTCAAAATTCCACCCTATTTTCTCTTAACAACCATCCAGCTGATTCCCTAGACACAGAATTAAAACAACAAAATCCCCATTAGTTTTCACATTCATTAGTGATAGCATCTAAAATTTCAGATTTTCCTTTAACTGGAAAATTTTCAAAACCACTCCCCAGAGAAACTATGCAAGGTCAGTAAGCCCCTCATTAAAGAGAGTGACCCAAGGGAAGGTGTGAAAAGGCATTATTCCAAAGACGATATTTTCACTACCCCACATGGAGTTCTACTTCCATAAATAAGACAGCCTAACTTGCATGAGTCAGACCATTTGAAGCCAATCTCCTGGTGCTACAGGCTGGTGCTAAACAGAATATGGAGATGCATATGTATGACACTTAAGTGCAATAGAAGGTACTGAAAAGAACTTTTCAATGTCACTTTATTAAGAACTGTCGAGTGAAATATTTGGTTGAAAATTACTTTGTTAGTATCAGCAGATGATGCAATGGTTATGTCACTGAACTCCTACATGGCTGAGCACAGTTTGAGTTCTGGACCTGAAGGCTTGAAACTCACTCTGGGTGCATGTGCATGCATGGCCAAAATCTCGAGGAGAATGGAAGAGAGGGATTGCGATGTGGCCATCCCCCTGGGGGTCACTTCTTGCTTTCTATCTCTCAGTCTCTCCGGTGAGCACTGATGCCCTTTCGCAAAAAGTCTATAAGAAAAAAAAAAAAAGGAAAAGAAAATTGCTTTGTCTTTTTTGAACAAATACTGGATCAGTTGGTTCAATCTCTAGCCAAAGCTAGAACATAAGCATTAGTTATCTATCTTTTTCACTCGACAGTTCTTAGTAAAATGACATTGAAAAGTTCTAATTGTTATCTACAAATCTCAAAAGTCTAACTCATTGCCTGGCACTCAGAAAATCTTTAATCAACATTTGATAAATGAATGAATGAATCCATCAATGAATATAATACATAGACTCTAACCTTCTTCCTTATTCCTCTTCTTGAATGCTGGATGCTGTGTGTTATCTGGCCTTTAACCATGGCTTGATTTGTTAGAGCATGGGATTGAAAGTTAAGATTGTGACTTAACTCAATGGCTGAGTTTTGAATAGCCTGTGTTTTATCTTGCCCTTCGCCTCCAAACTGTGTTAGCCTGGATACTGTTACATGTTAATGAATTATGTTCCTGAAGGCTAAATGGAAGGATGCTCTATTCTGTGGTCATAGTTTGGCTCCTAGCATGTTTTTCCACATTCAAAGAGAGAGAATGGCCAAGAATGTTTAATAATTGTTGGAAGATACGAACTCATAGATTACAGAAGGATGGTGAGTTCAGACAAAAATCAGTAAAAAATAAATCCAAAAACAGAGAAACTGAAAAACATTAGAGCCAGATACCAAAAAAAAGAAAAAGATAACATCAACAAAAGAGAAAAGACAAATCATTAAAAAAAAATAAACTTTTCATCAGCAATGTTAGAGGCCAAAGGACAATGGAATATTATCTTCCAAGTATTAAACTATTAAATAAGAGGGAGGGGAAAATAAAGGTATTTTTAAACTCTCACACCCAGAAAGAATTTACAGTACAAACATTTACTATAAGAACTACCAAATGATATAGGTTAGTAAGAAGGAATTAAATCTAAGAGGAAACAGTGAATTGTGTCAAACAAATAAACTGGCAAATATGATTTTAAAAATATTTAAAATAAACACTGACTTTTAAAGAATAAAGTTAAAATTGACAAGGTATTTAAAACAAGTGGGGATAAAAACTCTAGAAGACTTTAACAGAGAATATGAGCGTTAGTGATTAAAGTTAAAACAATAGCAGGGTATTCTATTGTTTGAAATTAGTGTATCTAGGTGTTCACTTAAGATTTTCTTAGGGCAAATAGATACACTAAAATTTGAGGGGAAATAATGAAAATAACAAAAATATAAGGTGTGACTTCCAAGTAAGAAGAGGACAGGAAAAGGAGATGTTTTTAAAAATTAATGAACCTAACAAATAAGAGAAATTAAAAAAATAAAAAGCTTAATGCCTAGAAAATATGAAATATAATAATGGCCATAAGGCCTAACACATAATGCATGTGAACAAATTATAACCAAATTATCGGTAGTCATAATACAATCAACAATGTGAATATACTCTAATTGCTAAACAAGTGATCCAGAGTGGATTTTTTTTTTAGATCTGGTAATAGTACTTTTGTAAGTGACACTAATTTTGTTGTTGTTGTTTAGATTTGGTTTTTTGTTTGTTTTTAAGAATTATTCATTTTATTTTATTTATTATTATTTAAATTGCTATAGGGCATGTGTATGTACCAGAGAGAGATGCAGAGAGAGGGAGATAAAATGTGAGGAAGCAAGCAGCCAGGTCCAGAATTCAAATCTCAGTTGGCCATGTGGGAGTCCAGCACCTTAACTACCATGCTACCTGCTGAGCACATTGTTTTAGATTTTTGCCAGAGGGTAAGTGGAAAGAGACAGAGAGAGGGAAAGTAATAAATCACTCCCTCAAGGAGGGTGATCTCACCACAGTCCCTTCTCCATTCTCCTCACAGTATTTTGGGTGCACACGCATACACATTTGGTGTGTTCTTCAGGCTGCTGGGTTTGGGAGTTGAACCACAAATTTGGACATGTGGCATCCAGCACCTCAACCACCATGGTACTTGCTGACTTAGCACGAGTTTTTAAAAAGAAATCCAAGTATATGTTGTTCATAAGATATGACATGTTGATATAAAAGTTTAAAACTAAAAATATATAAATAGAGTTATCAGGAAAAAAACGAAAAGTAAAATAATAAAGCCAATACCAATGCCAGAAAACTATAATTTAAAGCTAAAGCATTTTTAGAAATGAAAGAATCTTAAATTCATGATAAAAATAAAAAGTTACCAGAGAGAAAAAGCTAAAGCATTATTAGATATGAAAGAATCTTAATTTCATGATAAAAATAAAAAGTTACCAGAGAGACAGAAAAGTAGTGAACCTAAATGCACCTAATACTCTAATACTCTTGAACTATATAAAGCAAAAGATCAACATAAATATAAGTAGAAACACTACACAATGATATTCATGTATTTGAACACATCTCTTTCAGAAATAAAAAATATATATATAGCAGACAAAAAGTAGCAAAGATATAGAAGATTCAGATAACATGCCAAGAAAAATACCATTTATCTAGAAAGATCATATCTAGACACATATATGTGGGGGTCTTCAAAAAATTCATGGAAAGTGCATGCTATGAATTTCAAAAATATTGCACCATTGTAAATGCATATTTTAATTATATTTTCCACAAGCTTATTGAAGTCCTGCCTTATAAACATACGTATAAGAAGTTTCTTCCCCCGAAATCTTTCTAAACCCCAAAGAAGTCTCAAAAACTATCTAATAATTATAATTCAGTATAATTCTGAATAATAGTTTTTAGTACAATACAGTAAAATTTAAAAATAATTTAAAAAACCCTGGGCTGGCTCAGTGGTGCCATGGTAACGTGCTGCCTACGTGATGCTAAATTCATATGGGAGACTGCCAATTTGGCTTTCTGGTTGACCTGTGCAGGCTGGCTGCACATATCCATGATCCTGGCTGGCTAAGAAGTTTGGTGGGGGTGAAATGGCATGACATCTTGTTGATGGTGCTGCTCTCTATCTGTCACTCACTCTCATGAAAGGAAGAAAGGATAGAAGAAAGGGAGCAAGGGGAAAAAAGAAAGAGGGAGAAAGAGCCAATAATTCATAGATCAAAGAATGAATCAAATTAAAAATGATAAAATAGTAAAAATGGAAGCAGAATAAAAACACTATCACGATTTATGGGATACAGCTAAAGTGATATTTAAAGGATAAATTTATAATGTTAAGTGCACATTGAAAAAGCAAAACTATTGAAAATGAACAAACAATGCACACAATTTTAGAAGTAAGACTATTCACAGAAAAATAAACCTAAAGAATGAATATGAGAAAATGAGCACAATAAAAGCATAAATTAAGGAAATACAAGATAAGAATCACTGAAAAGAACCAACCAAATTAAAAGCCAGTTATGTACAAGGACAAAATAGCCAACCTCCACCAAATGTAACCAAGGTGGAGCTGGCCTGTGGGATGAAATATCAGGGATGATAATTAATACCAGGAATGGAAAGGCATGCCTACAGATAAAAATTAAAGTAGTAAAGGGCCAGCAGATAGCATAATGGTTACATTACTAGACTCCAACATGGGCAACTGTGGTTGGAGTCCTGGACCTAGAGGCATGAAACTCATGCTGGGTGCACATGCATGCATATCCAAAATCCTGAGGGGAGAATGGAAGAGAAGGGATTGTGGTGTGGCCACCACCCCGCCCCCCCTGGAGGTGATTTCTCACTTTCTGTCTCTCTGCCTCTGTCTCTCTAATGCATGCGTATACCCGATAGCAAAAGTTTCTCTTAAAAAAAGATTCTTCGGGGCCAGCAGGTGGCATGGTGGTTAAGGGAGCTGGACTCCCACACTGCTGACCACAGTTCAAGTCCCAGACCTAGAGGCTTGCTTTCTCACTTTCTCTCTCTCTCACTCTTTCTCTCTTTAGTCAAAATTAAAATAAATAAATGAATAAATAAATAAATGTTAAATAAAGTAGTTCTTAAAAAAGATTCTTTAATTTCTTTCATTTAGTTTATGAATTCTAATACAGTCATTTGAAGCATAATGACATTTCAGTCAATAACAGACTGCATGGACAATGCCATGTAGCCTAGGTCTGTCATAGGCTATATCTTCTAGGATGAGTAAGTACATCAGTGGAAACTGGGAGATCCCAAATAACATCTACTGTTTAATTAATCATATTATGCCAATGTTACTGTCTTATTAATAGTTTTGATAGATGCACCATGCCTATGCAAAATGTGAACATTGGAAGAGCTGAGTAGAAGGTATATGGGAACTCTCTATACCTTCTTTGCAACTCTTTTACAAATCTAGAATTATTTCATAGGAAAGGCTTAAAATTCTAATTATTTAATTTTTACCATATTGGTGAGATTTTGAAAACAGAAATTGGTCATTCCAAACCTGGTCTTCTGTGTTTTATAGTTCAACATTTTGCAGAGAGCGAAGGCAACACCCTGTGTCCTGTTGACCAGTTTTCTCCACTCTCTGCCTCCACCTCATCACTGCAATGCGTAATCACAGAAGGGCAGGACTTGGACCACGACTCATGCTTTCCATGTAAACAATTTTCCCCCATCCTGTTTTCCTTACAACTTTGACCTAATTTCTTTCACATGCTGAGCTAATTCTTGTTACTGTGTAAAGTCAGCTAAAAATATCAGTAAAGGTCTGCTAAAGTTCAGAACTTAAGATCCCATTCATTCAAGCCCTCTATTCTTGAGTCATCATTTCTTTAAATGCATCACACAAACATGTTCTTTTTTCCTTATTATTGATACTTTTACATGAAGCCATCATTAGAAAGCAGCACCCAGGCTGCTTTTCAAACCACACTAGCTGAACTCATTTTTCCCCTTTTTTATTAAAAAGGTGCTCTGTTCACATTTATAGATTTTCTATTAGCAATAATAAAGAATAACATATGGTTTCAGAAGACATAACTCACTTCTTTCAAAGCAAATCTTTAAGTCTAATGATCAAGTTGTTTCTGATTGCTAATTAAGTCAAATATTTATTCCTGCAGGATGGTAGTACATTTGCAGGTTCGTTTTTCAGTAATCTTGACTCTTCAGCACTTCATACATGGGAACATCCATTTCTGGAGAGTCTTCACCCAACAGGTCCAGAGGTACACGAGGCTATGAAAACAACATGGCTTTACTATGTTGGAAGTACACCTTGGTTTCTTCCAGGAATCATTTTGTTTCCACCAACAGAGAAGCACCAAGCTCTAAGATATCTTGGGCAGAGGAGTCAATACGTGGGAAAAATCTAAAAATCTTTATTCAGTAATAGAATCTATTAACACAAATGACTCCCAAGGACAGCTTAAAACAACTGATTTACTGGTGTAATGGTTATGTCACTGAACTCCATGTAGTAGACTGCTGTTCAAGTCCCAGACCTGGAGGCTTAAAACTCACACCAGGCGTGTGTGCATGTGTGCCCAAAATCCTGAGAAAGGAAGGGAGGAGAATGGATTGTTGCATGGCTATCCCCCTAGGGGGGCAATTTCTTGCTTTCTGTCTTTATATCTCTGTTTCTCTAGCATATGCACATGCTCTATAGCAAAAAATTTCTCAGAAAAAAAAAAGAAACAAACTGATTTAAAGATCAAATATTTAGTTTTTACAAAGTGCAAAGCAAGTAAGTCGGTAACTAAAAGTCTCTGACCTCACCTCTGTAAATCTTTTCTCCTCTCGGTGTGAGATTCTTAATTTCAGAGATGTAGCGCTTTCTAGCTCTGCACTCCATTCACTCTCATGCAAAATCTATCACTCACTCAAAATTTAGTATGACTTTAAATTAATATGTCATCACCTCCAAAAATTACTCTTTTTTAAAATTTTTTTTTTTGGAGAGGTTTTCGCTATAGGGCATGTGCGCTCACCAGACAGACAGAGACAGAGAGACAGAAAGTGAGAAATCACCCCCCAGGGGGGATGGTCATGCCACAATCCCTTCTCCTCCATTCTCCTCTCGGGATCTTGGGCACGCACGCACACGTGCCCGGCGTGAGTTTTAAGCCACCGGGTCCGGGACGTGAACCGTGGTTGACTACGTGGGAGTCCAGTGACATAGCCATTACACTAACTTCTGGTCCCCTAAAATTACTCTATTTTTGAACAAAACAAAGAGTAAGGGATTTGTTTCTAAGATTCAGAGACATTTGCCATTAATGAGCCTAAGAGAGAAATAGAACGTGGGCAGGAGGGAGCCTTCCAGCAATCTCAGAAATCTATCAGTCTGCCATACAGTTGGCATGCATGAAGACTTGGAGGTGTGTTCTGTGACTTACTGCAGTTTCAGGTAAAATCATCAGAGCAAGTATTATTTGTCTTTCTCCCATTAGTCACCTTGCTGTTACTTTACTTTTGGTTCCATTTTACAAGTGAGGATTTTTGCCAGAGGGTTCACAAGGATGGAACTGAATTCCACCCTTGGTCAGGACCTGTGCTCATGTCTTCTCTGCCTTTAATGCACCACGTGCTTTGGCACAGTGGCTTTCCTTCCCCTTCTAAAACTCCCCTTTGCTTGTGTATGGCATCCATCATTTCGCTTGTTAACTTAGTTTCATTTTCTCTTTTTCTGGTTTACTCAATTGACTGCAACAGCATTAAATTATTCATCTCCTCTTTCTCTTTTCGTGGGTTCACAGACTGCTTAGGAAGGTCCTCAAACCTAAAGGACTTTCTAATAAAGGTAGGTGCTAATGGGAACCAGCAGTTAGCGTAATGGCTATGTCGCTGGACTCCCACGTAGTTGACCGCGGTTCACGTCCTGGACCTGGTGGCTTAAAACTCACGCCGGGCGCGTGTGCGTGCGTGCCCAAGATCCTGAGAGGAGAATGGAGGAGAAGGGATTGTGGCGTGACCATCCACCCTGGGGGGTGATTTCTCGCTTTCTGTCTCTATGTCTCTCTCTGTTTGGCGAGCGCACGTGCCCTATAGTGAAAACCTCTCAAAAAAAAAAAAAAGGTAGGTGCTAATGAAACAATAAGGTCAAAGGATAGTTGCATGTTTAAGAAATCAACATTCTTCATATAAATGCCACACATTCATTATACTTTACATCATAAGAAAATATTACAACCTATAGAGAAGTCAGTATAGAAATTTCGAGATGGGGCCAGCAGTTGGCATGGTAGTTAAGGTGCTGGATCTCACATAGTCAACACTGCAGTTTGAGTCCTGGACCTCAGCTTGAAAATCATGCCAGGTGTGCCCCAAATTCCTGAGAATGGAGGAGAAAATATTACAGTGTGGCCATCCCCCCTGAGAAGTGATTTCTCACTTTCCCTCTCTCTCTGGCTCTCTCAAACAACTACATATACCCTATGGCAAAAAATCTTTAAAAAGGGAAGAAACTTCAACATGAAAGGGGCCTTAGTAAATGTCCAGCCTAGCCTCATGGTATAGCTGTGAACACTGAGGCCTCAAAAGAGGAAGTCACAGAGTTCTGTAAGGGCAGAATTGTAATGGAATGGGGCACTTCTGGCTCAGTTCATTGCTGTGGCCACTCCCTCAGGCTGACTCTGTTCCATATTCAGTGTATGAGAAAATGTGGGGAAAGAGAATAGCTCCCAAGTCAAAGGGAAAAGCTAAAGGTTTTCTCATTTGCAATTTAAAACCAAAGTCTTGCTTTTAAGGAATGTGTCTAACAATAAAATGCTTATCTGATGGTGAAAAACCAAGCAAGATGTGGAGTGGGGATGATGTGTTATTTTTTTCTCTCCCCCGCACCTGTATCCATACAGCCTTTGGGTCCTGTTATTATTGTTTACATTGATGCATCCTTGCTGCCATCCTTATTTATTTATTTTTTCATTTGTATTGCCATTCTTATAGATCAGAATATTATAAGCTTATACCTGGAGTTGACTTTTTGGCTGTTAATTTTTAGAGATCCTCTCTCCCCCTTACAATCCATGATAAAAAGAACCACTAAATTGATCCCCCTAAAATATCATTTCAACATTGGAATCTCTGACTTTTCCTCCTCTGACTTGTTTTTCTGCAGTGTTGTAGCTATGGTCATGTCACTGTTCACTGTCTGCCTTTTTGTTTTGTGTTTGGTTTTTTGGTCCAATATCTAGCCAGTCCAAGTAATGATGCTCCAGGGCATAGTAGCCACAGGAGTTGAACAGTATAAAATAACTAGGGCCATCAAGGAGTTTCACAAACTGGAAGGCACCCCCACTGTACTTTTGTTTAAATTACTTTCTTTTATATTCACATCTCCCAGTGAAAAAAATCAAGTAGTGTCACATCACTCACCACAGAGTCCCTCTGTCTTGGTGTCAAGAGAATGAATTACCTGCATTGCCAGGTAAGTGGTACCACAATTTGCTGTGGTGTTCACCAGGAATGTTCTTGGGAGTTCTCTCTCTTTGTCCTGGGTTATGACTTTCCTTTAAAAAAAAAAGAAAGTCCTTATATATAATAGTAAAATAATATAAACTTTTTTTTTTTTTTAGTGAACATCATTCATATTTTGGAAAACACTGTTCAAGTCTTTAACCATCAAAGAAAATGAGGCCAGGAAGCTTGACATAATTCCAAAGACCGATTTTTGACACTCACATTGTAAGCTATTTCTCAATATTTAGGCATTGTCTTATTCTTCCATCATAAATTATATTTTCTGGGCAAGAAACACTGGCTTGTTGCCACACCGAAAAAAAAAAAAAAAAAAAAGAAAGAACACCGAAAAAAAAAGAAAAGAAAGAAAGAAAGAAAAAAGCCCTACTTTTGTCTTTTTGTTTCAAGAATTATTTTATTTTATTTATTTATTTTCATTTGACCAGAGAGAGGTGGAGAAAGTGAGAAAGCAAGTCACCAGGTCCAGGACTCAAACCACAGTCAGCCATGTGGGAGTGTCCAGCACCTTAACCACCATGCCACCTGCTTGTCCCCTCCTACTTTTGCCTTAAATTGAACATTATCTTCAAATATCAGTCATTTTGATATTTTGGTGGAGTTTTCTTCTTTCTCAAATTAGAAGGATGTATAATCAATGAAAAAAATACATACAAAGAGTATTTTTAAAGATAAAAATTTCTAAGTAAAAATATAAAATGTTTATATTTATTAGCAGCACTTCAATTTAGTATTTTTGAGCAGTTTTTATATAAAAATTACCAGTCCCCAAAGAGATATCACAGACGCAAAGAAGATCAAGATATGGTCCCACTATTGAGTGTCTCAGCATCCATCATGAGAGGCTGTTGTGGAAGGACTCCTTCACAATTTTATGAGGCACATGCCATATGAACATATGGATAAAGTGTCACTTAACATTTCATGTAAGTGAGGGAACCGCCATCTTCCAGTAATTAAACAAAATGACGAACACAAAGGGAGAGAGGCACCCAATATATGTTCTCTAGGCCTTTTAGAAACCATGGAGTGGTTCTTTTGGTAACACATATATGAATCTATGAGAATGGTGATACTGTAGACATCAAGGGAATGGGTACTGTTCAAAAAGGAATGCCCCACAAACGTTACCATGGCAAAACTGGAAGAGTCTACAATGTTACCCAGCATGCTGTTGGCATTGTCGTGAACAAACAAGTTAAGGGCAAGATTCTTGCCAAGAGAATCAATGTGCGTATTGAGCATATTAAACATTCTAAGAGCAGAGATAGCTTCCTAAAACGTGTGAAGGAAAATGACCAGAAAAAGAAAGAAGCCAAAGAGAAAGGTACCTGGGTTCAACTAAAGTGCCAGCCTGCCCCACCCAGAGAAGCACACTTTGTGAGAACCAATGGAAAGGAGCCTGAGCTACTGGAACCTATTCCCTATGAATTCATGGCATGATGGGTGTTAAAAATAAACAAATCTGTGGTCTATATATATAAACAAAAACAAAAAAAAAATTTTTTCATGTAAGTGTTGTCATAAAAATTATAAGCCACTGGGACCAGCAGTTGGCTATGTTGCTGGACTCCCATGCAGTCGACCGTGGTTCAAGTCCCAGACCCAGTGGCTTAAACTCACGCCAGGCATATGTGCGTGCATGCCCAAGATCCCAAGAGGAGAATGGAGGAGAAGGGATTGTGGTGTGGCCATCTCCCCCCAACCCCGGGGTGGGGGGGGGCGGTGATTTCTCTATTTCTCTCTGCCTTTCTGGCGAGCACACACATTCTATAGCAAAAATCTCTTTAAAAAAATTATAAGCTCCTAACCAATATATTTTTGAATCTTTAAAAGTCCACCCCAGGGCCAGCCAGTGGCTGGTGGTTTAAGCAGCTGGATCCCACATGGCCAACTGTACAATTAGAGTCCTGGACTTGGAGGCAGGGAAAACATGATGGGCCCATGCACATGTGTGTCCAAAATCCAGAGAGGAGAATGGAGGAGGTTGCAGTGTGGCCAACCCCTCTAGAGGCACTGTCTCACTTTGTCTCTTTTTCTTTCTCTCTCTCTGGCAAGAACAAATGCCCTATGACAGATTTTTAAAAAGCCCACCCCTTATAACATAGGAAATACATGGGATAAGTATTCTCTCACTTTGTCAACTTGACCTGTGGACAATGACTCACTGAAGAATTAGGTAAGAAGGATTCAAAATTATTTCCAAGCTCAGTAGAAAAAAATGTTTTTCAACTGGTTACTAATGCCAGCCATTTGCCTAGGAGTAGGAAGAGAGATTTATGTATCATGTATTTTCCACTTCACATGTATAATATGCAACTACTATGTCAAATTCCCTCTACCCTGTCAAAGTTTGCGAGATACTATGGTCACTTTTGCCAAAATTTCATTACATTTACATTTTAATAAACAATTCTTTTCTGGGGATAATTAAGTTGAGAATAGTAGATCCCTTCATCATTTCCTTTACTTTCTGAGACATGAAATTATTAGCAAGACAGGTCAAGAATTTACTCGGTTCTCTGCAGCAGGTAAATGAGACTTCCAGCTGCTATTTTGATCCCATCATTACCACAGTCTTCGCCAACACTATTGCCTGCATCACACTGTCTTATCCAGTAAATAAAGGGAACAGGTCACCTAAGTATTTTTAAGAGATTTTTGCTATAGGATGTGTGTGTTTGCCAGAGAGACAGACAGGAACAGACAGAAAGCTAGAAATCACACACACACTCACACCCGGGGGGTGGGGGGTGGGAGGATGACCACGTTGCAATCCTTTCTCATCCATTCTCGTTTTAGGATTTTGGGCATGCACACACACACCTGGTGTGAGTTTTAAGCCACTGGGTCTGGAACTCAAACCACAGTCAACTACGTGGGAGTCCAGCAACATAACCATTATGCCCTCTGCTGGTCCCCAGGTCATCTAATCTTAACATAGTGAGGAATTTCAAAATTCAGAGCGATCAAAGAAATTACAAAAGAAAATCCAGATGACGTAACTAGTAATACATATTCAAAATGTATTTAAATATATCATGATCACAAGCCAAAAACAAACAACTTGCTTGTCAAGGAAAAATATTTTCTAAAAATAAAACAGGTATATTTAATATAGTTATATTTAATATTGGTATGTTTAACTTATACAGTTAATTTGCTAGGTTGGAATGCAAGTTAGGCATGACTTAAACCTACAGAACTAAACTAGAAGTCCATCATTGTACACAACTCCTCTTTGCCAAATTTATCTTCAAATTAAAGAGATTTGTTTTTTTCTTATTTTACTTACATTTAATCACTGTTTATTTTGCAACAAACAAAGTTAATCTTCCCAGTATGAATACATTGCATATTAATCCAGTCAAAGATATTACCATACACGTCATCATTAACACAAAATTTTCCACTTTTGTGTCTGTTAAATATTTCTGGTTTTTTTCCCCCTCTTGATTCCTTCCCTTCCACAGCCCACTGCTCACTGTCTCTAGTATCCACAGTTGCTCTCCATGCCTTTATATCTTCCAATCTTTCAGTTTCTGCCAGCGTGCAGATATTTAGTACATATTAAATGGAGACATACGATGCTTCTCTTTCATAGTCTGGCTTGCCTCTTCTGCATTAAATCTTACATTTTCTTCTATCAAATGCCCAGGTCTCATTGTGTTGTTTGTTTCTTTGTTTTTATGGCTGCATAGTATTCCATGTTCAACATCTCTTATCATAAGAGATTCTTTTAGAACGAAAGTCCAGATGTATCTACAAGAGACTGCAGGGAAAAGTGGAGAATCCCACCAGACCTCAGTATCAGCACCAATTTCTGGGGCAGTGCTGTGGTAACACTATTGACACTAGGTCCTGCATACTCCAGTGTGTCCTTGTCCATTGCTATGATCTCTGTCCAACTTACAACAATTTATTATTTATAAACACTTCTATTTGACCACTGTGTGTCAGGAAATCTTCTAAGCACTTTACAAATATTTAACTTTCATAACAACCTGTACAGTAGGCACTGTTACTAGCTTCATTTTACAGGTGCAAAAACTAAATCACTGTAAGAGTAAATTAGTTTGCCCGAAGTCACACAGCTAGTAAGTAAGCTACGTAGAGTTCAATTTAGGCAGCCTGGCTTCAGAGTCTATTCTCTTAGCCATTACATGGGAATTATGACTTACTCTCCAGAATTACCCAGTCAAAGAAGCACCATATCTAAGTTCCTAAAGATGTTATTCTTTCATCTACATACGTGATATCCATCTGCTCTTTTTTTTCCCTAAAAAATTTTCACTGCCAGAGAGACAGAGAGAGAAAGAAAGCATACTCCAATGGGGCATGGCCACACTGCAATCCCTTCTCCTACATCTCTCCATCCTGTTAGGATTTGGGGTATGCACACACAAGCACTTAGTATGGGTCTCAAGCTACCAGGGTTAGAATTCAAACTATGGTTGGTCATGTGGGATCTGGCCTTTTAGCCACTAGATTATGGGGCCAGCCCTGCTCTTGATTTTATTTACCAACTTTACTGAGCAGGAATTAAAAGAGTTCATGCAAAACTATGCTATACATAGTAGGATACTTGAGACTCTTTGGGACCCAGAGCTCATTCTTTGGAAAAATAAGAAAAAAGAAAGTTCTGATAATTCTGAAAAGGCGGGGAAATAGATAACCAGTACATGTATTATGAACTGAATTGTATCATCCCAAAAATGTGTATGTTGAAGCCCTAACTTCCAATGTGACTGTAATTTGAAGATAGGGCTTTTAAAGATGCACTTAAGGTTAACTGAGGTCATAATGGTGGGGCTCTTATCCAATAGAATGGGTGTCCTTATGAAAAGAAGAAAAGATATCAAGGATACATATGTACAGAGAAAAGGTCAGGTGAGAACACAAAAAGAAGATAGCAATATTTTAACACAAACCAGGAGAAAAGCCTCAGGAGAAACCAAATATACCTTCTTGCTCTTGGACTTATAACCTCCAGAACTGTGACCACATAAATGTGTGTTGTTTAAGCCACTCAGTCCATCATATTTATTATGGCAGCTCTAGCAAACTGATAACATATTAATGACAAAATGTGATTAACTTTCAATACAGAGCATATCAAGACAACAATAAGAAAATATAGATAATCATAAGCTAATAAATTTTAGAGTATGAAAATTTATATAAATCATCTCAGTACTGATGCAGAATCTATTGGGAAAACATTCATTCTTGATATAATGTCTTAGTAAAGAATAAACTAAAAAATTCTTCCTTCATATGAAAACAAATCTATCTGGAATCAACAGCCCATATCATACTCATTAGTGTAACTGCAGCTGAGACGACAGATCCCAAGCTCACCGCCCAAGGCCCAGATACAACCTACAGGTAGATTTATTCTGGCTGGTTCATGGTCTAATATTTCATTTGTTCTAGTCGTCAACATTTAAAAATTTACTTCCTGATTTTGGATTTTTTTTCTGCTGGATTAACCATACATGGCAACAACGAAGTGTGGCTAAGTAAAGGCTTCCACTACAGACTCTCTCTGCCTGCTCCTCTTGGCCACTGTTACCAACATTCTCCACTCTGCTCTTCACAGAGACCGGAGAGCAGTAACTGTGTTTCATGCACTTACATTATTTTTTTCTTAACTTGGCCTGGATCACTTTATTGCTTCCTACCAAATTTCTGTTGGTTTTAAAAGGCAATACCCCGCTCCCCTTCTTTAAAGAGATTTTTGCTATAGGGCATGTGTGCTTTCCAAAGAGACAGAAAGCAAGAAATCACCCCCTGGGGGAATGACCGCACCACAATCCCTTCTCCTCCATTCTCCTCTCAGGATTTTGAACATGCATGCACACGCACTCGGCATGAGTTTTAAGCCACCAGGTCTGGAACTAGAACCACAGTCAACCATGTGGGAGTCCAGTGACATAACCATTAAGCCATCTGCTGGTCCCTAAAGGGGACTAGGAATTACATTGCCACTATAACCATTATAATTTGCCATTATTCTGCAAGTTGACCAAGACATGAAAACAAAATCAAAGGCATAAATGCTTTGGAATGACATACTCACAGATCTAACTAACCCAATTTAAGCACTATCAGAAATCATAGTTTCAGCAAGATAATATATTACAAAATAAATATACATATATCAATAGCTTATCTGTTTAATACTAATAAGTGGTGAGAAATACTATGAAATTTTTAGAATCCCGTTTATACTGATATAATGTGTATGATGTTTGAATAAGCAAGAAATCACCCCCTGGGGGAATGACCGCACCACAATCCCTTCTCCTCCATTCTCCTCTCAGGATTTTGAACATGCATGCACACGCACTCGGCATGAGTTTTAAGCCACCAGGTCTGGAACTAGAACCACAGTCAACCATGTGGGAGTCCAGTGACATAACCATTAAGCCATCTGCTGGTCCCTAAAGGGGACTAGGAATTACATTGCCACTATAACCATTATAATTTGCCATTATTCTGCAAGTTGACCAAGACATGAAAACAAAATCAAAGGCATAAATGCTTTGGAATGACATACTCACAGATCTAACTAACCCAATTTAAGCACTATCAGAAATCATAGTTTCAGCAAGATAATATATTACAAAATAAATATACATATATCAATAGCTTATCTGTTTAATACTAATAAGTGGTGAGAAATACTATGAAATTTTTAGAATCCCGTTTATACTGATATAATGTGTATGATGTTTGAATTAACCCAATGGGAAATGTCTTGTACCTACATGAATAAAACTATGAAAATTAAAGTCCAAAAATTATCCTAGGATATGTAAGAGTTTAGTGCATGACAACAATGGCATTTCGAAATAATATAAAGTAAGCTTGTTCCATAAATTATGCTAGAATAACAAATTAATGTAATTTCAAGAAAATAAATTTAACTTTAAACTATAATTTATGCACATAAATATATTACATGAATCCTATGTAGAAATTAAAACCTACATAATTGAAATCAGTAGCTGTAAACATTTTATTGATTTTCAGAGAACAACCTTCTGAGTAATGTGAAAATAAGGAAATAGTATACAAGATTTAATAGACTTGGATACTTCAAATTTAAACAGTCTATACATTTAAAAATTATAAGTAAAATTACAAGACAAAGCACAAACTAAGAACAAAATTTGCATCATGCAGTAGTCAAAAAAACTATATTTTTATTACATCAAGTGTATCTACAAAATAATAATAATAATAGGTGACCCAGCCTTGGGACTAGCAGTTAGCGTAATGGCTATGTCACTGGACTCCCATGTAGTCGACTGCCG
>NW_006159556.1:6690284-6706719 GCF_000334495.1 Tupaia belangeri chinensis | reverse complement strand
AAAAAAAAAAAAAAAAATAGGTGGCCCAGCCTCTGTGGTTCAGTTTGTAGTATACACGAGTGAGGAGCTGGAAGCTGCATGCTGACCATGGTTTGAGTTCCCAGCCCAGTCAGCCTAAAAACATACCAGGCAAATGCACATATGCCCAGGATCCTGGCAGGGCTAGAGCACTAGAAAAGGGATTGCAGTATGACTGAGTCCTGTGGAGGGTGGGGGCTGCTTCTCTCTCTTCCTCTCTGTGTATTTGACTTTCTCTAGTGTATGTGCATGTGCTCCATCATGAATTTTTAAAAAATCAAATAATAAAAAGTATAAGTAAGCATAAAAATAAACAAAAGCACAGATAAGAATATGTAGTAAAAGGAAAAGAAAGGTGTTAAAAACATTTTAATTCATCCAATCTCACTGGAATACAACCAAAAAGCTGTAATTTTAGTTATACCACAATTTTTGTTAAATCAACATTAAATATTTTTTGAGAGTTTTTTGCTATAGGGCTTGTGCGCTCGTCAGAAAGACAGAGAGAGGGAGAGAGACAGAGAGACATAAAGCGAGAAATCACTCCCCAGGGGGGATGGTCATGCTACAATCCCTTCTCCTCCATTCTCTTCTCGGGATCTTGGGCACGTTTGCACACGTGCCCGGCATGAGTTTACGCCACCGGGTCTGGGACTCGAACTGCTGTCGGCTATATGGGAGTCCAGCAACATAGCCATTATGCCAACTGTTGGTCCCAACATTAAATATTTATTTTACTATTACTATGTAAGTATCATTTATTCCAGAACCATATAGAGTTTTCTGATTACTTTTCCTTTCTCTTTTTTCTGAACTTAATAATTGCTTATTAATAGATGTTTGGTCTCTTGAATGAATCCTAATTTTATCTATTCTCTTCTACTTTCTTCATCTTGTATTTTGCCTTTCTTCAATTCTTAGTTTTAACTTTCGATCTTTTTACTGAATGCGTTGTTTTGGCCATACCAAGTATTATTTCCTGGAGCTACTTCTTATTCTATGATAGTTTATTTGTAACTCCCATGTTACTTGACCATGTAATAACATCTCTCATCTCTTGGAAAATGTTATTGGTGGTGTTTCAGCATATTTTAGTCTATCTCCTGTATTGTTCTCATATCTGTGATTTCCTTTTTTTGTTTGCTGTTTGAGTTGCTGGCTTTCATGTCAGTGGCTTTTTTCACATGTCCTTAGTTCTTTAAAAGGGATGTTTATACTGTTGAAAGAACTCAAAGCTGATTACATAAATTGGGGCATGTTGGAGTCTATCAGGTGGTGGTTGGTGGGTTAGAAACTTGTCTGTTTTATTAGGGAACTCTGAATGGTCAGAGGATTTTTTTCTTCTGGGTCATTCAACTTTAAGACAGTAACTCTTCAATTCCTGGCTTGGTCTCCAGTCTTCTGAGAACTAATAGAAAAGCAGGAAGACACACTCAGAAGATCTCCTTTATTTCAGTATAGTGCTGCACTCTTACCTGCCTAGAGAATAGATCCAGAGCCTCTTTAGTTCAGTTTCTTCTGAGAGTATATCTCTAGTCTTCTGACCCCTGGGGATGGAGAGTTAAGTGTTTATGATGGATATTCAGGGGGCTATCTTTTTGCTGCTTCCTTTAAAGACTTTCAACCAACATTCATGTGTTCAACCTGTCTATGCGTCCTCTTGTTCAGAGGAAACTAGTGTCTTGAATTCCTGAGACTTCAATGTATTCTGTGAATACATTGACTATTGTCTTACTGACATATTAGGGCTAAGATCTTTTCTTCTGGTCTGGCAAGTCACTTATTTGTCCATTAGTTTTCCAGCTTTGGAGTTTTGTTAAGAGCTTCCTTTTCTTTTCAAGACTTTTCATCACCATTGGCTTTTAATTCTTGTGAGTTCATACCTTTTTATTCTTCACAATCATTTACCAGCAGATTAGGAGGTTGCTGAGATAAACTCTTGGGTTCAGTTAAAAACATTTAATCAGAAATCACAGTTAGAACTGGAAATGACCATCTATAATAATAATGACAAGACATATTTGCAGCTATTTACAGCTGAAAAGAGCTTACCACTATCTATTTTCAAATTCTTGCTGTACTTATGAAAAAATAAGGCACACAGAATGTTAATGAATTACCAGAAATACACAGGTTTTTCAAAGCAAAGTCAAGAGTCTCCCAATACACACCTGGAACATATGCCTTTTAGATAAGTCTCAAAGAACTGCAAACTCACTGGGAACTGTCTTCACTCACAATGTACAGGACTATGCCCTTGATATCTGTCTCCTCTCTATAAATTCAATCTCTTGGTCACAACAGATTAGGCCAACTAAAGTTATCAGATCTATTCTGAACAAAAATTCTCTCCCATAGGAATTTGGAATTGGGACCCAGAGATGCTCTTGACTCCAAGATGATGGCATTTAGTGGGAATATTCTATTAACCTTACACAGTCTAAGTAAGAATGACAATAAAAGTGTGTGTGTGTGTGTGTGTGTGTGTGTGTGTGTGTGTGTATGTACATCATCTTCTACCCTTTAGGTTGAGTTTGTTTGTCCATAAACAGTAAGTTTGTCATTCCCACCTTTATTTCCTTAGGGAAAATCTTTTATGAAAAATTACTTCAACGTCAGTAGAGATCTCATCAGAAGAGATCTGTTTCCCAGAGTGAATTCAGTTACATTGCATCCTAAGATGCCCTCTCCATCTGAAGATGATAACTTTTCAACCTTTAAGCTGCTGTGGTTTTGAGTTGAAAGACAAAGGGTCTCACAAAGAAATTTGGCAGAACTAAGTAAAGAGAAGAAATTGTGTGTGTGTGTGAGAGAGAGAAAGAGAGAGAGAGAGAAAGAGAGAGAAAGAGAGAGAGAAGCTCCCACAATGTCGAAACGTATGTGAAGTACAAAAACATGCTACCAACATGCCTGTGTAATTGTATTTTGGGAACAATTGATGAGGCTACATCTATGACAAGTACTTTTTTCAGGGAAGAAAGAATAAAAACAAAAAATACCCAGTGTGGCTGGTCCCCTGCAGCTTTCCTTTCTCCATCTCTTTCTGAGGTGGATATATGACTTCAGATCCTTTTTAAGTGTCAGCTGCTGACTGCTGGGGCTTTCTGTAACCCTTCAGGCCTTTTTGGCTTCTAGGGGCATTAAAAACTTTCCCAGTGGCTTAAAGAAACCACACACATGCTCATACTCAAAGCTTATCAGACAAGGGGTTCTGCCGTGTTGGTTCTTTCTCTCACCTTTGAAAGCCTGCTGTTTTCTCCTCCCAAGATTATCATCTGTGGTTGAAGAAAAGGTTGTGACAGTCATAGAGAAGGTTGCTGGTTAGTGAAATCATGAACAAAGAAAAGGATAGTTTCCAAATTCTAACTTAATAATTTACTCTAGAAAAGTTGGTGTTCTTGCTTTCTCTGTTTCTGCCCTAGTGGACAGAAGGGGGTTTCTAGACCATGTTCCCATGACTTCAAATAGAAACTAGTATAAGCCAAGAGAAAAGTTAGGGAGTAGAACTCATGAAAACTAAACAACAAAACAAAATAAGTGTAATACACTCATTTCAATCCTTTCTGGTTATCAGAACAAAAACAATGAGTATGTATGGTGACATATGAGCTAGACACTATCAAAGATATATTCAAGGATCAGCAGTTAGCCTAATGGTTATGTCACTGAACTCCCACATAGTTGATTATGGCTCAAGTCCCAGACCCAGCAGCTTAAAATTCACGTCGGACACGTGTGTGCCCAAAATTCCAAGAGGGGAATGAAGGAGAAGGGATTGCGGCATGGCCATCCTCCCTGGGGGCTGATTTCTCACTTTCTGTCTCTCAGTTTCTCTCTGTCTTTCCAGAAAATGCACACATCCTATAGCAAAAATCTTTCTAAGAAAAATGCAAAGGTTTATTCAAATATAATTTATTTTCATGTACCTCTGTGAAAGCATCTGTATACCTGCCCTTACTACCAAGCAGAATTGACTACTCCCTCCTTGTCCCTCCCCACACTGTACCATGCATATTGATTTACTGTAGAGTCACAGAACACTGTTTTGCATTTATTTGTATACATTTCTATGTCAGCAACATCTCCAGTAGACCATGAGCCTCTTAAGAAAAATAGAAGTTTCTTATTTGTTCTTGAATTATTAATACCAGGAACAGAAAGGACATGGAACAAACAAATAAATTATATTAATGTAGAGATACAATTTAATTTTAGGCAAGTTTTTCTACGCCAGTCTCCCAAAATATTCCCAGCTCCTTATCTAGAAGAGACAATAAGTTCTATTCTACTCATGGATCCCAGCAGAATAGTGATCAACTTACCCAAAAATTCTATGGCTGGGCAGAATTAATGGGGTGTGGGGGGCTTTAGTAGATCTGAAATCTGACTCTGTCATTTTAAATTACTGACCATGAGAAAGTTACTCAACTCTTTTTTTTTTTCCTTTGAGGTGGTTTATGCCATAGGGTACACAGTCACTGGAGAGAGATAGAGACAGAGAGAGAGAGAAAGAGAGAGAGAGAGAAAGTAAGAAATCACTCTCCAAAGGGGATGGCCATACTGCAGTCCCTTCTCTTCCATTCTCCTCTCAAGATTTTGGGCACAAATGTACAAGCATCCAGAATGATTTTCAAGCCACCGGGTCCAGGACTCTAATCATATTTGGCCAAGTGGGAGCCCAGCACCTTAACCACTATACCACCTGTTGGCCCCAAGTTAATCAACTCTTTAGATCTCCATTTATTTATCTATAAAATGGGGTAAAATATAATAACATAACATAAGGAACCAGAAGATGGCATAAAAAATGGTTAAGTCGCTGAACTCTCACATGGCTGACCACAGTTTGCATCCCGGATCCAGAGGCTTGAAACTCATGCCGGACATGTGTACATGCCCAAGATCCTGAGAGAAGAGTGGAGAAGAAGGGACTGTGGCATGGCCATCCCCTTGGGGAGTGATTTATCACTTTCTGATTCTCTATCTCTCTGTCTCTGTGGCAAATACACACACCCTGTAGCAAAAATCTCTCTTAAAAAAAAATCACATAGAATTTATCACATGATACCTAGCTCACAGCAGGAGCTCAGAAAATATTAGATCCTCTGCAAGCAGCAACTTTCTCCACTAAGAAAATCTAAAGGGGGAGGGGGAAGAAGAGTTAGAGTTAGATTCCTAACTAATCCACCCACCTCTTTTTAAAAAATAATTAAAATAGTTTAGTGACTAGGCTGTTTAAAATGAATATTGCATGCTGGTATGCTAAGTTTAACTTTGTAATTGGGGGTATAAAACCAGATTTGAATTGGGAATATGTTTTATGTTGAGACTATGACTTTCTCGAAAGAATTTCTGTCATTCAGGAACTTGAACAAAGCAGGAAATTTATAAATGTGTTGTGAATAATTAAATAAATACTAGAATCAGCCAATCAACCAACCAACGTGATCCATGATGTTTCCTGGAGATCAGAAAAGGGTTCCTCCCCACCCCCAGGAAAATATAAAAGCTCCCTTCTCAGTGTCCCAGCTGAAGTTATCATCAAAAGGGATAGCAGGTCGAGGGAGACACTCTGGACAGTTCTTTTCCATTTATATTTCTTATTCTGGCTCCCCCCACCCCCCAGTCATGGTTTGTGCCCTAGCCTAAGAACTTGGATCATATTTGGGGTTTTCACTTCATAAAAATTTTGCTATTTTCCAGGTTACCTGTTAGGACTTCATCTACTTCACAGAAACCTTCTTCCATTTATTTCACCCTAACAGCTCAATTGCCCTGGCTTGAGAGTCAAAGCAACTAGGTTTCACCACCAGTCAGCTTTGCAAAACTGTACATTTTATCAACTTTTTAGATTTTTTTGGTATTCTTATTTTTTTTAAGAGATGATTACAATTGGCAATTATTTTTTCCTATTATCCCTCTCTTTTTAAATTTATTTTATAATTTCTTATTTACATTTAATTGTTGTATATCTTTGTGGGGTACAACATGGTTTTACAAAATGTGTGTGCCGTTTTGGATATTGTTGTCATTCATCATCTTCAACAAGGACCATTACAGTATATCCTGCACCTTGGGCATTGCCAGCATTATACATATTCTTGAAACAAAAGAAGGGATGGACAAGTATTATTTCTTCTGATTCTAAAGTTGGTAGCGTATTCCACAAAGTGATTATCCTTTGGAAGGCCATAGTCTAAGGAAGCTCCACGGAGCAGAGCAGAGGCCTGGGCTCAGTGCCCCAAGCAGGGGTAGTCAGTCAGTGCTGGAAGACCAGGGGACAGCTGTGCTCATCCTCTGGGCTTGCTCTGGATTCCTGGTGTCCAGGCTCTGGCTTTGTGAGCCCCAGAGTTCTGTTATTTGGTTTCTTACTGCTCTTTTCACCCTGCCACTTCTTTATACTCTCTCCTTCCAGGTTTTTTTTTTTTTCTTTCTCCTTCCCTCTGTACCAGTTCTGTGAATAAAACAACTTCGCGATTTCCTCTACTTCTCTGGGCCAGCCCAACGTTCTCTCTCCTTACACACCCAGTTGTAAATAAGTGGTATTTATACTGTCCCTTGGACCTTTCTTTCTTTTCTGAGCTTCTGACAGAAACAAAAATAGGCAAGGGCTCTAGCCAGGGCTAGTTAAGGAATGCGGGATTAACAACAATTCGCCTGAATATAGATGCATTCTAGAGTGTGCTTGGAAGCTGCCGCCAGAGAGTGAGGACTGGGCTGGGCGGTAGGAAACATTCTGAACACTCCGTGAGAGACACCCCTGCAGATTCAGTGCTAAAGGGGGAACCACCAGTGATAAAAACAAACCTTCAAAACAGGGAGCACTGAGAAAAAGTCTTCACCATTCGGTGACAGGAAGTGCAGATGTCTAAACATACAAACATCCTACCCGTAGGGGGCAAATATTAGTCAAAACCAGCTTTTCTTGTCTGTAAAATGAATCCACATCTCCAGAAAATTTCAGTGACTTGGTTTAGAAGACAAGGATATGACTAGAGATAAAAAGCTATTTTAATTTCTCTTTCTCCAAAGTTAGATCCAGCAAATTCTTAGATGCATGCTTTCTAGAACTTCTCCATGGTTTCAAAACTGTCTTGGGCACATACAATTTTTATTTTAAATTTATCCCAGAATAAGAGAATGCTCTGGTAGTTGCTTTAGCTCTTAAGCCAGTGTCTAATAAGTGCTTCACCTAGTTAAAACTCAGTGTTTCAGGAAAGCTGACTTAGCATACCAGAAAACAAGTAGGGGCAAAAAGGAAGAAGGGAGAGGAGAAGGAGAAGGGAAGAAAGATCTTTGCATATAAAACTGTCCTTGCAGGAAGCCTCAAGGGGAAATAAAAACCCCCTGAATCTGATGCATCTGTATGAAAAGCCCTCTGACCGAAGAGGGACCTTTCTCTTAAAGAGAATGAACAATAATTTGGAGAAGCTGGAGAAGGCTAAAGGGCTGTTCTATTTCTCATGGTCACTGGAGAGGCAGGGAATCAGTCTGGCTGGAGTGAAGCTCTAGCCACCACCACAGGACTGGGCAAGTGCTGCAAGCGGAGGGGATGTCACCTGTCATTTTAATAAATAAATATAGACACCTACTTTATTCCGCCATAAACTCCACCCAGTAAAAACAGGCCTTCCCTCACCTCATGCAGTGCAGGTGCCAAAGGCTCATTACTCCTGCTCAATCAGCTTCCTCCGAAGTGTAAATATTGAAGCAAGTTAAGGAGCCCAGGAAGGGAATGATTATTACTGCATTAATGCTAATGAGTGAAATGGAATTGGGAATGCGTTTAGCTAGTGTTGCCACAGAAGATGACTTAAAAAGGAGAAAGAAATCAACAGGATGATTATTGATTTTGTAAAAATGATCAAGATATGAAATCCACAAGAAGGAAAAATCAGAGAGAGAGAAATTATGACTGTAGGATCTCTTTCTCTGTGTGTGTGTGCATGCGTGTGTGTAAGCATGCACATGTGAATGTGCACACACACCTGCCTGTTTTAGTGTTCAGCTTACATCCTAGGTGGACTCAGGCAGGTTCACATACCAATCAGAACAGTCTCCATGCAGCTTCCTCACTCATCCCCCTTGTTCGTAAATATTTTGGGTACATAGTCTGTATGCACACGTACCCATAGCAGATGCGGACTGCTATCAGCACACGCCTGTCTTCTGCTACAGTGGATATCAAAGGACCCAGGGGTGGGTCTGCCAGGGTAGAGTTTTGGGAGGAAGAGAGCATGAGAGAGAATATTATGGCAGCCATGTGAACTTAGGAGAGTCATTTTTCCTTGGCACCTCATTAAATGTTGTCACACCATCTTTATCAACTCCATGCGAACCTCAACAAAAGCCATCTATTTGGGAGTGGACAGTCTATTTATTTTAAGGGGTCTACCATATATTCATAGGTTGCAATAACGCTTCACATCCCTCATTTTGGAATGCTTTCGCTTCAAAAGAAGTTAACTTTCTTGTGAAAATAAGGGAGGTTCAGAGGACTATTTTCTAAATGCTTTTCTCTCTTTCACTCTCTTTCTTCCTTTAAAAAAAATAATAAAAATAACCCCAAGTCTGCCCGAGCTTTAAGGAGGTTTTGCCAGCAGCATTTCATTGTCTAACACTGTGGGTTGCTGGAGCCTGGCACAGGGCGGTGCTGCTGGCGTTCAGAGATGGCCAGTTGTCACTGTCCCTAACGTCTGCATGCCTGAACTCGGCAGAGTCTGCGCTGTTACTAGGTGGAAGCTCCCGGGTGCTTCTCTCTTCGGACACAGGGAGGCAGTGTGGGAAAGCCTGGCTTGACGTGGCGGCCGCCTACGAGGAGAGAACACTGCTGCAGAGCTTTTCTTCTGCTTAAGTTCTCAAGTCCCCCAGTTGCTTGTTCAACTTTTATACAACTAAGAATCTTTAAAGAAAAGGGCCCCCTGTCTGTAAAACCAATCAAGGTAAAAATACTTTAAATGATAGTGTGTATGCATATATGCATATAGGATAGTGCGATTGAGGCTAATAACACTGTAAAAATGGAAAGAAGTAGCAATTATTTTAAAGCATTCGTTTTATAACACATAATATATTTGAGTTCCAACACCCAATAGGGACACATATGCAGAATTCCCTTGCCAGTTCTGTCATCCCCAAGGGGTTTATAAAGCATATTAAAATGCTTACTTCAGGGCTGGGCATTGTTGCAACAGTAAAACACTGTTCTGTCAGACTCATCCACATGTGTTTGCGCCCAGAGACCTCCCTAAATATGCAGAGCACATATGAGCCAGATTTGCAGTGGCAGGGCCGGGGGCTTGGCCTGGGGCTGGGCCTGAGGCTTGGATGATAGCTGATGGACCATGTGGGAGGTTCTGTCTCTCTCTCTCTGTCAGTCTTGGAGGAGATAATAAACTTAAAACACACATTACACACATTGTTTTACTCAATTCTTTTGCTCATCCTTAAGATTATAACAGTCCTGGGACTTTTTCCACTTCATGGGGAAAGGTACAGGTTAGAGAGTTTGCATGGTTTGAGAAGTTCTAGTGAGTCAGGACTTTAACCTACGTTGTCTGACTATGTCAAAGGTCATTTACTCATAGAAATCAGAAATTGTGATCTCCCAGACCACTTCTCATGAGATCCTTAAAGGGGAGTGAATTAGGAGGTATTCTTTTGACAGTAACCAATGTAAGAAACAGCACATAATGTTTAAAACTTCACAGTCACAGGCTAGTCTGTGGCCTGGTGGTTAAGAAAGCCAGATCCGACATGCTCAAAAGCACAGTTTGAGTCCCAGACCCTGTGACTTGAGAAACATGCCAGGTGTATGTGTGTGTATGCCCCAAATCTCGAAAGCAGTGAGAAATGGAGAAGGGATTGCAGCCTAACCATCCACCATTAAGGGTGCTTTCTCACTCTCTATCTCTCTCTGGCGAGCACACATATCCTCCAGTAAATTTTAAAACATAGCAAAGGAAAATAAAACTTCACCATCATAAACCTTACCTCAAGTGTAATGCTCCATTTCACACTCAATGTATTAAACTAAATTCTCCTTCTTTATTATTGTATGAATCAACTTTCACTCTTATTCTTCATTCTTTGTCATCATGGTTATATTTCCCTCCCTTGCCTCTACCTGGAACCTTTTGATGCATTTTCAAAGCAGGTGGATACCTCTACTCCAGGGCCTCTGCAATCTACCCCCTCTTCATGCCCACTGCAATCACCATAGATCTTCCTGGTCTCTTTCTTAGAACTGGAAGTTTCCAAATTCATGTTTTCACTTACATTTCTTCCCGGTTCTATTCTGTCTCACATGACTTCCAGATTAACCATACTGACCAGTGCTCTGTCCAGCTCCAAAATCTTTAGGGGCCTCCCTTTGCTTATCAAACTATATGCATTCAAACCCTTATAAATTCCACTCAACTTGACTTAACCTCATCTTCCAAATGTGTCTCTATTCTGTGTCACCGATGTTCTGTCCCTCTAGCTGTTCCCCATAAGCTGTATCCTTTCCTGCTTCGTTCATTTACAATAACTACTCTTACTCATTATGCCTACACCTCCAAATTCTGTACTTGTCAAAGCCTGAGTCAAGCACTGAGATCTTCCATGAAGCCTTCCCTGATTCACTCAGAGAAGTTATTTTTCTCATTGAAATTTCCAACTACAGCCCAAATTCTTTCAAAAAGACATTGAGTACAAATAGTAAACAAATGAAAAACTCCCAAAACACCTCTCTTACCAGCCTTCTCTTGAATTATCATTAGTGTACATGTTCATCTTCTTTCCCATGGTAAGAGGGCATGAGGGCAGGGAACAGGTATCTTTCTTCTTGAATTCACCACAGTCCCAGACCAACTTTTACATACTTGGTGCTAAGCACATAGGTAAAGAGACTAATGAAGAAGGGTTGTGATTAAACCAAAATGAAACTTTTCCATTTACCTTCTTTATGCCCAAAACATATATTGTGTCATGTGTTGGGTCATGACATATTTTTCTATGCAAAAATATGTCTTGACTTGTCCAATGACCCAATATATCTCATATTTAGTTAGATGTTCCATCACTTGATAATTACCTTTTAATACTTATAGGGCACATAATACATGTCAGGCATTGTTGTGGGTGATAAACAAAATAGACATGTTCCAAAGTACTAGAGAAGATAGTTATTAAACAAATGACTAATTTTACACATATTATGGGATTATGAAAACATGTGAAGTGAGTAAGGCAATCAAGGAGGAGTTGTGACAGAAATCTACTCGAGTAGAGGAGTCAAGAAAAGTTTCTGAGAGGATTAACAAGCCTGAAAGGAAAAAGAAAGCCAGTCAGGCAAAGACCTAGAGGAAGTCCTGGAGGAGTAAAAGTTGTGAGATAGTCAAAAGCATGCCATTTTCTAGAAACCGAAGGAAGAAAAACACAACTGGTTGTCATAAATGAATGGAGAGTAGGCCAGAATTGGATTGGAAAGGCAAATGAGGACCAGCTCATCTTGACCTTGTAGATCTGGAAAACAAGTGAATTTTCTTTGAAGTCTGTGGGAAGCCATTACAGGGCTTAAGCAAGAGAATATCATGGTCCATTTGTGCTTTTAGATCTTCCTGGCTGCTGGGAAGAGAACAGGTTTTAAAAAGACAAAAGAATAAGCAAAGAAACTGGTAGGGGACCATTGCAGTGGTCCAAGCAAGAAATGATGTGACCTGGACCCCCTAGAAGCAGCGCAAATGAGGAGTGAAGGGCAGACCTGAGATAGCAACAATGACATTTGTTGAACATGAGGGGAAGGAAGGATGCCAGGCAGTACCCAGGTTTCAGTCTTAGCCATTGGGTACTCAGTGGTATCATCCACTACAACAGGAAAGATGGAAGAATAGGCTTAAAGGGAAATAAATCCATTAGCTCACATTTTACAGCCATCACCACTCTAATTATTCTTATAATATTTAACATGTGTTTTAGAAACACCTATTATTTGCCAGACATGGCACTAAATGCTAGAGTAAATAAGACAAGGTCCCCATCTTATACTCGTTCACACCATTTGAGGAAGAATACCAATATCTTGCCAAATAGTTTCAGTTACACATGTACAGGGTCACATAAAGGCATCTGGATTCTGGCCTTAGAAATTGTATATAATAAAATGTCACACTACTTTTAAAGATCCTTATGATGCTTCATTCATATTTGAAATATAAAATGTACTTATTATTTTGTAAATGAACCCTAAGAATTCATGGACATAGAAATTCAAACCAAACATATAATTTTGGGGAAACTGATTTGTGCTCTACTTTCAAGAATATGATTTCCGGGGCCAGCAGGTGACATGGTGGTCAAGGTGCTGGACTCCCATGTGACCAGCTGTGATTCTAGTCCTGGACCTGGCAGCTTGCTTTTTCACTTTTTCTCTCTTTCTCTCTGTCTCACTCTGGTGAGTGCATGTGCCTTGTAGCAAAAAATAATAATAATAATAACAAGAAATAAAATTAAATAATTCTTTTTGAAAAGATAAGAATATGATTCCCAGTTTCTCCTAAACCAGGTTCTGAGCATCCTTATAAATAAGCATGGCTAGGGTTTGGTCTGAAGTCATCCGCTCAACCTCTACTCTCCTGGCTAGATTTCTCGCAGCAGATATGTCTTTTTTTTTTTTTTTTTTTAAAGGGTTTTTTTTTATGGGGTGTAGTTTGCTATAGGGTGCATGCGCTCACCAGACAGACAGAGAGAGACAGAGAGATAGAAAGTGAGAAATCACCCTCCAGGGGGGATGGCCATGCTGCATCCCTTCTCCTCCATTCTCCTCTTGGGATCTTGGGCAAGCACACACACAGGCCCAGTGTGAGTTTAAGCCACCGGGTCTGGGACTTGAACCGCGGTCAACAACATGGGAGTCCAGCGACATAGCCATTATGCTAACTGCTGGTCCCGCTATGTCATGTTTTTAAGTAATTGCCTTAAAGGAAAAAAAATTGAGATGGTACAAGTTATCCTACAATCTTATCAAGAAGAATGTCAGACCAAAAACGAAAAACCAAAAACAAAAAACCTCTCAAATTGAGAAACTACTTAAAATTATAGTTAAATCTTGCTTTTCCATCTGAATAGAATTTGCATACATCCTGAAAATGTTTCTCTGTGTATACTATAGTTTACAAGCAAATTATTCAAGAGGATAATCCACATGAGACTAAAAGAAAATATTATTTCTGCTATGGTCTCTTTTTAATGTTTTACCTACTCTTCCCCAGCATATTTGCAATATATTATATAACCAAATACATTGCACATTCATTAACTGACCATGTGCAGAGAACTCAGACTCTGAACCCAAGTTAATAAAATACTCATAAATTAAATTTTGGCCACAGGATCAGCTGACAATTTATTGATAGCTCTCTTAAAATTCCTGCCTATGCCAGCTCCAAGTGTCATGTTCTTAATGTGACGATGTTATACTTTGTAACATTTGCCACTTCAAAGGATTCTTTTATCCTTTAATGTGCCCAGAACTAGGTTCATCAATTTTCTAAACATCGTTTACATGAAGTACCTTCTTATAGGCACCTCTCTCATACTGAAAATCCTGTTTTCCTTAGGAACTGTCATGCTGATCTTCTGTAGATACATATTCTGGCTTATTCTCCAACTGAGTTCACTGTGCTCTGGAGCCAGCCAAGAAGCTCTGACCACACGAACCGACTAAATCACTATACTTCTTCTCTGGTAACATCAAGTATATACAGCAGTCATCTGTCTGCCTTTGATCTTCAGTTCGCACAATCCCTTTCTCACCGAGTTGTCCTCCATAGTTTGTTTTTGATATTTAAACAGTTTGGACATCTCTAAAAGTGGAGTGACACTGACACAGAGATAAGGTGCCAATCAATTTATTAAGTGATTTTGTACAAAAATGGCAAACTTAGCATGACCCTGGACCATGGCTGATTCAGCCAACAAGAAGCGTGAAGAAAGCCATTCATCTGTTCTTGTCTGTTCTAGAGAAAGACATCTACATGGTGCTCCTCTCTGGAATTGGACCTAAAAGATTCAACAAAAATTATGGGAATTTTTGATTTTTAAAATTTTAATTAATAGGTATAAATAATATTCCTATATATATATATTTGTTTAGTTGAATTGTGGATGCAGCATTGACACGTACTCTGTGTCAGGACAAGGGACATTTTGTCTAAAGAGGACATTTTGATGTTTTAAAAGCCACCAAAATTATCAAACTTACTATAAACACATTTAATAATTTTCAAATATGGAAAAATGAGGTATGAAAGGTAAATGTGGGTATTCATTTTATCAAAAAAAAAAAAAAACCTAAAATTGCATACATCCTGAAAATGTTTCTCTGTGTATACTATAGTTTACAAGCAAATTATTCAAGAGGATAATCCACATGAGACTAAAAGAAAATATTATTTCTGCTATGGTCTCTTTTTAATGTTTTACCTACTCTTCCCCAGCATATTTGCAATATATTATATAACCAAATACATTGCACATTCATTAACTGACCATGTGCAGAGAACTCAGACTCTGAACCCAAGTTAATAAAATACTCATAAATTAAATTTTGGCCACAGGATCAGCTGACAATTTATTGATAGCTCTCTTAAAATTCCTGCCTATGCCAGCTCCAAGTGTCATGTTCTTAATGTGACGATGTTATACTTTGTAACATTTGCCACTTCAAAGGATTCTTTTATCCTTTAATGTGCCCAGAACTAGGTTCATCAATTTTCTAAACATCGTTTACATGAAGTACCTTCTTATAGGCACCTCTCTCATACTGAAAATCCTGTTTTCCTTAGGAACTGTCATGCTGATCTTCTGTAGATACATATTCTGGCTTATTCTCCAACTGAGTTCACTGTGCTCTGGAGCCAGCCAAGAAGCTCTGACCACACGAACCGACTAAATCACTATACTTCTTCTCTGGTAACATCAAGTATATACAGCAGTCATCTGTCTGCCTTTGATCTTCAGTTCGCACAATCCCTTTCTCACCGAGTTGTCCTCCATAGTTTGTTTTTGATATTTAAACAGTTTGGACATCTCTAAAAGTGGAGTGACACTGACACAGAGATAAGGTGCCAATCAATTTATTAAGTGATTTTGTACAAAAATGGCAAACTTAGCATGACCCTGGACCATGGCTGATTCAGCCAACAAGAAGCGTGAAGAAAGCCATTCATCTGTTCTTGTCTGTTCTAGAGAAAGACATCTACATGGTGCTCCTCTCTGGAATTGGACCTAAAAGATTCAACAAAAATTATGGGAATTTTTGATTTTTAAAATTTTAATTAATAGGTATAAATAATATTCCTATATATATATATTTGTTTAGTTGAATTGTGGATGCAGCATTGACACGTACTCTGTGTCAGGACAAGGGACATTTTGTCTAAAGAGGACATTTTGATGTTTTAAAAGCCACCAAAATTATCAAACTTACTATAAACACATTTAATAATTTTCAAATATGGAAAAATGAGGTATGAAAGGTAAATGTGGGTATTCATTTTATCAAAAAAAAAAAATCCTAAAAGTAGCCTAGAGATAAACTCAGCCCAAAGGTTCAGATGTTTTCAGGATTCTGTGTTTCAAAGGAAAATACATAACTTTTATGGAAATAAAAGCTATGATCACCTTTATTCCTCATTCTATGTGAAGGCCGAAACAATAGGTTACTTTAAAATAAAATAACAGAAAAAATAATATGACCTTTAGATATCATTGTGCCTAATAAAATAGCTAACTCTTAGAATGAATTGGCCTGATTGTCTCACAAGACCAATTTTACATAAAGTAGACTCAATCATCCCTGTGTTGTAGGACCAAAGAGCAAATGTAATTTAAAGCAAGCTCCTGTCAGCCAGGTATAGCAAAAAGACCATGAAACTACTGACAGTTTAGGTAGAATGCCACAATGATTTTTAATTTTATGTGTTAACTTAAATGAGTTAAAGAATGTACAGATAGCTGGTAAAACACTGTCGCCTGGTGTTTGTGGGGGTGTTTTCCGGAAGAATGTAGCATTCGTATCAGTATGCTGAATGAAAAAGTTTGCCCTCACTAATATAGGTGAGCACTGATTGTCTAAATACAGCAAACAGTGGGAGAAGAGTAAACTTGCTCTCTGCTTGAGTTGAGATGCCCATCTTCTCCTGTCCTTAGACATTGGTTCTCCCAGCCCTCAAACCTGTGGGCTCAAACTGGAACTAACAAGATGAGCTTCCTGGTTTTCAGGTCTTCAGGCTTGAACTGGAACTAAACCATCAGTTTTCCTGGGCTTTCTGTTTGCAGACAGAAGATTATAAGATTTCTTGGACTTGTTAATTGCATAAACCAATGCTTTCTATATTAAATCTCTTTCTATTTTTCTATGTATATTCCTGCT
>NW_006159556.1:6670897-6690253 GCF_000334495.1 Tupaia belangeri chinensis | reverse complement strand
TTCTATTTCTGGAGTACCCTGAGTAATAACCATATGTAGGGATGGATGAGAATGATATGTACCAAATACAAGGAATGACCAGGGGAATAGTTGTAAAACATTATGTAATTAAAGTCATTCAAAGCAGAAACTACAAGATGGCAGAGTCTGAGAAAAGATTTAAAAAAAAAAAAAATCCATTATTGACCTCTGTGTCCAGAAAAAAGGGATTATTCTGGTTCCCAAGAAGGAAAAATTTTCAGGCATGAAAGCATCTTCCAGACTATATAATCCTCTCTTATAAGTTAAATTGTATCCCTGAAAAAAAGATATGCTTCCGTCATAACCCCAAGTATCTCAGAATGAGACCTATTTAGAAATACATTCTTTCCACAGAGATCAGGTTAAAACAAGGTCTTTTCCACAGGCCCTAACTGAATATGATTGGTGTCCTAAGATAGAGATTGCCAGCAAATATCATAGGAAGTAAGCAAGGATTATCCCCTAAATCTCCCAGAGAGAACATGGTGCTGCCAACACTTTGATTGGACTTACAGTCTCTGGAACTGAGACAATAAAATTCTCTTGTTTTAAGCCACCCCGTTTCTAAAACTTTGTTATGACTATTAAAGAAACTCATATACCCTCTTGTGCTAAAGTGTTATCATACTAACAACTGTGTGGTATTCAACATTGATCCCCAGGCAGCATTATTTGGAGTTTAGGAAGACATCTTTGTATTGAGATCCATGGCCTGGATCTGATGGGGATACGTTTCTTGCGGAGTGCTTATCAGATACCTTCTAGCCATCCTAAGTCTGTCTTTTCTTCCCACCCTTAATTCATCCAGCAACGGTGAATGGTTTAGAAATGAGGACTGGGAGGGCAGTGGGTGTGCGTATAACAGTGAGCAACGGAGGAGCTATCAGGGCCTTGAGGTTGAGATGAGGAAGTTTAAATTGTTCGCCACTTACATCATGCAATCATTACTTCCACAAATATTTACTAAGCACGTTTTATGTGTTAGTCTTTGTGCTAGACGTTTAAGGATATAGCTGTGAACAAGACAGACAAAGAAATTGCGCTCATAAATGTCCAGACTGATCTCACACAATTTTATCCAAATAAATCTTTACTAAACCAGCCAATCAAGAGAGTTTAACCCTGCACACACTGGCACTTTGGAAAAGAGCTGGATTCCATACAAGCTTTTGCATGATTTGATCAGCCTCTTAGTTAATATTTGTCTTTTATAGACACTTTAGTGTAAATAAGTTGAATGTCAGTTTCCCAAGGCCTGGCTTGAAAGGATAAATTACCATACATACCTCTTCCAAGAAGTGTGTGTGTGTGTGTGTGTGAGAGAGAGAGAGAGAGAGAGAGAGAGAGAGTTGGGATATGCATATATGAGATGGGGGGAGAGAGACAGAGAATGGGCCTAGAAACATCAATTGTGCTGCTAATGCTGATGTGTGCAGCTGGCATTTCTATTGTCTTGTCTCGTGACAGTGCCCTCCTCTGGAAGCTGTTAGGATAAGAGCTAACATTGCCATGCCACACAAAGGTGATGGCAAATTGATGAGCCTGGAAAGAGATTCGGAGGCAAATAGGGAAATGCATTGTTAATGCTATTAAATTTTACTTAGCCTACGGCAAGCTGCATGTTCAACAGTTTAAACTTTAATTGCTAGCTGATGCAGAAACAAGCCTGGATATATGTAAATCCTATTGAAAGCTAATATCATTTTGGCTGCTCAGATGGATTAGCAGCCACTGCAATTAGCAGCATGTGCAGCTAATGATATTAGAGGAGAATCCATCATGCAGCAGTCTGGGCCTTTAAATCTGAAAAGAAGTTAAGGTACTTCTCCCCACAGAAACCCCCTACTGAGGAGTCTTGCCAATTGACACAGAAGACTGTAGGGGTGAGCCAAGAAGCTTATAGAATGCAGGGGACAGACTCCACTATCACCTTGAATTTTTCCTCTTTTTGCCCTTTACCAGTAATTCTGCTAAGCACATCCTGGCCAACATCACCTCCTCCCTACTCTCCAAGGAGTGACACTGGGTCACAGAGGAGAGACAAAAATTATTAGTTTTTGAACCCTTATGGTTCACTCTGGCTGTTGTTGTGATGACAGAAGAGAAAGAACAGGACTTTTCTAAAACCAGCACCCTTGGAAGCAGCTTTCATATGAAGTACTCACTGAAATGTTAACCACTACGTAAGACAGCTCCAATGAAAATAACTCTCTTAAAACTTTAGTATTCTGGGACAGCCTATGGAAACGGCCATGTTTTGAGTAAAATTCGTATACCTGTTCTATAAAATCAGTATGTATGATGCCTTTTGGGGGTCACCAACTCTCAGGTACAATGAATTGTATTTATGGTGAGAGTTGTCCTTGACTGGTTAGTAACTCTTATGTTCCGAAAGTTTTATATTCTGATCCCAAGAAATGTTAAAACAGAAATACTTGAAAGAGACTATTCTTTATATATGAAAGGTTGTAGTTTTATTCATCTAATTGTAAAATGTGGCTATAATTGGTTATAATAGTGCAGCACTCATCACAAACTAAAAATAATAAATAATTTGGGGAAAGAACTAATTTATAATCAAAACTCTAAATATGCTCTTAAGGAAACTTATCTTGATTTGTGAGACTTCTTACTTTAGAATCATCCATGGTTATAAGCCTAATTTAACTAACAAAAACTATGTATGTCCACAGATCCCAAATTATTAGGATCAATTCATAAAGTCTTGCTTTATTTATTTATTTATTTTTTTTTTGGAGAGATTTTCACTGTAGGGCGCGTGCGCTCGCCAGACAGACAGAAAGAGACAGAGAGACAGAAAGCGAGAAATCACCCCCCAGGGGGGATGGTCACGCCGCAATCCCTTCTCCTCCATTCTCCTCTCGGGATCTTGGGCACGCACGCACACGCGCCCGGCGTGAGTTTTAAGCCACCGGGTCCGGGACACGAACCGTGGTCGACTACGTGGGAGTCCAGCGACATAGCCATTACGCTAACTGCTGGTTCCCAAGTCTTGCTTTATTGATAGCACATGAGCAATAATTATTAGTTTATGTTTGAGAAGTTGCAGTAAACTGAGCTGTTTGGGAATATGCATGCTTTAGAGTTGTATATATAACTGCAGTTTTGTGAAAGCATTTTGTGTGGCTTCCTGCACCTTTGTTATCAAGGCAGTAAGACATGATACACAATACATATATTTCATACAAAGAACTTTGCTACAAGAAGATGATGAGCAAAGGTCAAAGGTTATGCTATCCTTTTTGTTTCCCATTATTTGGAAGAAACTTTTGCTTATTTTGTTCATTTTAGTTTTGCCTCATGTGGACTGCATCTTTGCATGGACAGCGGGCCTAAATGAATAACTGTTAGCTCAGAGTGGAGTTGATTTGTTGTCATAAGCAATCCTTTCATGTTACTTTGAGAAAGGTACACTCAATAGAGGCCCAAAAATGTCCATTCTAATGAAAACTTCTATCCCATTACATATGCTTTCCATTTTTTATACTAAGATGACCTTAGAGCTTTGTTGGGCTGAAGAAAATAGATGGTAGCTTCTATTAATACAGTATCTTCCATAATAAATTTGTTACTATCAAAATTTTCCTTCCACCAACACTCTACCATTCTGCATGGTAACCAGAGGCATGTCTCTACTCTTCCACTAAAATGAATGGGATTCTAAAACACATGAGATGTCACGTAGAGGAATGATTTAATGACAACCTTTGCACATATGAAGAGCCATAACAGTGATCAAGAAAGGCTAATGTTCTTCATCTTTAAATTGAGCAGATATTCATTGAGGACCCACTGTATGTCAAACACTCTGATACAAACATACCTGAGGTAAACATACTCCTTGCCCTCATAAAACTTATAGCTTAGTGGGGGAGAGACAAAAGATACATTTTTAAAAGATAGAAATATTCTCAGGCTCCATGAGAACATATAACTTAAATTGAAGGTGGTCAGAGTCTAAAAACTAAGGTTAGTTCAAAAATGAACATCACCTGTCCCTTGCTCAGTACATTCAGAATGTCTGCACTTTATAGCAGAAACGGAAAGACTGGAAAATATAACAGCAGGGACACCAAGTGTAGATGTCATAAAAGACAGGGTGGATAGTGGGAGGTGAGAGTGAGGAGATAAGGAGAAAAACATTTAACAGACACAACAATGGAAAGTTACCTGTTGAGGATGATATATACAGTAATATCATTGACTTGATCAAAATGCAATGCACGTATGCTTTGAAGAAACCACTTTGTACACTGCTAAGATGTACAATGATTAAATTTTTTAAGTGGAAAAAATTTAAAAATAATTTCACAATGGTGAGGATTATAGCATAGCTGTGAGGATTATCCAAGGAGGTTGTAAGCTTATGGATTTTTTTAAATAAATCTTTGGAATTACATATGGCTTAAATTATATATAGCATATTCTATCTGAAGATTCCAAGGAAGTCAGGTCTGAGAAAACCATTCTGGTTAGATAGCTCTGACCTTTTCTATGACCTGTCTGCCACAGGTGACATGTTCTTATAGCCTAGCACTTGACCCACCAGTGTCTATAAATATCCTCCCGTTTGTTTCCAGAGATCCCTCGATGCAATAGACCCAAGTTTATCTTTATATCTTGTGTTCATCACCAATCAGCTCATCTTTCATAACTATAATTGGTTTGGCTCAAAAATGCTGAGTAGTAAAATAATCAGCAAATAGATCTATGTTTTTTAATCTCCTTTCTCTGTCAAACACTTACTTGCAAAATATCTTGCATCCTGTCACTAGCCAGTCCTTTATAGTATAAGCAGGTGGGAAGAAAGGTGCTTCTTTTAATTTACCATGATGTCCTTGTATGGGTAGTTCTCAGTTACAGAAAGTTGTTTGAGAAATGAACGACCATTCAGAAGGCTCATGCCTATTGCCTGTCAGAAGAGATCATTCTAGACATAAGCCTTGATTATAATGAATTTTTGAAGTGAGCCCCCAACACCTCAAATCCAACATATACAGGACTTATTATATTATTGTAAATTTGTTTCTCTTTTCATTCTCTCCATGTTTACATCCCACTATCAATCACATAAGCCAGAGAACTTAGCTTTTCTTTGACTCCTTTCCTCACCTATCGTGTCAAGTTGGCTAACAACATCCGTTAATTCTCTGCTTTACACATCTCTAACAGCCATCTCCTCCCTTCCTTCTCCCACTCCTGGAACTACCCTAGCTGTTGTAGTCATCATTCCTCTCCTGAACTATCGGCAGTGCTCTTCTAAAGGAGCTTCTGCTTAAAAACAACAACAACAACAACAACAAAAAGATCTAAAATAAATAGAGCATGAAATACATAGGGTGGTACTTTTCAATTTGGAATGAAAAAACCGAGAAACTTGGGATTTGTCTTCTCCCATCCTCACTGTGAATGTGCAAGTCTAACCTCTAGCTAATTTGGAACACTTTAGTTACATTGAGACTTCTCATACTCCCATGTCCTCATCTATTGCAGAGTGCTTCTGTATTATGTCATTGCTCACACCTCCACCTCGTAAAATAATATCTCAGGAGGCTCAGATCACTGTTACCTCCTCTCGGAAGTCCTCTTTAATTTTCAGAATACTTACTTATTGAGGAGCCCTTAAAAGACCTTTCCTCCCCAATATGTCTAACAGACAAATTGCTAACACTTTTCTTTCCTTAAGTGTTAATGAGAACTGACTATGTGCCAGGCATTGTAACAGACTACCAATTCAGAGATAAGCAAGACAAGTAAGGTTAGTTTCATGGAACTTCATTTTTACTGGGAAAAATAAGCAGCAAATTTAAAAATCGATAACTCGGGGGGCCAGCAGGTAGCGTCATGGTTAAAAGCACTGGATTCCCATGTGGCCACCTGTGATTCGAGTTCCGGACCTGGTGACTTCCTTCCTCACTTTTCCTTTCTCTCTCTTTCTGTCTCTGGTCAAATTTAAAAATAATAATAACAAATGGAATTAAATAAAAACATAATTGTTTTTTTAAAATAGATAACTTCAAATACACATAGTCACATGGTATTTAGAAAGATGAGGGACAATTTTATATTAGTTATCCAGGGAAGGCTTTTCTCAGAGATAATCTTTGTGCTGAGCACCAAATAGAAAGACAATATCTTTCCATGTCAGCTTTGGTTTGTTTTGTTGTGCTGGTTAACAGAATATTAGTGAAGAACATTTTAGAAGAAAAAGTGAACCTGTGTCATTTAAAAGTCCTATGCTTCTTGTTGAAGAATTCTGGGCACTTTAACAACACCAACTAATTTTATCTGTTGCTTCATAAGAAGTCAACCCACAATTTAATGTTTTAAACAGCAATTATTTATCTCTCATGAATCTGTGGGTCAGGAATGGTTGAATGACATTATGGGGGCTTATCTGAGTAGGTTTTGCTCCATTGTTTCTCTCACTTTTCCTTCCCAGGGAAACGATAGAGGCACAAGGGCAATCAAGCTGCATGGTACAAGTGTTTTTAATAATTCTTCTTACGACACATCTGCTAATATCTCATTGGGCAAAGTATGTTACACCCCAGGGCTGTGGAATTATGCCCTGCCCTTGGTGGATGATCATAGCTTAGTGTACCATCACAAGACACAGACTTAGGAATGAGTGGAGAATTTTGCTACAGTAGAAAACAACATACTTAGATTTGACTATAGTGTTCGCCATCAAATGTGTCTTTTTTGTCACTTGATCTCACTGGGTCTTGGTATTCCCAGATGTAAGATAATCTCACTTGATTAGATAATTCTGAGATTCCTTTCAAGCTCTGCATTCCTCAAGATCTTTTCATCTTGGAAAGCCAAATGGCATTTAGAGCAACTGGGCAAATAAACACCCAATTCTGCTATGTAAAGACAAACCCATTATCAGCTCTCATAATTTCTTCCTGATGATGTATTGAAACTGTGCGCTGCTGCTGAGTAACAAAGATACCAATTTTAAAAACCACAAACTAAAGGGGTGTGGAAAGGATCACAGTGCATCTGCCAACTTCTTCGTGGACTATTTTTTGACCCTTATGCAGACAGTTGGACACACAGAGAAGCGTACTGATTAAACATGTGTACCCTAAAGTGAATGCTCAGATGCGTAGGTAGGAATCCTGGCTGTTTATTTCTCCAGCTGAGAGACTTTTCCTTCAAGTGCTTCAGCTTTCTCATCTGCAAAAGGATAATAATGAGAGTGTACACTTTATAGTATTGATGGGAGTATTAAAGGAGATAATGCATATATTTTCAGAAGTATGCCTGAATGTAGGGTTCAACAAACATTAGCCATATGTATTACTTTTCTAAGCCACTTGAAAGCCAGGTATGTGTATGTTTACACATAGACATATGTGCATATATTGGGTTGTCGGAATAGTCATGGCATATTTTTTCTATGATTTACTGTGCAAAAACTGTCATGACTTTTCTGACAACCCAATATATGTTTGTATGTGTGTGTGTGTGTGTGTGAATGCCATATATATGTGTGTGTGTGTGTGTATATATATATATATATATATATATATATATGTATTTGTGTATGTGTGTATATATGTATATTTGTGTAAAAAACAATCCACACAAGTCTCTGTTGTCTTATATCCAGCCCACTTCACTCTTCCTGGCTTCTGTAGACATCTGCACTTTCAACCTCTACTTCAGAAAATGCTAAGGGTCCTCCAATTCTTCAGATGGGCCCCACATTCTGAATATGAAACCACTACAGACAGGTCAGTCATCTTCTTGCTGGTTCTTCAAGCAGATGAAAGAAAACTCAAGGGGAATATATTCCAATTTATGCCCAGAAAAGGAAGCAGCAGCTCCTTTTTCCTTATCGTAGGCTTTTAGGCACCATGGTTCGTGAAAAATGGCTGCAGAATTCTTTTAAATCCTTTTAAGTAGCAGTCATCCTCCTCTCCCCCTCCCCAATACTATTAAGCCCTTCACAGGTATCAATCGTCGGGAAGTAGGAAGAACTGCACTTTAAAAGGATTTTAAATAATGTCTCCAAGAAATATAGCAGCAGATTGTTCAATGGTGATTACTAGCCTAGAGTGTGCTACAGGAGGAGGGTCCTCCTTTAAAAGGTCTTTAAATAATGTAAGTGTATTTCTTGGCACACTACTCAGAGCCATCTACAGAGCAGATACCTCTCTGTGACTAGCTACCGAGGTGTGCTCACAGAAGAAGTCAACCTCAGAAACAGGAAGTACAAAGGAGGTTACAGAGAGGCTGTGGGGAGAAGGGAGGATAGGGGAAACGCAGATCAAAAGGTACAAGTTTCTGCAGGAACAAGCGATAGTACTCTGTTGTACCATGTGGTGACCACAGTTAATAAGAATAAACGGGATGTTTCAAAATTTGTAAAATAATAGATTTTTACAGCATTCTTACTACAAAAAAATAAGTTAGTATGTTAATTAGCTTGCTTTGATCTTTCTACAGCTCTATTTGGTTGTCAGAAAAGTCATGACGTAATTTCTATGTTTTTCTATGCGAAAATGCATCATGACTTTCCCAACCACCCAACAGATCAAAAGATCACATTATATCCAAGTAATACACAAAATTATTATTTGTCAAGAAATAAATAGACTCGGAGTTTTCCTTTACGACCTAGAAGAATTTCAGAAGTGAAAAATTCCCTTAACCTGCAGGATCTCACATAATGTTACATACTTGAGAAATGGTGAGATTTTAGGGCCAGGATCAAAGAGCACCCCCAAAGAAGGACACTGAGCTGACAGGTAAGTGAAAAAAAAAAAACATACAGCTCAAATGATGTGAGGGAAAATGATGTTCCTCTAGCATTCAGACGGTGGAACAGGTCTTATGTCATTGACCACAATGACAGAAAATCAAACTGAACCCCATTAAAGGAAAAAAGCCATCCATTTTAGTTAGCCCAGCAGGCACCTGAAAGCTCCTCTCAGTATGAAAAAAGGGAAGGGCGCTTGAGAAGATGGAGGTCTCAGTACTAATGACTGTGTTTGCACCTCCTGGAGAGGATGGATTTCTCTTTTAAATATGAGGGATTGATTTTGAAAATAGTCTTCTCTGCTGTGTTAGTTCCTTTCCTGCCTTTCAATGACAAGAGGACACGAGCAGGTGAGGACCTTTTCAGCTCATGGAGATGAACCAAAACAAGGGAATCATTTTTTAACAGCAAAGAGCTGGCAGAGCTCAGATGTTCTAATATTTTAATCCTAACGTATTAAACCACAGTGCCATGCAGAAGGAATTGGAGACAATCAGAGAAATTGAGACATTAAAGAAACAGAAGAAAAGAAAAATGCTTTTGAAATTTCCCCAAAGTGCTTCGAAGGACATTTTACGATATTATTATCACTGGGATGGGTGTGCAATGATCCCTTTAACTCTTTGTCCATTTGGTAGTTCAGGTACCTTGCTCTTCCTGACCATGCCTATGGATAGAAACACAGGTTAACTCTTCCCTTCATCAAATAAAGCAAAAGTCTGAAGCAGCTACTTGGAAAACTCAGGCCCCTCAATCAGTTTGGGTTCCACTATGTTATATGAACTTATAGAGAACTTGCAAAAAAGCCCTCATGGCAGGGTTGGTAACTGGCATGGTAGTTACGGTACTGGACATGACCGACCATGGTTTGAGTCCCAGACCTGGAGGCTTGCTTTCTCACTTTCCCCCTCTCTATCTCTCTCTCTTATTATTTAGAAATAATAATAACAAATGTAATTAAATAAATAATTCTTAAAAAAAAAAAAAAACCAACACAGGGTTTCACCATGATAAATGGAAATGGTATTAAGCCATCAGTCCCAGTCATCACCATCATCATTATTATTATTACCATAAGTCTACTTTACAACCTAGAATAAAGAGTTGCACTGACATATCTCCCAAGCATAACATGAAAAAGTAGTTTTTCCTACATGTATCTTGATTTCAACTTATTTCTTAACTCCTTGGTGGTGGAGTTCTGATTATTCGCAAGTGAACTTAGAGAAAATCAACCATCTTATTTGATTCACCCAACTAGACTCTTTCAATCCTTTTAAAAATATTTGTATTACTTTTCTTATGAGAGAGAAAAAAAAAAAGGAGGGGGAGGAGAAAATAATCTTTGCCAGGGTTTCTCCATGCTGTGACGCTGCCCGGGCCTCCCAGTTAGCTAGTATCACAGGCGTGTACCGCTGTGCCCAGCCCATTGTTAGATTGTTCTGGAAACCTAACCTGGACCTCAAAGGTGGTCCCAGACTCACACAGCAGCATCCCATTGTTTACACACCATGGCTGGAACTCTTTTGAGGTTTTTAACTACTGAAAAAGCCATGTTCTGGGTAACATTTTATCTGCCTACTCACACCTAGTATTTGAATTTGACTCTCTAGCTGAATATTAGTATGTAATAAGTCTGCAATAACTATTGCTATGGAGCAAAGCAGAGATATACATTGGCCTATCTAAACAACTATTTCTTTGAACATCAGACCTCAAGTCCAGTCTTCACCCGAGAGTGTAAGGAAGGCCTGAGATTTTTTGAAAGTAAAGTTTTAGAGCATGTGGGCAGGTGCTGGGAAGGATAGAGTTGTGCATCTATCCAGTAAAGGACTTTTGAAAGATTCTACCACAACTCAGGGACGGCAAGATCCAACCGATACCAGGGTCCCAGCTGACTGTAGAAAAGAGCGGAACACAATAGGCATGCACCCATGCTAGGTAAAAATTCTTAGGGGCTGAAACTGAGTTGAAGCCAATGATTCATTAAAATACTGGCAAGTCCCTGCCCTTGGCATTGGTTAAACAGAGATCAGAAATTGAAAGGCAGCAGATCTGTCCTCTTTGCCCACGTTGGGCAGGCTGCAGGGTTCGCCTCACTGAGCCTGGTGTCTATGTTGATTCCAAATCACACGAGGTGGTGATGCCTACAGCTTAAAACATCCCCATGGCCTCTCAATAATTAACTCAGCAGCATGAGCTATTCCAAATGCTGCTCTCTTGTCGGAGAAAAAGAGTAAATACATTGGGTGTGAGTGATGGCCAGTGAGGGAAAGCTGGAATGTTTGCTCAGCCTCAGTTTTCTGTGAGCTGAACAGCTTCCCAAAGCCACGTTTCTTCCCTCTCCAGATGTTCCTGAGGAAGATGCAAATGAGCATATTTTAATGTTGCAAAAACTGTCAAATCCTGTCCAAGCAACCTAACAGAATGTCACCGAGTCCAACAAGTCTGATGGGGAATGTCTGTGTTGCCATCCATCATATAACTTGAGAGTTCATAACCAAATATACTGTTTTCTTATTTCAGAACAACACACATTTCTCAAATATCCTCACGCACATCATCTTCAATTATTTAAATTCCCATTGTTATCAGCTCATCTGTGTCATCCCATTATATGAGTGTCTGACACAATTGCTTCACAATATTACTTGTGACAGTTTTGAGTGGCCCTATTTTACAAACGAGTAGCCTGAGGAGCCTAGAATATAAGTGAACTAACCACACCTGGATAGGACTAGGAATTTTTTCCTTCCATTTTTCCTCAAACTATCAGTAGTTTTGACTCTGTTTTTTTCTTTTTTTTTCTTTTTTTCTAGATCACGTCATTTTTTAAGGTTTTACTAGTATCACAAGACCTCATTCTGAGTACAGTAACAAAGGGCAGGCCGTGTCTGGTGATCTCCTGCCAGGAGGAGAGGGCACTGCGGGATCTGTGGCTGCTCCAGTTTATTCTGTCTGCAAGAGCATCTGTCCTAGTTTGGCCTGACCAGAATCAAACTCTGACAGAATTCGAAAATGAGTCTAAACTAGAGAAAGGCCTTAGAATATTTGGTTAATGTTTTTAGAAGGTTTTGCCTTAGGGTGCATATGTTCACCATAGAGAGAGAGAGAAACAGAGAGACAGAGACAGTGAGAGGAAAGTGAGAAATCTCTCTCTGGGGTTCGGGGAGGGGATGGCCATACTGCAATCCCTTCTTTATTTTTCTCTTGGGATCTTGGGCATGCATGCACACATGCCCAGCGTGAGTTTCAAGTCACCAGGTCCAGGACTTGAACCACTGTTGGCCATGTGGGAATCTAGCAATGTAACCATTACACCATCTGCTGGCCCCTATTTTGTTAATTTTTTAAAAAATCTGTAGAGAGAGGGAAAAGTGGAGCATATTTAAATAGAAAATTATAATGGAAAAGGGACATCGCCTTCACTGTGTGCAAACTGTGACTCTCTAATATAAAAAACCTGGTTAAAATAGGAAAACTCCTACAGATATTTGCAAATATATGATTTCATCATTTGGAAAGTATATATTGGGCCAGCCTGTGGTGTGGTATTTGGGCAGGTGGGTCTCACATGGCTGATTGCATGGTTCATGTCCCAGACCTGGCAGCTTGAAAAACACAGCAGGTGCATGTTCATGCCCAAAATTCAGAAAGGAGAAATAGAGGAAGGGGGTTGTAGCATGGTCTTTCCTCTCCAGCTGTTCCTGAGGAGGATGCAAATAAGCATTTTTTTAATGTTGCAAAACCGTCAAAGCCTGTCCAAGGAACCTAACAGAATACCAAGTTCAGCAAGTCTACTCTGTGATGCGGAATGTCTGTGTTGCCATCAGTCATTTATTCAAGATTTGTAAATACTGTTCATAACTTTACAGTGTGCATAAATATAGTGGGGTGGGAGGTGACTTCTCGTTTTCTTTTTCTGTCTCTGGCAAGGGCATGCACCCTCTAGCATATTCCAAACTACTACTACTAATAATAGTAGAAACATAGCTTAATATTATCTGTTAAGAATATACAGGTCAGGGACCAATAGTTGGTGTAGTGGTTATGTTGCTGGACTCCTTCATGGTCGACCGTGGTTCAAGTCCCAGACCTGGTGGCTTGAAACTCACACTGGGCATGTGTGTGTGCCTGTCCAAGATCCTAGGAGGAGAATGAAGGAGAAGAGATTGCGGTGTGGCCATCCCCCCCTGGGGGTGTGATTTCTCACTTTCCCTCTCACTGTTCTGTTTCTCTCTCTCTCTCTCTCTCTCTCTCTCTCTCTCTCTCTCTTTGGTGAGCGCACATGCCCTAAGGCAAAAACTTCTACCAAAAAAATACATGGCCCAGATGGTGACATAATGATTAAGGTGGCTGGATCTCACATGGCCGACAGTGTGGTTTGAGTTTTGGACCTGACAGCTTGAAGAGCGTGCCAAGTGTGTGAATGAATGCATGCCCAAAATTCAAAAAGGAGAATGGAGGAAAAAGCACTATGGCATAGCCATCCCCCCAGGGAAGTACTTCCTCTCTCCCTTTCTCTCTCTCTCCATCTGGCACAAGCCCCTCTAGTGAATTGAGACAAAAAGAAATACAAATCTATCAATTATGTGAATACTTTTTGATACATTTGTTATAGTTAATGAACCAATATGGATACATTATTAACTGAAGTCCATAGTATTTTCAGATTTCCTTAGATTGTTGTTTTTTGTAATCTATAAGGTTTTTGTAAAGTTTGTTTATTTTCTCCATTAGAGAGAGAGCCATGCCAACAGGATCCTCATGCTGCTCATACTGCTCTCCACCCAAGTCTCTGCCAGCCTGGATAATAGGTATGTACACAAAAACCTGGTGGGTGCACAGGGAGGCCTCGGAGTGCAAACCTAGGACCTTACTGTGGGGGCCCAGCACTGCAGAGCATCGTGTTACTGCTGGCCCACTAACTGACTCCTGGATTTCTTTAGTTTTTACCTAAGGTCCTTTTCCTGCTACAGGATCTCATCCCGGTTACCACATTACATTAATCATGTCTCAAGCTTCTCTGACCGTTGGCATTTTCTCAGCCTGTCCTTATTTCTGATGGCTTGTCTGTTTTGAGGGGTACTGGTCAGGTATTTCGTAGGATGCTCCACTGCTAGAATTTGTCTAATGCTTTTCTCATGATAAGACAAGGGTGATGGGTTACTGGGAGGAAGACCACAAATGTAGTGCTATTACCACCTCGTGTGAAGGGTGTGTGCCGTTAGCAGAATTTGGGCTGTAGATGTTGACCTCGATCACCTGGCCAAGGTAGTGTTTGTCAGGTCTTTCCACAGTAAAGTTACCCTTTCCCACTTTGAGACATTTTGGAAGGAAGCCACCCCGTGTAGCTCATGCCTAAGGAGTGAGGAGTCTTCCTTCTTCTTCCAGAGGCCTGAGGATCTACACAATTGACTTGGAATTCTTCTGCATGGGGTTTTGTCTTTTGCCCCATTTAGTCGTTTGCCCAATCATTTATTTATAGCGGTATGAACACATAGGTATTTATTTTATGCTTTGGATTATAACCTAACACTGTATTATTTGTTTCGTTGCTCAGATTATGACAACTTTGGGCCTTGGGCACTCTTTCAATTGACTCCTTTGTACCTTTGATATATGTAGTGACTCAGGTGGGCTCTTTCTCTCTCTCTCTCTCTCTCCGGCCACTTTCTTACTTTCTAGTACTACAATATGTCCCAGGCTCTTCTGGTACATTTCTTATCATGGTCCTAGAATCAGTCTTTTCTCTGAGGAACCCTAATTACTTTTACTGGAGAATGGCATTAGAAACCAAGATCTGGGTACTAGGTGTACTTATTGTTACTAGAATGTCATTTCTTTTACATTATCTCACCTAATGAAACAAAGAAAAAAGATATGTGCTCACACTAATTTATGTGTGTGTGTATGTATATATATATATATATATATATATAATATTTCTTTATGTAATTATGTATATTAAAAGCATACACATTTAACCTTTCAAAACTTCATCTAAGAAAAGTTTGCACTAAAAGAGCTTTAAGGTCCTATTTTAGCTTAGAGATTATATAATATTATGTTTTATCCTTTTATTTTTCCTATCAAAAAAGCTTTTGCTTAGAGAACTCTGAACAAGCACTTAGTGCTATTGAGTATATAGACCTTAATACATTATCTCTCATTCTTCATAATATAACATCCTATATTTCCATCTCTTGTTTTCCCTGCCTAATTAAAACTTGAAATTCAAGACCAGACTCATATTTATTAAAATACTAAATTATAACTGATGTTCAAAAATGCAGTTATATTTATGATCAGCTTCAAAAAATCATATGTATGCAAATTCACTCTATTAGTCCCATTAAAAGATAATTCATTAAAATTTGTATTTAAACAATGCACCTTCCTAGTACATTTTAAATTAGATTAATTTAACAAAAAATGCATTTGACATATCAATTCTCAGCTAATTTATAGTTATACGATGCTAATAAAAATTATCAACCTGGTATACTAATAGAATAGCAAAAATTATAAATCTAATTTTCCATATCACACTAAAGCTGTAGAGGGAAGAATGTTCTTTATTACAGACCAGATCCTCCTACTTGTACAATAACTCTGTCTTAGTTTATGTGAAAGTTGTCAAATATGTATGCAAATTATTTGATACTCTTCCTATGGAATCTGGGCCAATTTAGTAACTAGTTTATAACAAAAAGGATGCTTTATAGCAAAAATGATGCTACCCAAGCCTAAAGGCTAAATTCGAAAGGACTGTGGCTTTCTCTGCGATCTCTCACTTTAGAGAAAACTAGCCACCATGTGAGAAGGGTGACTACCTGAGCCTTTCATACTGGAGGTGCCATGTGCAAGTCCTCAGGTTGCCACGTGCAACTGAGTGCAGCCATTGAGTCATCCCACCGAGCAGGTTGCCACGTGCAGCTGAGTGCAGCCATTGAGTCATCCCACCGAGGTGTCATTGAGGAGTCCCCCGGTGATTTCAGTTATAGGCTTTCTCCCTAGCCGCCAAGTGTTCTCACCTGAGCCTCAGACGTCATAGACTAGAGACAACAATCCCCAGTCAGTCTCACTTGAATTCGTAAACCCAGAGAATTCATGAGCATTGCAAAATTCTTGGTTTTTGTCCCTATGTCCTGAGGTGAGTTATTATAATGGCAGAGATGACCCCAACAGCTTAATAATTTCCTTCACAGTCCAGACCCCATGATTAGGATTTGACTGCAGGTTGATAATTTGATACCAAATAGCATCAGTTGAAGACAGGGAAGTGGAGCAGGGAAGGGAAGATGTCAATATTAGGTATGTTAGAGAGTAGGTTACCACTGTGGTCAAAAGGGGTCTTTAGCTGCTGAAGACCCCTGGAAGATGAGGTAGAAGGAGTTTCTAAGTTGTCGGAACTGATGGGTAAAGAACTTGGGTATTTATCCACCAACTCTTACCATCATTAGTTAAGAGGTGTTAGGGTGCTGACATCCTGCCCATGATCTGCCCTACATGTGGACTGAGCACTCTTTTGCAGAGAGTCAGAGGAACTTATAGAAAAAGCCCTTGAGAGGGACCAGCAGTTAGCGTAATGGCTATGTCGCTGGACTCCCACGTAGTCAACCGCAGTTCGCATCCCGGACCCGGTGGCTTAGACTCATGCCAGGCATGTGTGCGTGCATGCCCAAGATCCTGAGAGGAGAATGGAGGAGAAAGGATTGCAGCATGGCCATCCCCCCTGGGGGGTGATTTCTCGCTTTCTATCTCTCTGTCTCTCTCTGGCGAGTGCATGCACTCTATAACAAAAACCTCTAAAAAAAAAAAAAAGAAAAGAAAAGAAAGAACCCTTGGGCTTGAATTAAAATCATTGAGTGCATAGGTGGATCCTCCAACCCACATAATAGGAGTGCTAAACCTGGAGTCATGAGCCTTGGCTGAGTGTCAGTGGTCCATCAACCTCTGGAAACTATAGTTGAATTTCTGCATACATGAGCACGTGTGTTTTTCTAGAGGAGGAACTCAGAATTTTACGTGCTTCTTCAAGTCTTCGGGATAGTAGAAAAGATTATTCTAAAAAATAGCTAAGATAATGAAAAGAGTCATGCATCTTAGACTCCTTTTTAAAAATATCAGATAAGCAAAATCAATTACAGTAATTATTAAGCAGTAAACAGGGACACAGCAGTTAAACAGTAAGTCTTATGCAATCATATTAAATTATAATAATCGAACCAAAAATTGCTGGCAAAAAAAGATTGATTATCTTACTATTCCCTTGGCAGAAGAATTTTGGCAGATGAAGAAACTAAGGAATATTCAAGAGAAAGTAGTCATATTTCAACCACTGCCAAGACATGTGGTTTCACAAACAGTAGTTAGACACCTGATGGGCATGGAGATAAATCGTCTTTACCCAAAGTCCAAGAGCGACACATTTGAACGCTTCATTTTCTACAACGTTAACATTTTTTATTACTACCATATTATTACCATAGTAATAACATAAATTATATCTTTAAGCTCAGTCCAAGAGTGACACATTTGAACACTTCTTTTTCAATGGTGGTTAACATTTTTGATCAATAGAATAATACTACAATAACATCCATTATAAGAATGGAAATATTTCTTATTACGACCCAGCACATGGGTACAGCAGTGGTGTACTGCTTTGAAGTGTTGGAAGCCATATGGACGGTGGGGTTCAGTTCCTGAGTTGACCAACATAAGGTGACCCATGATCCTGCCTGGCTGGGAAGGCTTTGGATGGGGGCACAGCAGTGTGAGATACTGTTGAGAGTGTTTTTTTTCTCTCTCTCTCTCACTCTCTCCACCCCCCCGAATAAGAAAACTTTTTTTTACACAGTCAATCACTGTATATCATTACAGCATGCAAAATTATTCTACTCAGCGTAAGTACACTGTATTAGTTCAGTTAAAAATATTATCATACATATTATCACCAGTTAATTTTTTAATCAACAGATTTTTTGATAAAACTAAAGTGCGTTGATAGAAAATCTCAAAGTATTGGGCATGTTCTCACTGTTCAAATTAAGCAAAGTGTTCTTTTCTTAATCAACTTCCTTCAAACTCAAAGAAAGTAAGAGATCAGTTCTGGACAAAAATTGTTGGGACAATCAAAGTATGCTTATACGATAGAATTTGACCATATCATCCCATCTATTCAGTTCATTGGTGTTGAAAGAAGGAATGTCATACCTTTCCTCTAAAGCCATAACTTCCAAAAGTATTGTTTAACTAAAATTTTTTTCAATGAATTATGTTGGCTTTTATATATTATTATTATTTTTTCTTTTTTTGGAGAGGTTTATGCTATAGGGTGCGTGCACTTGCTGGAAAGACAGAGAGAGACAGAGAGACAGAAAGCGAGAAATCACCCCCCCCAGGGGGGATGGCCACACCGCAATCCCTTCTCCTCCATTCTCCTCTCGGGATCTTGGGCACTCATGCACACGCGCCTGGAGTGAGTTTAAGCTGCCGGGTCCAGGACTTGAACCGTGGTCAACTACATGGGAGTCCAGCGATATAGTCATTATGCTAACTGCTGGTCCTGCTTTTATACATTATTTAAATTTCTCATTGTAAGACTAATCCATCATTAGTCACACTCCTAAATACTTCTCAAGAATTTGTATGAATTTAAAGGCAGTGAAGGCAAATGAAATCAAATGAATATAATTTACAAGTTTCTAAGCTAAAAGGTAAAGTGGTAGGCAATACTTCTAACTCTAGTACAAGAAAGATATTACTTGATTTCCTGTGATAGAAGATGTCTTAGCCAGCTGTTTTCAAAGCTGTTCTGTCTAGTACTTGGGACAAGAGACTCTACCTTTCTCCCCTACCATCCACCCAACCCTTCGTCCCATAGATCATCTAAATACTATTTTGTTACTATTTCCCTGAAGGTGTGGTTTAAGGACAATTTATTACTATGAAGCCCATATTGACTTTTGATAGTAGCATGTGCTGTGGCATGCTGTCATTTAAACCTCAATGGGTGTCACTTCCTCCTTCTCCCTTAGGAAAAAAATAAAACATTTTCCTCTCCAAATAGCTGTATTCGCACATAGTTTACACTTTTCCTGGGATAAGTTAAGTGACTTACAAAATGAAAAAAGGCCTTTTCCTAACATTGTTAGGGAAAAATTCTTAAGCTATGTCTTCATTGCTCTTCAACTATTTTTGTCAATTACAATAAATACTAACAAATATCACTGTTATATTCGAATTGTTTGTCACTGTATGGTGCAATAGATTCCATAGGAATATTAAGCCTTTCCTCTATGAAAATTGAATGCCAATTAAAAATAGACAAATATTGGGGCTTAAGCACAGCACATCAGGAGCCAGGCACCACAGGGCTAACAGCAATTCTAATCCTGGCCCTGGTGTCTTGAAAAACATGCCAGGCATGTGTACATGCATTCCCCAAATCAGGACAGGATGGAGAAATGGAAGAAAAAGGATTGTGGCATGACTATGCCTTGTCGAAGGTTCTCTCTCTCTCTCTCTCTCTT
>NW_006159556.1:6614141-6670882 GCF_000334495.1 Tupaia belangeri chinensis | reverse complement strand
CCCTGGTGAGCACAAGCACACTCTGGCAATAAAGAAAATTTATGTATTTCTTGTTTAAAAGGATAGATTAATGTAGAATACAAAAACTTCGCATCAGACTCTGCAGGTTTTCCATTGTCAGTTGCCAATTTTGCTTTTCATATGAAAAAAGAAGAAGGAATGGTTGATACTAACTTGATTCAATGAGGAACTGCACAGAAGAATGTATGAAGTACTTCTTGATATTTTTCTTGACAGAACTTTAGTTTATAATAAGAAAAATCCATGAGTGGTAGAGAAAAAAACAGTACATCACTTAAATTTAGTGATAACATCACTGGCTTTACCAACTCACAAAATAAAAACTCACTGAAACATGAACAATACATGTTTTCAGTGCTTCCTTAGGCCTTATTTTTGGAATAATAATATTAGGAACAAAAAGAAATAACATTTTACTTTAAAGGTAAGACCAATATTTCTATCAAGTGTAGATAAAAACTAAAGCTTTCAACCTGGATATCTTCCATCAAGTCCTGAAACATTCTTAACTCTTGGATAAGTATTCAGTTAGCACATTAAAAATTAAAGAACCTTCATCAGTGATACATTACTTTCCCATTCTTAAACCATGAAGGATATCTGATTATTACCAACTATTTTATAGTCCATTCAACAAGTATTTGCAGTGTATCTGATGTATTCTCAGTGCTGCACCATAGGTTTTAATTATGGTTTCTATCTTCAAGTAACTTATAGTTAATTAGGAAAGAAAGAGAGAAACTCAACAGAGAAATGAAATAATTCAGTATGAAACTAAATGTTGACTCATGATTATGGTTTTTTAAGAAAAAAGAGGGACAAGGTGCTGGCTAAAAATACCTACTTAAAGGGGGATAATAATAGGAAAGTGGGGAAAAATGTAGAGGAGGGAGAAGAAAAAAAACCAATTTACTAAGTGGTTACTATATCCTAGTAACGAGGCTATACATTGACTGTTTTTTTAAAACTCACATTAATGTTGATAATTATAATAATATCTACTATGAATGCTTTTTTTAAGTGCCAGAACAATATATACAAATATTGACTTATTTAACCCTTACATTAAAAAAAAAAATCTACAAAATAGGTATTGAGTTTCCCCGTATTTTACAGATAAGGAAACTGAGGCCAAAAGATGCTTAATGATGTGCCCAAGATTACACAGATAATTACAGTGCTGCAATTAAAACCAGATCACCCTGTATATAAAACCTATTCTCTTACTCCTTTAGAAATGTGGAAATAACCTCTAAATTAGAGCCACACGTGTATTTCAAAAGTTTTCTCCTTCCTCATCAGTCTCTCATCTGGGTTGCCCCTGTGTCTGTTAAATAAAAACAGCAGGAGGCCAGTGTTTCGGATTAAACTCCTGCTCTAGGTCCCAAGAGAACAGACCAAAGTGGAGTCACTCACGCTAAAATGCCATCAGCAAACTGCAAAAGTTGTGTGTACCTTGTCAGTCCCCACTTCCACTTAGACTGAAAGCCAAGGATTTTCTGGGAGGAGACATAAAGACAGGAAGAAGTTGCTCCTCCTCTACCCTGCCCTTCCCCCTACCTATTTCTGGAATAAGACAGAGAACAAGACACAGGGAAGGCTCCCTGCAGGAGGGGCAAGGACCACGTTGCATCTTATACCCCTTGATGCCCATCTGATGGAGTCCATTCTTACCACCCCTAAGGAAAGGGTCTCTCTTGTTTTTCTTGGCGGTGGTAGGGGTGGTGGTAGGTGTTTCAGACCTCCAGTAGACCTGAGCACATTAACCATGTATGTGAATGATCCTGGTTAACTGGAAAATCTGAGGGGTATCACAAGATTTCATCAAGAATCTCTCTCTCAGGGCTCTCAGGTGGTATAGAGAGTAAGCGTTGGACTCCCATATGGTCAACCGTGATTCTAGTCCCAGACTCAGCAGTGTGAAGCTCATGCCAACGCAAGAGCATGCATGCCCAAGATCCCAGGAGGAGGGATTGCAGCATGGCCATCCCCCCAGGGGGTTATTTCTCGCTTTCTCTTTCTTTGTCTATGGTGACTACACACGCCCTATTAAAAAAAAAAAAAAAAAAAGGAAGGAAGAATCTCTTTCACTCTTTATCTCACTAATAAAATGGACTTTTCAAACAAAATATATAAGTGGCACTCCTAAGAAAAACATTAAAGGATCAGTAGGCTAATGCTTTGAGTGTCTATTTCCCCCAGATATAGCTATAAAACTACAGTGAAATTTTATTAAATAATAACTTAGTAGAATGTAGTGTTTAATTATTTGCACAGGGTGGCCAGCAGGTGGTTTAATGGCTTGGGTGCTGGACCTCCACATGGCTAACCATGACTGGAGTCCCAACCTGGCAGCTTGAAACTCATGCTGAGTGCATGTGCATGCATGCCCAAAATCCCAGGAGGAGAATGGAGGAGAAGGGATCACGGCATGGCCATTACCCCTGGGGAATGATTTATCACTTTCTTTCTCATTGTCTCTCTCTGTCTCTCTCCTCTATGAGTGCACGTGCCCTGTGGCAAAAACCTTAAAAAATAATTATTTGCACAGGGGCATAGCTGAAGTTTGCATTATCAATACATAATTATGGAAATAATTAGTAAATTAAAACTTCTAGGGAAATGCTTTAGTAAATTGAGGGGAGGGTTGATTGACATTCATTTCCTTCGCATCTTGTTCGCAGAAAACATACTGAAGTTTCTGTACATCTAGAGGCAGAGAAGGGATTACATGAGAAAATGAAGTGAAAGAATGAGTTTTTAAGCAAAGCATACAGGTTGACTGAATTGTTCAATATTAAATGGCTTTTCAAGTTGCAAGACAAGAATGAAGACTTTGTCACTTTGTTCTGGATGACATGTTGACAGATAGCAGGCCTTTGATAGCTCAGTGGAGGACGAAGCTTTTATATGCTTGTAATAAGGACACTAACGAAGCTGACAGCAGACAGCAGCTTATACAACAAACCATTGTGCTGATACCATTCTCTGCCCAAAGATGACAAGTAATGATAATGATGAAAATTAAGCAATAAGGGTGAAATCGGCCAAGTTAGAAATACTACTGAAAAATAGAATGCAGATGGGGAGCTGCTGTGGGACTGACACCATTAGATGACTAATATTTCAGATATGTGATTACTATCAACAAGTAGAGTGTACAAGCTAAGTGTCTCTTCTTTATCCCTCATTCTCTATTCTGCTACCCAGCCCAAAGGACTCTGAAAACCTTCAAGATTAAATTTGTAAAGTCTTATCTTTTGTAAGACAATAGAGACTGCTTCAGAAACATGTCACTATAAATAGTTAATGAAATTAAGTTCAGTAAGTGATCTGTGACTCACTATAAACATATGTGTATATTATTATTTCATATGCCAGGCACTTGGCTAAATCTAGAATTAACAAGATAACATAGACATGATTAATGTTTTCCTAGTTCACATTCAGGTGACGGAGAGAGAAAATTAGTCCAAAATTCACACAAATGAACAGAGATACACACAAGTTTTCTTATGACGGTAATAAACAAGGCAATGAGCTAGAGCAGACAAGGGAGATCGTGGCAGATAGGTGATGAGGAAAGACCTCCCAGAAGAAATGACATTTGAACTGAGATACGAGGGATGACAATGATCAAGTAAAAGAAGAGATGAGAGTAGTGAAAGGAAATGAACTATGAATGTCCTAGACACAAGGAATTATACACGTAAAGGCCATGAGACAGGGAAGGACTAGAATGACTGAGATGAAACAGATGTCACCAAAGCAGAATGACCAAGAGGAAGGAGAGTCTGGCATGGAAGGCAGGAGCCAGTTCATGCAGAACTTTTTAAAGTGGATTTTTATTGTGAGATTGACAAAACTCAGGAGATGGAGGAGATAAAACATGTTTACTTTTTTTTTTGTCTTTTTTTAGAGAGATTTTTGCTATAGGACATGTGCACTCACTGGAGAGACAGAGAAAGCAAGAAATCACCCCCTACCAGGGGAGGGATAGCCATGCCACAATCCCTTCTCTACTCTCCTCTCAGGATTTTGGCATGGCACACATGCATACCTGCCTGGCCTTAGTTTCAAGCCACCACGTTTGGGACTCAAACCACAGTTGGCCATGTGCAAGTTCAGCGTCTTACCCATGTACACCACTTGCTGTCCCCCATATTTGTGTTTTAAAAGGATCACCTTTGTGCTTTGTGATGAATGTGCTATATAGGAAAAGAATTTAAATAAGGAATTCTGTTGGAAGACTATTATAGTAGTCCTTATCAGAGTTAATGTCAGTTTGAATAGACATGGAAAGAAATAAGTGGGAGATGAATGGGAAAAGAAAATATGGTGTGGAGGAAAAACTTTATGGTCTAAAGTACCATACCATAACATATACAGAAGGAGAATGGATTCTATACCACCAACCTTAAGATTCTTATCTGAACAACATGGTTGAGCAAAAAAGGAAGATGTTAAGAGAGGAATATTGTAGTAGGGGTTAAAAGTTCTAAGTTCAGACATTGATGTTGCCACTAACTCCTCTGCTCTTGGCGAGCCTACTTACCTTAGAATTATACAATAAACATGGAAAGGACATTATAGGTCATCTAGTCTTGCTTTCCATTGATCACAGCAAGACCTGCTAACACATCCAGTAGTTGGATTTTTACTCCTCCAGAAGGCAGTCACTCCATTTGAGGAAGCTCTAATTGTTAAAAAGTCCTTAAGACTGAATCAACATTTAGTGTCACTACAAACACTGAACTTAACCTCTTAAACACACTAATTCATTTTGATATCCCCAGTTCTAACCACGCCCATATCTACTCAATGTCTACATAAAAACATAATCAGAATTATACATTCTAAATATTCAACTTTATAGTTGTGTTAAACATTTTGATATTCTGAAATTATAAATCCTCAATCTCTTTGTGACTCAATTTTCCACTTATATGATGGGAATACTTCAGATTGGAGTTTATAAGAAAAAAAACATGGGTCAGCAGATGGCATGGTGGGTAAGGCATTGGACTCTCACATGACCTAATGGAATTCAAGTCCTGGACCTGGAGGCTTGAATATCCACGCACCAGGTGTATATACATGCGCGTCCAAAATCCCAGGGAGAAAATGAAGGAGGGGTTGTAGCATGGCCATCCCTCCAATTGGGGGGAGGGGTGATTTCTCACTTTCTTTCTCACTATTTCTGTGTCTCTTGGGCAAATGCATCCTAGGGCTAAAAGAAAGGAAGGAAAGAAAGAAAAAGAATGAAAGAGAAAGAGAAAGAAAGAAAAAAAGAAAGAAAGAAAGAGAGAGAAACAAAGAAAATTGTAATCATTTTCTAGACTGTCAATATACAGTTAGTGGACCCTAAAGTACATAACTAAACAAAAGAACTGAGCAAAATAATTTATTTTCCAGTAGTCCATTGATTTTTCCATCTTTCAAAAATGTTATTTTTACCTCTCATTTTCTCATCTCTTAATTCCTCTTCCATTATCTTGTAGTTGGGGTTTGGGAAGCAGTAGGGCTAAATCCATTCATGTTAAATTAAAAAAATCTAGCACTGTAAATTTGCTTTTCTTTTTCTTCTCTGAAGGTAATTATTTTTAAAAAGTTATTTATGTTTCATTGTTAAATTTGTGGGTTTCAAAGATAAATTCTACTAGAATAATATGTATTAAGAAAAGTGAGTAGTATAGAAGGCTTAGATAATATAGAATAATGAGAGGGCCTCTGGACTGGTCATGGTTAGCTTCTTCATGATCACCTAGTCTTTGAATAACCATTTGGAGATCCAAAATGGCTACTAGCAGAAAAGAAATATTGATATCTTATGGCCTGTTTATCAAAAAGAGAAAGAGAAAGAAAGAAAAAAAGAAAGAAAGAAAGAGAGAGAAACAAAGAAAATTGTAATCATTTTCTAGACTGTCAATATACAGTTAGTGGACCCTAAAGTACATAACTAAACAAAAGAACTGAGCAAAATAATTTATTTTCCAGTAGTCCATTGATTTTTCCATCTTTCAAAAATGTTATTTTTACCTCTCATTTTCTCATCTCTTAATTCCTCTTCCATTATCTTGTAGTTGGGGTTTGGGAAGCAGTAGGGCTAAATCCATTCATGTTAAATTAAAAAAATCTAGCACTGTAAATTTGCTTTTCTTTTTCTTCTCTGAAGGTAATTATTTTTAAAAAGTTATTTATGTTTCATTGTTAAATTTGTGGGTTTCAAAGATAAATTCTACTAGAATAATATGTATTAAGAAAAGTGAGTAGTATAGAAGGCTTAGATAATATAGAATAATGAGAGGGCCTCTGGACTGGTCATGGTTAGCTTCTTCATGATCACCTAGTCTTTGAATAACCATTTGGAGATCCAAAATGGCTACTAGCAGAAAAGAAATATTGATATCTTATGGCCTGTTTATCATGGTTACATATTTAGTAGTTCTTGTTGAAGTATATTTACACAAAGGGAACCAGAGCTCATGTCTCTCCCAATGAAAACACTAAAATGTTGTCAGTTATGTGTTTCTAATGGCTCCTGACTAAGTATATGCAGAACTTGGAGCTTCAACATATCTTTGATGCTAATTTAAAACACCACTTGTAAAATCTTCTACCACTGTGCATAACTGGTTTTCAATAAAAACAGTATGTAGTACAATTACCTGTAATATATTCAAATCTTAGGAGTAATCACATAATGGTAGATTTGATGAGATCTCAAGGATAAATTCTCCTTGAAATATAGCTTCTTTAAGAAAATAGAATAAGAAGGAAGAATAGGATGGTATAATAAGGATTTGAGGGTCCCAGGTCATTGGTTTAGAAGCAGATCTGATGTGCATTAAGCAAATGTTACATACTCCAAGTATTAAATGATAATTCATGTCAGGGTAGAAAGACTGCAGGTGGCCAGTCAATTTACATTTTAGACTGCTTTTTTGAAAGATGGAAAATCAATGGACAAGTAGAAATGAAATTATTTTGCTCAGTTCTTTTGTTTAATTATATACTTTAACTTCACTAACTGTAAATCAACAGACTAAAATGTAAGTGACATAAATATTACCAAATAGATCATGAACCACCTTACAAAAATATTCAACGTGAAATGTGAGGAAAAAGTTATGGAAGTGAGATGGTCGTCAAGGGACACAGAATATCTTTCAAGTAATTCTGTCAAAGGGAAGCCTTGAAGAGATTTCAATCCCCATGGATTATCAAGGCACATTGTGTACCTTTTCTGTCCCTTTTTCCTCCTTCACTTTTGCTCATTTTGGTCATGGTGCTTTGTTATGTAGAACTATAAATGCATGCTCTCCTTTCAAGGACGTCAGGTTCTTGAAGGGTTAGATCCCTGCTTTTTTTGTTTTTCTTCCTCCCTCATATAAAATTCTGTTTCACAATAGAATTAAACTAAACTGAGAAGCTTAATGAGAACCCAATCTCATTTTTTATCTTCATTAGGAGTACAGTATATCTCTCTTCAGCATAGGAAATCCTGCCTTATTCCTTGAGTCTATGACCCCACAAATCTCCCATTCTGGTCATGTTTTTATCTTTGATCCTAGGACTAAATCATCCTGCATTTTTAATTTGTATGTTATCTATACGTGAAAATTATATAATATAATCACAATTGTTTGTAGATGCTCCTATCAAAGGATAAAGTCCATTTCTCCAATTCTAGTATCTGGTCTGACCCTCTGACTTGCTTCAACCAATAAAATGTAGCAAAAACGTTGTTGGGTGAATTTCCATCCAAGGACTTAAGAAACTGTGTATGTTTTTGTTCTTGCTGCCATTGAATACTGCTGTCATGTGCACCAGCTAAGGTCAGTATGTTGGAGGACAAAAGACTACATAGAAAAAGATCACAGCTACCCCTGTTGTCTGAGTAAAGCTATCATAAACCCTTGTTGCAATGTCTCCAAATGGCCTTAGACATATGACTAAGTCCAACTGAAACCAGCTGAATCCAGTCCAGACTAGCAGAGCCATCAAATTGAGCCCTGCTCAAATGGCTGATGTGTAGGATACTCAGCTAGATAAAAAGCTGCTAAGGACCTGAAAGTCATGCCATCTCTATAACAATAAGTAACCCTTGAATACAGATATTAGTTTCTAATATGAATCCTCAATAAAAAGAACCAAGACTCTTGGAAAAATGATTGATTCTATGACTGTGGCAGGATATATTCAAGATGACTTTGAAACCTGACAGAAAGTTAGGAAGTGCTTTAGAGCAGAACAACAACAAAAAAGAAAGAATGACCAAAAAGAAAAGAAAAAAAAAAAAAAGAAAAAAACTCTGCTTTTGAACTTAGAATAAATTCCAAACTTTATGACTGAGCTCTCACTTTCTTACTGCATCCTACTTAATTCTGCTTATATGTTCTAGCTTCTCTGGCCTTCTATCGTCTTTGACACACCAACTACCCTTCCATCTTAGAGCCTTTTCACTTTCTTTCTCCCTTTCTTTCTCTCTCTCTTTCTTTCTTTCTTTCTTTCTTTCTTTCTTTCTTTCTTTCTTTCTTTCTTTCTTTCTTTAGAGAGAGAGAGATTTTTTACGTGTGCACTCACCAGAGAGACAGAAAGCAAGAAATCACCTTCCATGGGGAATGGCCATGCCACAATCCCTTCTCCTCCATTCTTCTCTTGGGATCTTAGGCATGCATGCACCCCCACGCCCAGCATGAGTTTTAAACCATTGAATCCAAGACTTGAACCATAGTCAACTCCGTGGGAGTCCATTCTGCAGTCTCTAGATTCAGTTTCTGATTAGGGTACTTTTCACAGGCTCTTTATATGATTGGCTGCTCCTTATCATTCACCTTAAAGACCCCCCTTGAGCACTTAATTTAAAGTAACACCCCCACATTGTCTTTCATGGACGATTATTTTACTGTCTCCCTGTGAGTGGCCTAGGTCAATGGTATCCTACAGAGCAGCTGCTCCTCCATGAGGTCATTCAGGTATCCAGACTGATAGCTATTCTGCCATGCTCAGCATGTAACTTCTAAAGTCGCCCTCTGAGGCCACATCTTGATCACTCCAAAAGTTCTGGAGGAACACATGGGAGAGGTTTTCATGAGTTAGACTGCAAGTAGCAGCCATCACTTCTACTTATGCTCTGTTGGGGGAAAAAAAAAAAACTGACACACATGGAGCTTCCCTGTATTCAAATAAAATGATCTGATTTCTGGTGGATGGCTAATAGTCTCTGCCTCATGTAAAGTAAGTCTAAGTTCTTGATACACACTTTAGAAATGTTGCTGGCAATAGTTAAGCAAATTAAAAGAGAAAGACATTAAAATCGGATCTCAGTTTAACTAAAAATGACCAGCTGCTCAAACCCAAAATTTCCCACATTTCTTAGCCCAGTAAAAATTACTTTATTGCTCCAAGTTAAAAAGCAACTTTCTCCACCTTGAAATCCACCATTCTCTAATTCTCCAGAATCTTCTGCATCTATCTGCAGAGGAGAGAAGAGTCCTAAGAAACCCACCCGCTTCTTTAAGATACCAACCCAGAATTCATACATCACTTCCATTCACAGGCTGTTAGTAAACTCCTCATATGGCTTCCCTTGCATACAATGGAGGCCAGAAAATGTAGGCCCTCAGGAGCAGCTTAACCTGACAACTCCACTCTAGGAAAAGGGAATGTTTACTTCCTCGGGAAACTAGCCTTCTCTACCATGGTTACCCTCCCCAAACAAGACCCACCCATTTGTTCCCAACAGAGAGTCTTACTGTTGGAATCTTCACAATATAAACTACTCTGAATACAATTTTATCCTACTTTCTGTTAGATTTGCACAGAATCAGATTTTGTTTTAGAATACAGGGATGTATATGTAAGTACATCACTCACTTGCTTAAAAACCTTTAATGAACTCATTGCTCTCAGAACAAAATGCAAACTGTTTTCCACAACCTACAAAGTCCTATGGGTGACTTTTCCAGCCTGAACTCTGACCTTTCTCCCCTTTTTTCTTACACACAGAACCCCTTATAAGTCCTGTAAGAGGCCCCATACTCACTACCAAAACTTCCCATGTGTATTTTAGAATGCTTTTCCCCTAAGTCTCCTGGTGGTCAATTTATTCTTCCCCTTCAAGCTTAAGCCAACTGGTCACAATGTCTTCAGAAAGATCTTCACTAGCTAGCTCTCTACAGGAGACTCTCACAACCCCTTTTCTTTCTGCCCCCCTAATTATTTTTGTACAGCAGGTGGGTTAATCTGTAATGATGTTGTTTGGTGGTTGATTTGTTTACTATTATTCTCTCTACTTGATGGGGTTCCCACCATGAAGGTGAGAACCCCATCATTCTTATTCATCTCCATAACCCTATTGCTTTAGACAGTGCCCAGTACAAAGTTAGCACTTGATACCGATTTGAGGAACAGATGAATGAATGAATGAATGAATGAATGAACAAACCCAGTTTAATTTAAACAAATTTGGATGGATTATTTCATCATTAGTGCTGATGAGAAAGTTGAGAACCTGACCCTCTGGAGCTCAAAGTAAAGAAATAGAAAGTGAAAGCTAGACCACCACACATTGACATTTCCCTGCTACAATGCAGCAAAGGGAACACGTTGACCAAATATGACTTTCTAAAATTTCCATCAGGTTCCCCATAATGCATATACTCCAAAGGAAATGAGTCAGGGATGGTAGAAACAGAGATGGTCTGAGTGCCCACCTGTCACAGAAGTTCAAAACCAATGAGTTCTTCTGCCAACTGGATTCATTATTTAGATAGACTTGAATTAACCTGTTTGTGAAAACAATGACAATCCAAAGTGGGCTTTTCTGTGGAGGCAGAGAAAGATGTAAATGCAAGGATCTGGCAATGAGAGAGGGGGAAGGAAAGGAGATTGATAAACAGGGACAAAAAAATGTTGGCAGCCAGAAAAGGTGCTGTATATTAGCTACTGTGATGTAAAATGGCCCAGCAGAGATCAGCGGAACATCTGCCTTGCTCATTTCTTGCATGTCTACATATTCATGGCCAGCTTTCAGAATTCTCTGGAGGCACTTGAGTATATAGGAAAATGAGTTCCAATGAGCTGCAGCCTCCTGCTTTGCTGAAGGGGGGCAGCAATCTTGCTTTTCTGCTTCAACTTCAGCCTCAAATATTTCTGAGCCATTACTAATCAATGCAGATTTTAGGTACATGTGGGGTGGGGGGGAAAACCAACCTTGAGATAAAGCAAATGCATAGCTCTGAGGAATGTGCACTCAGACTGTGTTAGGAATGGATGATAGAGAAATAGACTAGGACTCTGAACTCACAGGACTTGGATTTAAATCCTGGCTGTACCTCACATGAGCCTGTGAGCATGTCACTTTCCTGTACTGAACTGTGGTGTCCTCATCTATAAAATAAGAATATACATGGTGCTGTGAGGATGAACTTTGTAAAATAGTGGATATGGAATAAGTACTCAATAAGTGATATGTTTATTATTCAGAGCAGTTCAAATACCCATCAAGCTCTTTTTCTTCATCCCAAGTTGCCTAGGGAATTTGCGTGAATTGTCTGGAGAACTCTAATTTCTGCCAAGTCTAGCTGCAGTGCTAATCTTTCTACAAATCCAAAAACCTAGCTGCAATGCTAGTCTATTTACAAATCCAAAAATCTGCTGGTTTATTACTTTTTACTAGTCATACCTTCACCTTTGCTGACACAGTAGATAATATGATACTTCGGAAAAGTCCTGGACTTTGGTTTGGGGTAACACAAAGACTCTTGTCACTGAATACTCTAGTTCAATAAACCACTTCCATACCTTCAAGTTTCTGTTTATACTGTTTCTTCTTTCTGATCTATCCTTTTTCCTGCTCTGTCTCAAGTCCCCCTTTTCTTTGACTAGAATTGTTTCCTTTCAAGGTCTAGTTTAAAACCCAGTGTCATGGTCAGACTTCACTGAATTCCTCCAGTCAGATTGGGTCTCCTTTACTCTGCATCCGTTTTCTGATTTATTCATGCATTCCACAATTACTGAGAACCTGCTAGATGCCAGGAAATTTGATAGATGTCGAGGAAATAAAGATGAATAAGACACTGTCCCCATTGTCACAGTCTAGTGGGGAAGACCAAAAACTGGACAGATGATTGCATTCAAGTGTGATGTGTGCAATAAAGGTGTGCACATGGCACTTGGGAGCCCATGGGAGAGGCTCTTCTCAACAACAGTTGCTTCCACCTCTAGTTCACAGGGACTTTAGTCTTCCTTGTATTATAGTTTATTGCTAACACAACCGTCTTCCTTGTTATGTTATGAACTCTTTGAGGACAGATGCTGTCTTATTTGTCTTTATGTTCCTTTAAAGTCTTACACAATATTCTGGGAAATAATAGGTACCCAGTAAATGTGTACTGAATGTGTTATTAATATGTGAATGATATGAAGCTATCAATAATCAGTACCTGCAAATGTCTTCATCTGCCTTGAAAGAGTCACAGTCTATGAAAAACAGTGGATATAGAACATCAGTTATAAGAGCAAGGATATTAAAACCAGGTATCCTTGGTTCAAGTCCTCATACCAGTCTTTAATAACTGTTGACATTAGGCAAAATACTTTATCTCTCTGTATTTCAATTTCTTCTTCTGTTTAATAGAAATGGTAATAATAGTATCTACCACATAGATCAGGTATAAGGATAAATCAGTTGATTTACTCCTTAAACGTAACTTTAGAAATGTGTCTTCATGGTAACTAGGTAAGTGGCTATTTAGGCTACTTAAGAAGAGGAGCTAACATCTACTCACACTAAACAAACTAAAAACCCTCATTCCCATAGGACATGGACTATTTCAGGCAGCACTTAAACGATACCGATAAAATACTTGCAGTGTCAATTTTCCATACTTCTTACCATGACTAGTGCGATGTCAGTCTATTACAAATCAAGAAACTTGCTTTTCATAAACTGTAACTTCAACTTTTCTAACCATACTAGTTATATATCTTGGAAAAAACCAGTTTTAAATCATTTTTCTATTCATTGACTAGTATCAATGTGAAAATCCTCAATAAAATCAATAAAATATAGCGATTTACTATCCTTCTGTTATGTGTCAATACTTTATATATATTTTTCCAATACTTAGTACATTATTCAAGGTATGTATTATTATATTCACTTTTAAAAGTATAACGTCAAGGGAACCAGCAGTTGGCGTAATGGCTATGTTGCTGGACTCCCACGTAGTCGACCACGGTTTGCTTCCCGGACCCAGTGGCTTAAAACTCACGCCGGGCACGTGTGTGTGCATGCCCAAGATCCCAAGAGGAGAATGGAGGAGAAGGGATTGCAGCGTGGCCATCCTCCCTGGGGGGTGATTTCTCACTTTCTGTCTCTCTGTCTCTCTCTGTCTGGCAAGCGCACACGCCCTATAGCAAAAACCTCTCCAAAAAAAAAGTATAAAGTCAAGGCTCAGGAAGATCAAGTTGTTCACACAGAGGTTCCAGTAATGCCAAGGGGTTTGACACTAACTCTGTCCTTTCAAGCTTTACATTATGTCTCTAACTAACTTTAGTTTGATCTTGACTTCCTTCTTCTGAATCTGCTTATTCAGTACCAGGAAGGATAATGAAAGTTCCAGAAAGAAGTTAGAAATGTAACTGTGATCATAAGCAATCCACTGCCTTATCATTTCAACCATTTATTGTGTTTCAAGGTGGAGAGTGGGTGTCAACAGTCATCGGATCCCTTTCCCATCTTCCAGACAGTTCCATAGCAAGACTGACATATGGCAGCTGATGTGATTTTTCTAAGATTGGTAGACATACCCGTTCCAGGACTTCTGATTGCCAGTTTCAATATTTAATAGCCATTAAGCCTAGTTTATCCTCTTTCATATATTCAAACTCCCTTTGCATGTTAAACTCGTAAGCTTTTATTCTGTCCACTACAGATTTAGAGAACAGCTGGTCACAGCCATCTTTATAATTATCCTTCATATGGTCTAAGGCAACACTGTCCAAGAGAAATATAAAATGTAAGCCACAAATGTAATTTTAAATGAACTAGTAATCACTAGTCACTATTTTTAAAAAGTAAAATTAAATTAGTGAAATTAATTTTAATAATATATTAGTTTCCAGTGGGTACTGTAACAAATCACCACAAACTTGGTGACTTTAAAGAACATGCTCATTCCAGAGGCTAAAAATCCAGAATCAGTACCTCTGGGCCAAAATGAAGATGAGCCGGTAGGGCTGCACTCCCTGCAGAGACTCTGGGAAAAAATCATTATTGACTTTTTCAGCCTTGGGTGGCTGTTGGTATTCCTTGGCTTGTGGCCACAACACTCAATCTCTGCCTCCATCTTCATTTCACCTTCTGCTCTGCATGTATGTTTAATTCCCTCTACCTTCTTCTCATAAGATTACATGCAATTGCATTTAGCATTCACCTGGATAATCGAAGATAATATCCCCATCTCAAGACTCTTAACTTTGATAACATCTGTAAAGATTCCTTTTCCAAATAAGGTAACAGGTACAGGTTCCAAAGATGAGGACCTGATATATCTAATACCTGGTATCTTAGAAGTCAATATTCAGTCTACCACAAATAATATCTTTTATTTGACATAATATGTCCATAATGTTATCTACGAATAACATTTTATTTACCATGCTCTACCTCCTAAATCCAATGTGATTTTTTTTTTAAATACTAGCAACACCTCTCACTTAGAATGATCCACATTTCAAGTACTCAGTAGCCACATGTGGTTACTATACTGGACAGTGCAGAAATGCTTTCATTTTCTCATCAAGCAATTTTCTTTTCTTTCTCTGAAGTGAAGTAGTTCTCCCTTGTTTCCTCGATAATGGTGTCCTCATTCAATTGTTTTCTTTTTAATATCAAGAGTATAATTCCTGTCTTCCTGCCTCATAGGATTGTGAGGATTAACTTACTGAAAGCTCTTTGAAAGCGTAAATCATGATCTGATCCCCTCAAGAGCCAACCAAATTTATTGCCAAAATGTTCTGCTCAGTATCACACAGGCATGCATCTGCTCATAAGCTGGCATAACTGGGACTTGTAGCAAAATAGCAAAAATGAGGGAGTGGGGTTCCTCTGCAGACTGGAGTTGGAAGTATGAACAGTGCAGCTGGTCATATAAAAATCTGAGGGAGATCAGTTCATTGTTTAGAGAAGCATTGAAAGGAAATGTACTCACTTCAGCATGAAAGATATTTATTTGTTCATTCAACAAATTTACTGTATCCTCAGCACAGTGCTGGGTGCTGAAGATGCGATGTACAGTGGTAAAAGGGAAAAAAAAAAAAAAAAACCAGCAAGTAGGATCCCTTCCCTCCAAGGTATAAAGTGCAAAGAGGTAGAAATAAATTATTGGTAAATAGAAAACTACACCTAATCTCTAACCTACTGGATAAAAGAGCCTGATTCCACATGCTGAGCATGGAAAATCCTTGTCCTGGTGACTTGAGAAATTTGCTGGGTGCATGTGCATACATGCCCCGAATCTCCACAGGATGGAGAAATAGAGGAGAAAGGATTGCAGTGTGACCATACCCCATTGGAGGGCAATTAAAAAAGAAAGAAAGAGAAAGAAAGAAAGAAAGAAAGAAAGAAAGAAAGAAAGAAAGAAAGAAAGAAAGAAAGAAAGAAAGAGAGAGAGAAAGAGAGAGAGAGAGAGAAAGGCAGGCAGGCAGGCAGACTGAAACTATGACTATTTCTTTTAAGGAAGAGAACATGGCTCTCTGGACATTTGATCTTGTCAGGGAGGTCAGAAAACATTTCCTTGAGAAAATGATGACTAAGTTAATATATGACACATAAGGAAGAATTCAATCAAGAGGTGAGAAGAAGACATTGAAAAAAAGAGGTTCATAAAGACCCTTTAGTGGGAGGAATCATGACAACATGACTGACAAAAACCAGAATGCCCGGAGTATAGAGATTTAGCAAAGTAGCCAGGCACAAGATGCACCAGAGAGGGAAGAAGAGACTCCATTATTTAGAATGTGTAAGAGTTTTATCTTTATTTCTAATGTAAACAGTGCCTCACTGATAGGTTTTGTGCTTTGAAAAGATCACTGTTGTAGCGTGAGGATCAAATTGGTGAGAGTACAAGGTAGGTCCAGGTGGAACAGTGAAGGAGCAAAAGTCTAGGCAAAAAATGATAGCATGGTGTGAATATGGAATTATCTTGAATCCTTTTTTTTCTTTTACATTCCACATATAATCCCTTAGAAGATCTTATTGGGTGGATTTGAATGACTACTACCTCCAATATTAAACTGTAATCCAAGCCACCATAATTTCTCTTCCAACTATATTAGCCATCTCGTCTGCTCTCTCTGCTTTCAACATTGACTCTATAATTTATTCTACACAGAGAAGCCAAGATAGTCTTCCTAAAAAAAATAGGTCAAACCTTGTCATTCACCAGCTCAACACCTCCAGTGGCTTCCCATCTCATTCATAATAAAAGCCAAAGTCATTGAAGGTGCTACATTAGCTGCCTCCCTACCAAATCTGATCACATCTCATGTCACTCTCCACTTTGTCACAATGGTCACTTTGCTCTTCTTTAAATAAGCAGAACCTGGTCCAAATTCAGGAACTTGGCATTTGCTGTGCTCTGCCTGAAATGATTTTTTTTTTAACACTGCATAGTCCCTCATCTGAAACCCCATCACTTATGTATCCATTTAGCCCTCATCATTCAGCTCCATCATCTAAAACTGAAAATCGTATTTCATACCCAGGAAGATAAGGAGGCAAACCACAGAGATCCTTGGGAGAAAAGCATCCCAGGCTGTAAGAAAAACAAATACAAAAGCCTGAGGCAGGGACATTAGGAACAGCAAAGAAACTGGAAAGGTCATTCATATGGGTGAAGAGGGTGGAGTAGGAGGAAGACTATGGAGTGGAAGAAGGATAAGTTCATAGTATGCTAGCATCCACAACATTGTGAAGTCAGCATTCCTACCCTGAGATGAGAAGTCATTGAAGGGGCTCCAGCAGAAGAGTGGTGTGACCTGACTTAGATTTTAACAGGCTTCTTTTGGATGATAAGTTGAAAATTGACTTCAAGGAGGAAGGTGCAAAAGCAAGGAGTTTAATCCTAATACTATCATAATAAACCAGCAAGGGATGAAGATGGCTTAGGTAAAGCTAGAAGCCCCAAAGTGGTGAGGAATATTTAGATTCAAGAAGATAGACATGTCAGATTTTGAAGATGGATCATATGTATAGCATGAGAGAAAGAGATTTGAGCCTAAGAATTGAAAAATTGGTGGACATTAATTGAGATGGGGAAGATGACATATTTGGGAACCATTACCAGCAGCTCAGTTTTGGATGTTGGCTTCAAATGACCATTTGACATCTGTCTTAGTCTGTTCAGACTGCTATAACAAAGTACCATAGGCTGGTGGCTTATAAACACAGAAATTTATTTCTCACAGTCTGGAAGTCAAGGATCAGCTTATCAGCAAGGTTGGGTTCTGATGAGGTTTCTCTTCCAGGTTTTAGGCTCCCATCTTTTCATCGTATCTTCACATGGCAAACAGAAGGCAAAAGAGCTTTCTGGGGTGACTTTTTATAAGGGTGATAATCCCATGAGGTTGAGACCCTCATGCCCTAATTACCTCTGAAAGACTCTATTTTTCAGTAGCATCTTACTGGGGGATAGGATACCAACATACAAAATCACAGAGGGCATAAATGTTTGGTCCGTTGATGTCAGTGAGCCAACTGGATGCACAAGTTTTGTATTCAGGGAGAAGTCTTGGTTGGAGGTATGCATTTGGGAGTCAGTAGCATATAGATGGTATTTTCAGTCATAAGCTTGGATGAAATCACTACAGGAATGATAACTAAACAAATAGCAACTAAAAAAGCCTTTGTCAAGTAGAGAAAAAAATTAATAGTTTCACAGATGTAACATACTGACAAAAATGATCATTCTAGGCTATAGTCCACTCTGAGGAAAGGAACCACCAATAGGCAGATGAAGGAAAGGTAATAAAGTGGGTAAATGGTTGTTCAAAAGGTCTGAACAAATACCAAAGTCACAGTTAATCTTACAGAGAACATGTGGCCAAATTAACTCTCTGAGCCTAGTTCTCTGTTATAAATGATTCAAGTCTCTTCCAGGACCAAAGTCCTTATATGAGTTACAATGCTAAGGTCACCCAAAGCTTGATTTATTGTCATGAGTATAATTTTATATGTATGCTTTCTCTAACCACTTCACTTTCACTTTTGCACTCCACTTCGGCCATTCACGAAGGCTCCTGGATCATAATAATGATCATGATGATCATGATGATCCCAATCCTCTAACCATGGTCAAAGGGCAGAATCTTGTAAGCTTAAAGTAAGAGATACACTCTCTACAATTGGTCCTAGGGTAGAGGAAAGGGCAGGCCTCATTCCCTTTAGCCACCTCACTACTCACTCCAACTTTATTATCAGCTTAGTTCTCTATGGAACTCTGACCTAAGCCTGGGAAAAGGAAGTCATAGTACCCAGTTTATGGAGTGTGGGAGATGATGACTTGCATGGGTTGTAGTGAGTGGACAAGAAGAGAATGGAACAACATATTTAAAACTCTGAAAGAAAAACAGTTTCAGTACAGAGTACTATACCCAACAAGAATATCCTTCAAATGGAAAGGAGAAATAAAATCATTCCCAGATAGATAAATGCTGAAAGAATTCACCAAAACTACACTAACTTTATAGATAATACTTAAGGGAATATTACATCAGGAATTACAGATAATACTTAAGGGAATATTACATCAGGAAAACTAAAGGGAGATAAATAAAAGTAAGGGAACACAAAACAATTAGAAAAAAAAAAGAGTAGCAAAGGACAGGGAAAGTCTACACATGACAATACTAACATTAGATGTCAGAATTAAATTTTCCAACTAAAAGGCTAAAAATTCAGATTCAATTATTTTACACACAAGCAAGTTTAAGTACAAACTCACCAGTTATTTCATAGACAGACAATTGTCTCCAAAGATTTCATATTGTATTTATTAGGTTGTTAGGAAAGTCATGACATATTTTCCTATGTTTTTCTCTGTGAAAATGCATCATCATTTTCCCAATAGCCCAATATGTATTTTTATTATAACCATTATTCATTGTATAAAACTAGATAGCAGAGGAAAAGTTCAAAGTGTTACAAGTACCTGAGTCTTTCTTTGGAATGAATTTAAAGAAAGCTAAAATCAAGACTTTATAAAGCCTATAAATGACCAAATCATCAACTCTACCATGTCATCTCTTTTAAACATCTCTTTCCAATTTTTTTTTTTTGAGAAGTTTTTGCTATAGGGCATGTGTACTCACCAGAAAGAAAGAGAGATAGAAAGTGAGAAATCATGCCCCCATGGGGGATGGCCATGCTGCAATCCCTTCTCCTCCATTCTCTTCTAGGGATCTTGGGCACGCAGGCACCCATGCCTAATGTGAGTTTAAGCCACCGAGTTCAGGGCTCAAACCACAGTTGACTACATGGAAGTCCACAACATAGCCATTACTCCAATTGCTGGTCCCTGTTACGTACAATTTTATCTACCTCTAACTTAACCAACAATTGATACTACAGATCTTTTCATGTTATAGTTCAAACCGCAGTTGACTACATGGAAGTCCACAACATAGCCATTACTCCAATTGCTGGTCCCTGTTACGTACAATTTTATCTACCTCTAACTTAACCAACAATTGATACTACAGATCTTTTCATGTTATAAACTCTTATCTCCCACAATTCTTTATATGGAAATTACAAATTCTTGTTTCATTGGCTATGTTAAGATTATCTTTGTCTTCAGACTAAAGTTATGCTCTAAACCTCATCTTCTAGACTCCAGAAACATTCAGACAAGAAGCCATTTTAAATGTGAGGTGTGTCCTGGCGTGTTCAGGAACCGAGGCAACTAAAGATTATCTTTGTTTTAAAAAAATCTATCTTCATAAATATATAAGACTTCTTATTGTCTAATTTTTAACTTTGTTTTTTTAGAACTGTGTTTCACAGTAAAGTGCATCATTGATATTCAATATATATGTTCAAAATAACAAGCAAATTTTAAATGTTCACAAATAATGTGACATCAAATGTTGAAGGTGGTGACTATGTTTATACTTTCAATTTGTTTATTACTTACCATATAGATACTTTTAAAAATCATACTATATGCTCCAAAAATGTATAATGATTATATGTAAGTCATAAATTACAATAAAGTAAAGTAAATAAGGAAAACCTTTCTGAAAGAATACCAACTAAAATACAAAAGGTAATCACACATTAGTTAAGGGAAGGTAAGAGTGGCATGTTGGGGGCAGGGGGTGGGAATTTCTTACAGAAAGACCAGTATGTAAAAACATCCTGAGGCAGAAGAGAGAAACTGAGAAAGATGGGTGAAAAAATTAAAGAATAAATGAAAAATAGTAGTTGCCTTTAGCAGGAGTCAGGGAAGGTGATCAGCTGCAAAGAAGCATGAAAGAACATTTTAGAGAGATGGAAAATGTTCTTTCTTTATAAAAGTGATGGTCACATGACTGTAAATTGTCAGAATTCATCAACCATACATTTAAAATTACTGAGTTTTATGTAAATTATTCTTCAATAAAGCAGGGAGGAAAATGCAGTGAGTTTTTTTAACTTTTTTTAAAGAATTATTTTTACTAACTTTATTTAAATTTGACCAGAGAGTTACAGAGTGAGAGAGAGAGAGAGGGGAAGTGAGAAAGCAAGCCGCCAGGTCCAGGACTCAAACCACAGTCAACCATGTGGGAGTCCAACACCCTTAACCATCATGCCACCTGCTGGCCCCAAAATCAGTGAGATTTTTAAGTTTTGTCTTTTTTTTAATTCTCTATTTAAACTTCATATTAATCTGACTTCACTGAACATGAAAACAAAGCAGAAAAATACACAACTACTAAATTACATGTATTTGTTTATTAATTTATTGACTCAGTCATTTATTCACGGTCCATTGGTTTAAAAAATAATTTAAGGTGGAAAGGACAGACAGGATTCTAAGAGCCATTGGTATTTATACAGATAAGCACTTGAATTTTTTTTTAATTCAGTCATTGTACATCTCTGCAGTGCATAATATGGTCTTTTTTTTTTTTTTTTTTTTTTTTAGAGAGAGTTTCACTGTAGGGCGCATGAGCTCGCCAGACAGACAGAGAGAGAGAGACATAGAGACAGAAAGCGAGAAATCACCCCCCAGGGGGGATGGTCACGCCTCAATCCCTTCTCCTCCATTCTCCTCTCGGGATCTTGGGCACGCACGCACATGCGCCCGGCGTGAGTTTTAAGCCACCGGGTCCGGGACACGAACCGCGGTCGACTACGTGGGAGTCCAGCAACATAGCCATTACGCTAACTGCTGGTTCCCATAATATGGTCTTTTGAAGTACGTATGCAGTAACATGACACTCAAATCAAGGATATACCATATACATCATTTTCAATAGCAAACTTTACATTCTTTTGTCTGTTATTCCTTGTCTTGCCTTTTCCACCATCCTCTACCATTCAACTTCACTCCTTTGCAGTCTCCAGTATCTACACTTATCCTCCCTACTAATGTATCATTGGATCTTTCCATTCCTGGTATAGGGCACTTGAACTTCTGAGCCTTAGCTTCCTGTCCTCTAAAAATGGGGAGGAAAAAGAAATCTCTCATATCAGATCTTTGAGTGGATTATCTCATTTAGTATGAAAGGATGATTTCAGTCGCAATAAATAGATAGTAGGTCTTTCTTCATTACCATTCTCTTTAGAATCTCAAAATCAAGGACATTGCCAGGTTATTCTGAAAATAATCAGACTCCATAAGAGGTACTGTGAGACCGTGTGATGCTCTGGATAAGAGGTACTTCTGTGGCAGCACCCTATAGGGCCCCCAGGGGATGGGCATTGCAGGTTTAGAGGGGTGTCATCTCTACAGGTTGGACCCATCACCTGCCCCACCCCAATATGGTAGGTACATTATCACTCAAGTCCTGAGTCATTCATATTCAAGAACCTGCCTGAGGTCACATCCATGTGAAAGGACAGAGTACAAAGAGCTCAAATGGCTCCAAAGGAAAATGAAACAACAGTAAGAAAATATTCAGTTCAGGAGTCAAAATTAATTGCACACCTAAAGAACCTTCTGAGTTTTACACAAACTCTATTTTCTCTCTTTTTAAAAAAATCCTTTCCTATTTTCTTCTTTCGATTTCTTTCTATAACTTTCTAGAGTCATTAAAAAATGAAATTCATTGCGAACACCTAAAACAATTTGTTCTGATTCTTTTAGTTTTCAATTATCCAAGAAAACCTAGTTTTCTATGGATAAAGGCCACCCCCGTTCAACCAATTTGGGGTATCTCCAAAGCAAGAAATTGTGTTGAGCATCACCATAAAAATGCACAAGCAGAAGGCAGACAGGCAGAGAGCTTGGCGGAGGCTGGTAGACAAAGGAGGTGTTATGTGTAGTACAACCATTCACTGCAAAGGGATTGTTTAAGTGGAGATGACTGGTGGACATGCACACAAGAGGGAGCCTTCATACATAAATAAAGGCTGGCTGCCACGGAAACCCCTCCATCTGTTGCTGCCCATTGCCGACTGACTTTCAAGGCACTGGCTGCACTAACAGAAAACATGGATAGATTTGTTCCCACACATTCACTCTTCGGGACTCACTGAGTTGTTTTCAGGCAGGACCAGCTCCTAGCTGGCTCCTTGCTCCTTTGAGCCAAAGGTATATCCATTCGGGGGGCCTATAGCTGCTGTTGTCTTTCTAGCATTGATTCGTGGTACTTTTCTCTCTGATACCCTCCTCCCTTTTGGATAGCTTTAGCCATCAGTAGAGCTAGAGATTGGTGAAGCTGCTGAGTTTCTTTCACTTTGGGGCCTGATTCAAGGGAAGAATTGAGTAGAGAACGTTCCTCTGCAAAGAGAGGAAAAAATAAAAGCACATGTGGATATGTGCTCTGGAGAAGGTTCTACATTGGTATATCGATAGCCTCTGAAGGGGTTTATGTGCCACAGGTGTTGTAAGTAATCAGGGAGGAGGGAGTGTCCGGGCATCAAAATCCTACTACACACGATGCTACCAGCCCCTACTTAAGGTTTCTTCTTCCAGTCTGAGGCCAAATTTATGGGTTTCAAATCAGAGACGGACACAGATCATAAGTACTGTCTTCTCTTGAGTATACACAAAAACAGATCTTAAATTGAAAATTGTTGACAAGTTGCTTTTACTTGTCCTCACCATCTGACGAAGAATAGGCACTATAGTTCTCAGTCCTGTTTTGCACCTAAAGGAAACCAAGGAGCCAGTATGTGAAATAGCCGTCTCAAAAAGGATGACCAAAGCACTCAACACTTGTCTAATAAGTTGAAGCTATTTCTTTTGGATCACACAAGCTTGAAAATGGCCACCTCTATCTTCAAATAACCTCTTTGTCCCCCATAGAACAACGAGGTGGTAGGGATGGAGGAGGAGATCTGAATTCACATTGAGACTGCTTATGCTAAATTAGAATCACAATGTTTTGTCATTGTGAATGAGAGATTTTCTACTTCTTTCCCGGAGAAAGTGTGGCATAGAAGTTATGTAAAGCTAGGATCCAAAAATAAAAATGCTTTTCTGCTGTATCTCTTTATGTTTCGTTTCCATTCAAACCCCCTGAACACAACCTCTCTCAGATGAAATGCAATGCATAAGCCATCTTATGCACAGAGACTTTGAAAAATTATTAAGATTTATGCATCAGACCAGCAGTTAGCGTAATGGCTATGTCGCTGGACTCCCACGTAGTGGACCGCGGTTCGCATCCTGGACCCGGTGGCTTAAAACTCACGCTGGGGGCGTGTGCGTGCGTGCCCAAGATCCTGAGAGGAGAATGGAGGAGAAGGGATTGCGGTGTGGCCATCCCCCCTGGGGGGTGATTTCTCGCTTTCTATCTCTCTGTCTCTCTCTGTCTGTCTGGCGAGTGCACGTGCCCTATAATAAAAACCTCTCAAAAAAAAAAAGATTTGTGCATCAAACAGAGCTAACTAGTTTAAAATACTAAAGGAATGGGATCAGCAGTTAGCGTAATGGCTATGTCGCTGGACTCCCACGTAGTGGACCGCGGTTCGCATCCCGGACCCGGTGGCTTAAAACTCACGCTGGGTGCGTGTGCGTGCGTGCCCAAGATCCTGAGAGGAGAATGGAGGAAAAGGGATTGCAGCGTGGCCATCCCTCCTGGGGGTGATTTCTCACTTTCTGTCCCTCTGTCTCTCTCTGTCTGTCTGGCAAGCGCACACACCCTATGGCAAAAATCTCTCCAAAAAAATTTAAGAATACTAAAGGCATGTTAATTATTTACCATTTCTTTACTCATATGATGGTATTTATTGATATGATGATATTTATTGAATAATAAATCTAAGAAGTTATTGTTACATCCGATGTATTCAAGAACACCTGACTTTTTCAGGGTAGGTGGAGAAAATTATTAAACCATATTCAGCTTTCTTCTAAAAATGTCTAAATGAAACCCACTCAAAAAAACAAAACAACAAGGCTGCTAGAAATCAAATAAACTTGAAGTCATATAAAGTTAAAGGAAGCATTTTTGTCTTGATGTCAGCTTAAAATCTGTATTAAATTAGTAGTAGGAAGCTTAGCAGTAACACTTCATTTCTTAAATCATCAATTGTTTTTATTACAACACTATTTACTTTTGTGGAACTTAAAAAAATTGAAACCCTTTTAAACTTGTCCTATAAACAGGCTCATAGATTTGGGAAAAGAAGCGCACACTAGTTTTTGGTTTGTTTGACTCACGTTCCATTTCCTAGGGAGGCTGGTGAGCATATTTATTTTATTAGTTGTTGACACCAATATTACAAGCTAAGAGCTGTTTTGAGTATTTGTTTCAATCTTCACTAACTTCTTAGAACATTTTGTGTTTAAAGTACAATATACAGATGCTATTGGGTGAGTTTTAGGATCCTCAAGATATTTTTTGACAGAGAGCCCAAGTGGGGATTTACATAATGGATTTTGGTCTTGTGAAAGGTACTCATAACTCTTGTTAAGTTCTGTGTGTTTTTTCTTTAATTCAAGTTCATCAAAGCTTAGACATGGGACTAATCCAAGATAAAAGTAGGAAAAGTGATTAAAGCACTCCTCTATTTCTGTAAGGGCACTGGGTTAACACGTGAGCGCTGTGGTTGATGTCAGTATCCCAAACCAAAGATAAACACACTGGGCCACTCTTACTTCAGATTTGGGTGATGCTTTCGTTTCTTAATGAGCATGTCTCTTCCTGAAAAAGAAAGAAAGGTTTTTTATCTTACGTTCCATGGCTTTAAGCCAAGAAAGAACTTTTCTTCTTCTTTGCCTTCATCCTTTAACAAGAACAACAAAATTCTTTCTTTTTTATAGGTAGCTTTATATTTTTGTTAATGTCCTTTTGCGTCCATTTCATTAGGACTTTTGTACCCCCTACTTACATGAAAAAATATATATTTGCTTAAATTAATGTTTACTTTTGCCCTTTCTCTTGAAACATTTTAAGTGAGTTCATTACCATGAAAGGTATTAGGTTTTCTGGGTCTGAAGTCGTTAAGTGAACATAGCTTCCTATGCTGTTTCTGTGTTTCTGTAGACACTTAAAGCTCATTTTCGTTTGTTTATTTTATCACTGCTTGGTTATTGTAAGTGTAGACATTTAAAGCTCGTTTTCTTTTGTTTATGTGAGGTTTATTTTATCACTGCTTGGTTATTGTAAGAGTGGAGTAAATCCAATTATTTGTTTCTGAAAGAATGTGGTTATGATCCATGACCTTAGAATTTAACACACCCTCCCAAAATATAACTTGAGTATGTCAGGGTCCTTGCAATAATACTTGGATCTGAATTCAGAGTACTTCTGTGACTCTCTATTCTTACCAAGAGAAACATTTGTTGAGAGGCTCTCTTCCTTTCACCAGAGGGAGAAATCAATCCTAGCACAAGTTGTGTGATGGTGCCGTAGAGTAAGTGTGAATGCCTGTCCAGGAGCTGTTCTCAGCTTGCTGAGTCAAGGACAGAAGGCGAATGAGCCAGGATCTATGTCAATAAAGGCCAAGTTCATGCACAGAACAAAATGATAGGGAGCCAGAATTGAAAACCTACCAAGAAGCAAGTTTGTAGAGATGAAAATGAAACATAATGCACAGAAAAGCAGAGTAAGAGACCTAGAAAGTGGCTACCCAAAGATACCTTTCCAAAGCCCTGCCTGTATTTTCTGCACTCAGCTTCTGTACTCTTCTCCACTATCATCTTACTAAAAACTCTCTTTACTTGAGCTTTTTGTATGGAGCTTGGCTTCTTGTAAACAAATGTGCCCTGACGAAAACAAGTGTTATTTGTTTTTAATATAATCCTGAGACACTTCTTTTCCCTAAGAAGTAGCAATGTTGTAGGGCCAAGAAGCATTAAAGTTAGTGATCAAATTCAGCTAAGTGAGAGGAGCTTTGTCCTCCCCTCCACCCTGCCAGGGCCCCCCCAACTTTTCACCCTGGAGAGTGCATGAATGACTTGGAGGCGGGGTTAGCATATCATTTCCCTGGGTCCAGCAGGGAGAAAATGGGGCTAACTAGCAACTGACCCAGCGGACGAATTCCATTTCCGTGCAAACACGTCTCCTCCAGCCCAGACAGATTCTGATTTTATTTAAATCTTGCTCAGAATTAAATCCCTGCAACATCAAGCTGAAAAAGGAGAGCCAGGTGTGAGATGGAGAGGAAAGCAGGTTCCTGACTTGATAAGTCCTATTGAAATGACTACAGTGAGATGACTACTAAGTACCCCCAAGGGGAGGTGGCAGGAAGCAGCCCCTATGGTCACAGGCACCTATATACATGTAGGAAGATATCAGAGGAGCAGGGATTTCCTTTCTGGACACATCTGTCATTGAGTCACCTGCCAGTGTAATTAGATCAGGATGCAGATTTCGTGAAGAAAGAGTCATAACCAATTCAGAAGGTTTCAAGGATTTTAAACTATTGAGGGCAAAATGTTCTGGGCTGACTTGCCAATAGGCCCTAAAAGTGAAAGGATTGGAGTTAAAATGCCTGGGGGTCAACAGGAAGTGCAGTGATCGAGGTGCCGGACTCCCACATGGTCAACTACAGTTCGAGACATGGACTCAGCAGCTTAAACTCACATGAGGCATGTGTGCATGCATGCCCAAAATCCAGAGAGGAGAATGGAGAAGGGATTGCAGCGTGGCCACCCCTGTTGGAAAGTTATTTCTTGCTTTCTGTCTCTCCATCTTTGTCTATTGCTCCAGCACACATGCTCTATAGCAAAATCTCTCCAAAAAAAGGGGGAAAGGGGCAATAAAGTGCCTATAGGTTATAATAAGATCTAGAAAGCAGCCTCGTCTTAGCGCCTTCTTATTCCTTGTCCTTTGTTTGTCTCCCTTCCTAAGGATATATCCCCGCTTTTAGGCTTCCAATATGCTTATGAAAACACACATCCCTCTAATAAAATTCAGGGGTATGTCCAAAAGTCATTTATATCTAAGCACAAAAAAATCTTTGAGGACATAGGTGAAAACACTTCCACAAATACACATTAAAAAAAAAAATCTATTCAATTGATTCATAAAAGAAGCATGTATACATTAAAAAAAAGTCTATTCAATTGATTCATAAAAGAAGCATGTACATATGCATGAGAGAGAGAGACAGTCACCCCAGCTTGATGCCATCACACCACAATCCCCTTTCTATACCCTACAGCTTATCGGGATCTTGGGGGTACTAGTGCCAGAGTGTTTTCAGGTTAACTCAGCGTCTGAACCCCCAGTCAGCCATGTATCTTTCAGTCCTGCAGTTCAGCTCACCAGAGCCTGTGCCACCTCAGCGGACCAGCATTTTTTACATAAGATAAATCTCTGGTTATGAGGATTCAGACATCAGTGGACTGCAGGAAGATATGTAGAGAGCAGGAGGAACTCTCCTGAGGTTGACTTCTAGGGCTACACCTTATCCTGTGAGGACATTTGACTACATGAAAGCCTATTCGACTGAGAGAATGAGAGTGACCAAGAACCACAACAATTGAGCCTATTACTCATTCTTTCCCCATCAGGTAAAGGGAACCAGCCCCCCAGGTTAGCTGCCATGGCAGTCTTCTCTAAGAATATCCATTAATCCCTAAAGGAAGAAATAAAGCCTTTGAAGAGCTTCAGTACCAGATAAGCTCTGGATAGTCACTAAGTATAAAGTGCTGAACAAAGTTAGAGAGCAGCATTAAGTTATTTTATTGATATTCCTCAACTGGAGAAAGGTCAAAGTTCGGAGGTCACCAATTTTCAGTAATGGGAGGTTCTCAGTAACACCTGCTCTTCCAGTGATCCCATCTACCACAGATTTTCTCACGTCCATGCCTGCAGGGCGTTGTTTTCACCTTACCTCCTTCAGTGATTCCAGCCAATGTTCTTACTCCAAAATCAAATTAAACACCTCACTAGAAGTCCATTTGAGATTTGTAGTTAGGTTGAAGCAAGAAACCAAAGACTATGGGGAGATAAAAGATGAGCCAGTAATTAATCCGTATCACACGAAACACAAGAATGATTCACGATGGAGTTACTGTGCTCACTGTCTTTTTGTTTGTTTGTTTGTTTGTTGACTCATAATAGCAGGAGTTTGTTTCCAAACCAGAGTAAGCCAGGTCTTAATGATACATGCTTTCTTCCATATTACATATGTTAAGAAGTCATTCTATGCCTGCAAAAACCTAAAGTCACTGTAATTTATATACCCATAAAGGAGATACCACCTAATTGTTCAAAAGCAAATAGATTAATCCTTCACATCATGATCCTTTGGAATGGATTTGCTCTCATGCACCTTCAACATACTTGAAACTAGTTAAATAGCATCCTGGCTAGGGAGGTTGTCTCCCTCTTTAAACGAGAGAAGAATTTTCATGGTGCAAGGACAGGAAGAGTTTCCAGGTACAGAAAGCTGCCTGTTTCAGAAAGGAATATACACCTGAGAGGAAATCAATGTCAAGCCAAGGATATTTGAAGTTAGTGGCTGAAATGATGACTCATGGCGATCTGGCAGCTTCTCTATTGTTCTGTCTGGATAAAGGAAGAATATTAGGGGATTCTTTTGTAATAGATCCTGTTGCCCCTTTCTTCTCTGCAAAGACCAAGTACCTCTGTTTACTTCCTTCACCTCTGGATGGACACATGCTATATGGCGTTCAGATCACACCACCTACCTCCTGTATCTATGGTTGCCTGCATTCTGGTCCTTGTGATCAGCAACTGAGTTTATTCCCTTCCATCTCCCTCATTGTTCAGATCATTCCTACAAGGAAAATCTATACAACAAAGAGGGGAAAACCTGATACTGTCACATTTGGCACCGCAACCAGTAACCACTGCAAAAACCATTTATAAAAAGGCTATTATTCTGTTTATAATCTGCTTTCATGATTGCTTTTAACTAACTCAAGGAGTAGATGCACTAAAGGTAGAAAGGTTTGTGACCCATCTGTTGAGTGTATAATTTCCTTTTCATTGGCTAACACAGTCCAATAAAAAAAATATTATTAGGTGCACTAACTCAATCAGCAAACAAATGACAGGCAGATGGTCTTCAAAAACAATCCTGGCCATGAATACCACAGAGCCACAATGTGGGCCCCAGCTTTTAGGCAGCCTTTGTGTGAAAACACTCCACTGGGTTAAGTGATGCAAAATAGGACAGAAAGAGAGAGAAGCTGTGTGTAAATGAGGGAGAAGTTAACGGCCTCTGAAGTGCCTAGTGAAAGGCTATGATAATTTTATTGGGATGAGAAAAAAAATGCATCTTTCTTAATTTAGCCCTGTGGTGGTGCTAAATCCAGTAGATCACATTCAGGTGGCTCTGTTTTTTCCCTCCTAAATCCTTATCTGGGTCAGACTTCTTTTTTTCTCTAAAGGAACATTGATCTGACAGAATTTTCTCAAGTTTTGTTTCAGCTGAATAATGCAACTTAGTAAGTAGAAGCTTTTGTATGAAAGAATTTCACTGGTTGAAGGAAAAGGAAAAAGAGAAAGAAGGAAAGAAGGGAAGGGAAGAGGGGTAAAAGGGAGGGAATGAGGGAGGAACAGAAAGGTAAGAGACTTTTTTTAAAGAATTATTTAATTTAATTTAATTTTTTTTTAATTTGCTATAGGACACATGTGCCCACCAGAGAGAGAGAAAGAGAGAGAGAGAAAGAAAGTCAAAAAGCAAGCCATTAGGTCTGGGACTCAAACCATGGCTGGCTATGTTGGAGTCCAGCATATTAACCACTATACCACCTACTGGTCCTGAAAGTGACTTTTAAAAGATTTTGAAAAATCAGTGAGGTCAGAAACTGATATGACTAGTTTCAAAGTCATGAATATACATAACCTACATAATCTTCAATGCTTGGTAATGGCAAGCAGAAAACTATGTCCTTTGCAATCCACCCACCATCCTTAGGATGTGAGCTTTGGTTTGCTTTGTCTGTAGTCTTGGTGGATATGGAGTGAGTAATCCACACACCTCCCTTATAAATGGTGGCTTGTCTGGTTTTGTCATACGTTAAAATTTACCATGGAATCAACGATGGATTTAACCTATGTCCTTGACCTCAGAATTTGCTCAGAAGCAACTTAACTTTGATTGACTCAATTGTATTGTATATTCTTTCTATAACCTCTGGACTGATACTTCTGACTTTTAGAAGAATAAGGAGATAGAAGCACAACCATGCTTAGTTGACATTTTTAAAGTATTTTACTCCTTGTAAAGGTGATATAAGCTTGTTTCTCAAAACATTTGAAAAATAAAGAAAAGTCACTGAAGAACAGAAAATAATCCTTGAATCTCACCACCTGGAACAATTTCATTAATAATGTATGTATCCTCCTGGGATTTTTCCTTTGCATTATTATTTTTTTTACATATTTGAATGCATGTTATTTTGCATTCTTTGTTTACTTAATCTTATATCAAAGCTCTTTATAGATATAATTTTTTTCTTTTTTCTTAAGAGAGATTTTTGCTATAGGGCCATGCACTTGCCAGAGAGAAGGAGAGAGACAGAGAGACAAAAAGTGAGAAATCATCCCCCAGTGTGGATGGCCACACCATAATCTCTTCTTCATTCTCTTCTTGGGATTTTGGGCACAAATGCACATGCACCCAGTGTGAGTTTTAAGCCACCAGGTCTGGGACTCAAACCACAGTCGACTGCATGGGAGTCCAGCAATGTAACCATTATGCCACCTACTGGTCCCTAAATATATATATTTTAAAAGACAATGTCTCCCCTTGCCTCTGTCCTCCTCCTTAAACCTCCCCAAATCACTGGGATTACAGGTGCACACCAACCTTTATGTTGGATCAGAAATCAATCCTAGACCTACCATGTGATCCTCACCCACTCATCACAGAGTTTTAGCAATGTATACCACCATAGCTAGGCCCTATAAATATTATTTTAAATGGCTGCATAATATTTCACTGAATATAATATTTCACTAATATTAAGAACACAATCTTCCCAATGTCTTTAAGAGACCAGTGTTGACCTGTGTATCTTGCTACTTTGTTAGCTTAGAAAATTGGGAAAATTAATATAAACTATTTCTCAATGTCCATACTGCCTGAGCCCATTATCCAGGACAGCCAGGTATTTCTCTACTTGAGCTGGACTCAACTGTGGTCAAGTCCTGGACCCAGTGGCTTAAACTCACGTCGGGCGCATGTGCATGCGCGCCCAAGATCCCAGGAGGAGAATAGAGGAGAAGGGATTGTGGCATGGCCATCATCCCTGGGGGGTGATTTCTCACTTTCTCTCTCTCTTTGGCTTTCTGGTGAGTACACGCACCCTATAGCAAAAACCTCTAAGATTAAAAAAAAAAGAGTTTCAGATTTTCACTAACCCAAATATTTTCAAGTCAGAACTTATGTTCTCATTCTTTTGCTCTCAGGCCCTCACTTCATCATGTAAGATTTGTCAGAAAGTAGGGGCTGGCAGATGATGTTGCAGTTAAGGTGCTAGACCCCAACATGGCTGACTATAGTTTGAGTCCTGGACCTGGTGTCTTGCTTTCTTACTAACCCCCAACCTCCCCCCCCGGTCAAATTAAAAAATAGTAACAAATAAAATTAATAAAGTAATTCTTTTTTTTTTTTTGAGAGGTTTTCACTATAGGGTGCATGTGCTCGCCAGACAGACAGAGAGAGACATAGAGACAGAAAGCAAGAAGTCACCCCCCAGGGGGGAATGGCCACGCCACAATCCCTTCTCCTCCATTCTCCTCTCGGGATCTTGGGCACACATGCACGTGCGCCCGGCATGAGTTTTAAGCCACTGGGTCCAGGAAGTGAACCGCGGTTGACTACGTGGGAGTCCAGTGACATAGCCATTACGCTAACTGCTGGTCTCAGTATTTTTCTTTTCAATCTTTAGAGGAGTTAACAAATGTAATCAACATCACAACCTTTATGCTTACCATAACCCCTCCAGCCCCGATACCAAATGCCACAGCCTCAAATAAACCTGTACCCATCTGTAGGTAAGTATCTTAATAATTGTGAAGCTACAACATCTTAGGAGATATATTATCACCACTCATTTACAGTTTACAATGAGGCCTTTAATACGGTCTGATTAATAAGATATCCAGCTCTAAAATTCTATCCTTAGGGTCTGCTTTTCTGAGAATTTTCCTGGTACCAACTGTTCTAACCAAATGCCCCCTGAAAGCAGAGCCTGAGAGGTGATTTGTTAAGAATATGATGTGGGGGCTTAGGTGTGTTAGGGTGAGTGAAGAGGTGAAGAAGAAAAGTCCCTACAAGAAAGTAATATTATATTAGCCACCATTACAGGCTACTGGTTCTCAATTCCACAAGACCACCTAACAGTTCTTATAAAATGTGTTTCAAATATATTGACCCAGATGATGAAAAGAGGAAGCATGTATCCATTAGTTTCCATTCCCTGTCAGTCAACAGTGCCCTCCAGGTAATAACTACTCTGTCCTCATAAGTTTCGTTAAGTGTTAAGTGTGGGCTCCAGAGAATCCCTGGGCAATGTCCTCTTCAAGAATAAAACCTATTAGAAGTTGGATACCCATGTTATCTTCTTTAGGTAAGAAAATACGTGATCAGGATAGGAACAACTGATAGAAAGTCAAGAGCACTAGATTTTATTTCAAATCAGTTAGGTAAAATCTGTCAGCCAAGTTTATGATCCATTTTACGATACAAAGTTTAGGTGTGTCCTAATAGGAGCACGCCTTTCTTTTGTTAAAGGGTGTTAAGTCTGCCATGATAGTAGATACAGTCTTGGTTTTGGTCGTGTGAGCTTCTGTAGTAAATTGTAGGTTAGTCTTTGAACATATTTGACTGGAAATGGTCTTTGACCAAGATTTAGAAGGTGCTCTTTTAAAAAGAGAAACCACTCTTCTTCCTCCAGCTAGGTGGAGGACATTCCACTGAAAGCGTTTGTTTCAATGTCGGAAGCATCCTTCTCTTTTATTGTCTTCTCTTCCCTTCTTTATCTCCAGCTGCGTACTAAGTTCTAGTACTCTGGATCATATGTTCTCTTAGCATCTCAGGCTGAAATGAGACAGTAGAACAAAGAGAAAATTAAAGTCATGGTGATTAACATCTAAATATCTACGATTAAAATGTACACATGGGAACAATTACCCTTAGTTCCAAAATCGTATAAGAAATTTGTGAGACTATTCGTTAGGAGAGGAGAAAATAAAACTGGACTTGGGAGACATCTGAGAAGTGTGGGTGTGTGGAGCCAGCCCATGAGCCTGACGCCTCTGAGCGTTAACACATGGTCCCACCATCAGAGCTCTGTATATGCAACTCGGCTGCTGGACTGACAGAAGATTTGGGGTTGTTAACACACACTTCATTAAAATACCAGCTAAGGTCCAAGTTCGAAATCCCACAGTTTGTGTTAGTTGATAAAACTCAATTGCTTCTAATTACTGTTAGTGCAGCTTTAAAATAATATTTTGTTGTAATAAAGGATTCAGAATGACAAGAGAGAGTTGGCCTGCTGCACTGGGGACACCAGGCCAGAGGGAATGTGTCCACACACAGAGTTCACTGCTCTGCCTGATTTGTTAGCAAATTCTCCAAGCATCCAACAGAGAAAAAAATGACCATTCTTAAAATAGGTTTTGAAAGGGTGAGGATGATGCAAACATTGGATGTTACTTGCATCTCTGGGTAGTCACTGCAGCTTAAGAGGTAGAATATCGAGGTGAAGTGAAACAGGCAAGTTTTGGATTTGCAGTGCTCTTATGGTGCATGTACCAAAATTAACCAACATCCTCTTCTTTCTGTACTTGCATTTTCTCCCTCCACTCTCTCCCTAAAAGGTTGTCAGTCCCTCCACTCTCTCCCTAAAAGGTTGTCAAGTGTTGGCACACTTGCTAAAATGAAACATCCTCAAATATTGAAAGAGAAAAAAAGGAAAAATGTCTTTCATTTACTGCCCCAGGAGCACTGGTCTTTTTAGGGTTTCTCCAGTAGAATAATCTGCTTCCTACCTCCTGACCTTCATGTTTGCTCCTAACTCTTCCCTCCTACCCAAACTTCTACTTAATCTCTACATCTCAGCTTGGACTCTAGTCCCAAGGGAAGCCTTCCTAACCCTCTACGTTTAAATTAGTCCCCCTTTGCATGTACACTGTCATCACACCCTGCATATCTCCTTCAAAGCACTTTGATCAAAACCATAATTATCTGCACAACTGTTTAATCTGTGTTTCCAATTTTAGCTCAGAACCATGGGCATCTCTTTATCCTGTCTTTTCTACAGTCATGTCCAACGGACACGGAGCATAGTAACTGACTACCTAAGTAAATGATAACAAGATTAGAAAGTTGGAATCATTGTTTTTCAAAAATATTCAAAAGAAAAATAGAATATTAATATGGAGACATTGACTTTGAGCAAGGTAAAATGTTTGGTGAAGCAGATCTCACTTAATAAGGAATGAAGAAGAGTCTTCTCATCCTGTTGGTAGAGACCTCAGAGGAAGTTATAAAACTCTTTTTGGTGGGATGAAATCTGACTTTCGGGGGTGTGGGGGGGGGACTCTTTTGGGAAAACTCAGGTTTATAGATTGTCCACCCATCCTCTTAGGAAAAATAGCCCAGACTTTCAAATGTCCTATCACACATGAACAAGTGCCCCAAGTTGGTCCAAATTGGAAATATCTCTACTTCTGCCCAGGACTTCTCACTGTTGTCCCATGTACTCCTGAATTCCATCCTGGCCCAAAGCTCTCACATCATGTTTTCAAGATAGATCTCAAGAGCAGATTTTCTCTTTTAATCTTCCAGCAAAAGAGGATTAAGATGTAATGGTGAGTAATAGTCATAACAATAAACATAATGGTAAGAGGGTATCCTTTTGTTGTAATCTAATCAACTAGAAATAAGAGGACAAACATACATAGCCAAATTTATTGACGTTTTATTGATTAATAGGCCGGCGACTATGGGAGGACTCATGTCTCTCAAAAACCCCGCAGCAGCCCCAAGTGTAGGGAGAAGGTGGTTTATAAAGGCAAAACCACATTTGGGTTGACTGCTCCTGCGAAAGGAGACATTTCCCCTTTCTTCTCTTTCTCCTTTGGCAGGAGCAGTAATCATTGAGGAGGGGGAGGTGACAAGGAGAAAGAGTGGAGATTCCTATGTGTCAGTAGTTACAGAAGCCAGATTAAACAGGTTAATAATCTCTAGGCCTTTGCTTAAGCACAATGCAATCTTAATGACCTTTATGGCTAGGGTAAGGAGTTTGGCAATTGATTGTTATATCACTAAGGAACATCTTTTTTTTTTTTTGGAGAGGTTTTTGCTATAGGGCGCGTGAGCTCGCCAGACAGACAGAGAGAGACAGAGAGATGGAAAGCGAGAAATCACCCCCCAGGGGGGATGGCCACGCCACAATCCCTTCTCCTCCATTCTCCTCTTGGGATCTTGGGCACACATGCACACACGCCCGCCGTGAGTTTTAAGCCACCGGGTCCAGGACGTGAACCACGATCAACTACGTGGGAATCCAGCGACATAGCCATTATGCTAACTGCTGGTCCCACTAAGGAACATCTTAAGGTAGGGAGTTTTGGGTTATTTACCAAAGACAGTAGGAATATTAATCACTCTGTTTACTCTAGGCAAAAGGAGAAAGCTAGTTTCCAATATAGAGAGGGGTTCAAAATGGAGGTGCTCCTTCTTCACTGATTCACTTTAACTCACCAGTGTCCATTCTACTTTTTCTAGTAGTAACTTCCTGATAGCTTTAATGGAAATAATCATTCATCTGTGGGTCCCAGTGGTTCTCTGTCTTTTCCTGGATAGAATATTTGGGGGGGAGTGAAGGACAGCAGGTGGCATGGTGGTTAAAGCACTGGACTCTCACATGGCTGACCTCGGTTCAAGTCTCAGACCTAGTGGCTTGAAATGAATGCTGTGCACATGTGCATGTGTGCCCAAGACCTCAAGAGGAGAATGGAGAAAAGAGATTGCAGCATGGCCATCACCCCCTGGTGGATGATTTCTCACTTTCTCTCTCTGTCTCTCCAGTGACCACATTAACCTGATAGCAAAAATCTCTCAAAAAAAAAAAAAGAAAGAAAGAAAGAAAGAAAGAAAGAAAGAAAAGAAAAAGAAAAAACAAATATTCGGATACTTACTCTCTGGAATTTTAATCTTGACTAGAATTATGGTAAGACAGAAAATGGTTCATCTATTCCAAGAGAAGCAACCTGGAAAGACTATTGGGGAAATGCTTCTCCCAAGATCCCCGTCCCCGCCTTGAACTTTATGCATGACCTGGATGTCCTAGTTAGCCTGTCAAAACTGGTCACTCTCCTTCTAACCACTATTACTTTCTCTTAAGCAGACTCTGTTCCTATTAGTTTCAATCACAGTTTGAACCAAATTACCCTGATACAGTGATTATGAAAATATGATGATAAAGGATAAGAAGACAATGATGATGATGACAAACACTTCATGAGTTTCCATAGAAATCATTTTAAAAGTTCAAGTCACTAAGATTACTATATCCACTTATTCAGAGAATTCCCTGGAATTAATAATTCAGATTTAAATTAGTTCTTAGTTATCAAATGCTAGTGTACCTGGACTAGCAGATGGCATAATGGTTACATTGTTGTACTCCCACATGGCCGGGTTAGGTTAAGTCTCAGATCCAACAGTGTAAAACTCAAGCCTGGTGCGTGTGTGTGCATGGCCAAAATCCCAAAAGGAGAATGGAGGAGAAGGGACTGCAGCGTGGCCATCCCCCCTGGGGACGATTTCTAGTTCTCTGTCTCTGTCTCTCTGGCAAGTATACACACCCTATTTATTTATTTATTTATTTATTTATCTGTCTCCTAGAGAGAGAGAAAGAGAGTCAGGGAGAGGGAGAAAGCACCCTCCAGTGGGGTGTGGCCATGCCACAATCCTTTTTCTTCCATTTCTCCATCCTTTCAAGATTTGAGACACTCATGTACCCAGATGTTTTTCAAGTTGCCAGAGTGAAGATTTGAACCATGCAGTTGGCTACATGAGATCTGACTCCCCTAACCACCATGCCACACAATCCTATATAGTCTTATTTTATCTTTAAATCTCATAAAATCTAGGCAAATTTCTAGGATTTATGGATAAAAAAAGATCACTGTTCAAGAAGTTTTAAAAATGTACTTTTCTCAGGACCAGCAGATAGTGTAATGGCTATGTCATTGGACTCTCATGTAGTCGACCACGGTTCAAGTTCCAGACCCAGTGGCTTAAACTCACGCCGGGCGTGTGTGCGTGTGTGCCCAAGATCCAGAGAAGAGAATGGAGAAGGGATTGCGACATGGCCATCCCCCCTGGGGGTGATTTCTTGCTTTCTATCTCTCTGTCTCTCTCTGTCTTTCTGGTGAATGCATGCACCCTATAGCAAAAACCGCTCCCCAAAAAATAAACTTTTTTAAATGCAAGTAGGTAGAAAAACCTTGTACTTTTTTAAATGCAAGTAGGTAGAAAAACCTAAATTTTGAAACTAACCACTTTTGTCTGACCAGAAAACACACGCTTTTCTATTAAACTGCACAACTATCCCAAACTACTCATTCTTCAAGGCTAAGAGCTAGTACATGAACCCACACGTCTTGACCAGTGACTTTATTATTACTCCAGCAGCCAGGCTCCCAAAACCATAAGCTTCATTTTAACAAATGGCTTAACAACTAGTCAAAATATTTGAATTTAAGATTGTCCAACACAGCTTAGTTGCCATAAATATATGACATGTCTCCCCCTTATTAATTTGACCATCATCTGTGGCTTTTTTTTTTTAAGGGAAGGAAGATAAGCTATGTAAAATATTTCTAATGTACTGTCTTTTATAATTAGGAAAAAAAATTGCATGGCAAGGTGAGAAAAGTCTCAATGTTTGTCAAAACCTTCCATTTGCATGTTTCATTTCCTCATGTGTGGACTAATATTGTCTTTTTTCACTATTTTAAAAAATTACAATAACAAAATAATATGCTATTATGAGTAGCCACCATCCATAAAATTTAATTAGAATTCTTTAAGTTGACACATTAACAATTCATTTCAAATTATCGTATTTTGATAGACCTTATAATGTTTTAAGAGCTTAAATGTCTGAAAGCTTTCAGCAAAGTATTGTGAATACTACAATGATGTCTTTTATTTCACAATATAAAACTAAACTTCTATAATAATCTGCACTGATTTTCAGGACCCCATGTATAGAGAATCTCAAACTAAGAAATTAGCTAGTCTCTGGACAATAATCCATTGTGAATTATACCATTTGCTGATTAATTGAAGTTAAAAATGGCTGAATAGAAAATTCGCTTGTTGCCACCAGTTAAGCTGATTGAATAGGAAAATAGAGTAATGGAAAGAAAAATTCTCTTGAAGAAATTGAAGAGATTACATGTACCATGTACAGGCAGGAAAGGCCTTAATCAAGAGCATAAATCCAGAAGTTATAAAAGAAAAAAATATATACATTTGTCTATATAAAAATTAGAATTTGTGTTTGTCAAAAGAAAGTATGAACAAGGTCAATGAACAAATGATCAACTAGGGAGGGGGAGGGGCAGGAAACAAAGGTGTAATGTCTAGACTATCAAAGGTCCCCTGGAAGTCAACAAGAAGGTATTAACCCAATAGAAAGACACGTAGAGGCAATTCACAGATAAGTTCATTTCAAATAGCCAATTAATATAGAACACCATCTTGAGACTAGTCAGAGAAATGCAAATTAAAGTAAGAGTAAGGCAGGACTCTCATCTCACTATCTTGGAAACAAATGTACTTTCAAGATACAGGGAACAGGTACTCATGAGATGACCAATAAAAATGTAAATTATGACAGCTCTTTTGGAAAGCAATCTTTAAAAAATCTGTTAAAATTATACCCACATGTACATTCAGAAATTCCACTCCCAGAACACTCTCTGTTAGAAATGAAAGTACTGGAGCCAGTAGGTGGCATGGTGGTTAAGGCACTGGACTCTCACATGGCCAACCATGACCTGGTCGTTTGGAAATCACACCAGGAACATGTGGGTGTGTGCCCAAAATCCCAAGAGAAGAAAATAAACAATTGAGGCATGGCTATCTCCCCAGAGGGGTGATTTCTTACATTCCCTCTCTCTATCTCTGGCAAGTGTATGCACCTTATGGCAAAAATTCTAAAAGAAAGGGACCAGCAGTTCACATAATGTCTGTGTTGCTGGACTCCCATCTAGTTGACCGTGGTTCAAGTCCCAGACCTGGTGACTTAAACTCTCGCCTAGCGCGTGTGCATGCGTGCCTAAGATCCCAAGAGCAGAACGGAGGAGAAGGGATTGTGGCACGGCCATCCCCCCCAGGGGATGAGTTCTTACTTTCTATCGCTCTGTCTCTCTGTCTTTCTGGCGAGCACAAGCTCCCTATAGCAAAAACCTCTCAAAAAAAAAAAATCTAAAATAAAGAAAGAAATATAAACATCAGTGTAAAAAGACAATTATTATAGCATTTTTGTTAATGACAAAAAAAAAAAGCTACAAACACTGGGAATACCCATTTACAGAGAAGTGGTTGACTATGTTGCCCTCCACCTTTCTACAGAACATTATACAGAAATTAAAAAGAATAACTTAGAAATACATTTGGGTGCAATATTTTATTGGCAAGAGAGAAAGCCAGGGATAGATATATGTAAGTAACACATTCTCACTTTTTAAAAAATGCCTTCCAAACATTAAGCATGTATATTTATATGTATCTCTATATGTGTATGTATTTGTATATTATTATATGATAATAAACCAATATGTAAGGATCTGCTGCACTGTTAGAATGGGTTATCTCATGGCAAGAGGCTGAGAAATAATTTAAGGGGACATTAAAAAGGAGGAGGCAAACAAAGAGAAAGAATAAAAATAATGATAGACTAAAAGAGTATATAATGAGATTTCATTCAGACGTTAAGTATCTTTTTACACATATGAGTGTATATATTAACAAATATATGTGAAAAACTTTAAGTTGTTTTAGGGAAATAATCCTGCTATTGGCCTGTGTTACATAGAGTCCCTCAAAAATTGCTATTTCCCCAGAACCTCAGAATGCAGCCTTATTTAGAAACAAGCTATTTGCAGATGCAATCAGTTAAGCTAAGGCCTGAATTCGAGTATGTTCTCTAGGCAATAGCTGGTGTGCTCATAGGAAGGTCATGTGAAGACACACAGGGAAGAAGGCCAAGTGAAGCTGACAGATGAAAAAAATTGGATTGACACTACCACAAGTCAGGAAACACCAGGACCCACCAGAAGCTAGAAAAGGCAAGGAAGGAGCTCCCCTAGAAACTTCTGAGGGAATCGACACCTATTTTTGGCAAGCACACGCTTCCTAAGGTCAAAACCTCTTTTAAAAAAAAAAGAAGAAGACGACGATGATGACGACAGACCTAGGAAACTTGTCTACCTCACAGCAGAGTTCAGATGTTTGGGCATATGAAACTTACTGATCCTGATTGTGTTTCCAAAAGAAATTACAAATACAACAGCAGCCCTGCTACATTGAAAATTCCACATCTCAGGACCAACAGTTAGCGTAATGGCTATGTCGCTGGACTCTCATGTAGACAACTGTGGTTCGAGTTCTGAACCTGGTGGCTTAAACTCACACCGGGCATGTATGCATGCGTGCCCAAGATCCCGAGAGGTGAATAGAGGAGAAGGGATTGTGGCGTGGCTATACCCCTGGGGGAGGGTGATTTCTTGCTTTCTGTGTCTCTATCTCTGTCTTTCTGGCGAGTGCACGTGCCCTGTAGCAAAAAAACCTCTCCAAGAAAAAAGAAGAAAGAAAGAAAGAAAATTCCACCTCTATTGTCCACTGTGTATCTTTAGTGCCTTGAATGGCACATAGCAGGTGCTTAGTAAATATGTGCAGAATAAAGGAATTAGTAAATGTATGAAAAATATATGTAGTCCCATGCTTTTGAATTAAAAAAAATAATTTGATTTCTGTGTGGTGTTCAAGTGTGAGGCTAGCTTATGAGGACACATTTTGTTTCTGACCAAGTTCACTGGCTTTTATCAATGTAAGTATTGGGGCAGAACCCCAATGCACAGTCTCTCTGAAAAGAATACGTAGGCGGGGAGAACAGTCACGGTAGTTGCAGACAACGTACAAAGGAAATCCAACCCTTTTATCTATGTAGACATGCTGGTCCTTTCACAATTCCTTTCCATCATTCCTCAGCGTTATTAATAAAGCTGAAATCACCACAGGATATCCAGGAGCACAATTTTGATCAGCTGCTCCTATCAGACCTCTTCTCTGAAAAGTAAGTTTGTGTTGCTTGCTGTAATAAATTGTTACAGGAACCTTTCTAGAACATAAAAGTTATTCTGGCATCTGGCTGAAGGTTACAGTTAGCATTCTGGAGGAATTTCAATAGGAAGAGAAAGGACAGGGAAGAGAGTAGAGTCATTTCAGAACCAGTCTTGAAGGGTAATGCCAGCACTCCAGGGGGATTTCGGCGCTCGGCTAGAGGGCAGCAGAATTATTGCTCCTGTATTCCTTGTGGAGAGCTTTAACCTCATGGCCGAGTGTATTCAAAACAATTCTGCTGCAACAGTAAAAAAATATATCCATGCTATGCATTCCCAGAAGAGCATTTTGGCCTCCTTAGTCACATGAGCCAAGAACTGAAAAAGTGCTAAGGGGGTAAACTGGTAAAGTGCTTCCACCGAGATTTTACTCTTAATACTGGTTGGGGAAGCCTCATGGTCCCAAAAGGCTGGAGACATTAGATGTTTTACAGGGTATGTGCTGAAATGAATAATTCATTGAACAATGCTCCGAACTCTATTCAGGTAAGAAATATGGTAACATGAGAGAAAATACCAAATGGAAATATTCTTCTCTATGTGTTCCTCTTACAGAAAGATTCATTTAGTGAATCTTCCCCATGTCCCTTATGCACAGCACTCTGCAGGGTACGGGGAGATACAACAACTCAAGTATCTCAAGTTAATTGGGCATATAAGACATCCATGTGGTCAACAGATATTTAACACCTACCTGTTAGGCACTATACACATTCTAAAACACAGTCCTTGGGGGAGCAGGAGGTGTCATGGTTGGGGTGCTGGACTCCCACATGGCTGTGGTTCAAGTTCTAGACCTGGTGGCTTGAATTCTCACTTTCTCTCTCTCTTTCTCTGTGTGTCTCTCTCTGGTGAGTACATGTGCCCTATAGCAAAATCTAAAAATAAATAAATAATAATAATAATACATAAATAAAATAAATAATTTAAAAAAAAAGATCCTTGGGCTGGCAGGTGGCATGGTGCTGGTTAAGGGTGCTGGACTCCCACATGGCCAACTGGGGTTCGAGTCCTGGACCTGAAGACCTGCTTTGTCACTTTCTTTCTCTCGCTTTTGCTCTGTCCCTCTCTGGTCAAATTGAAATAAGTAAATAAATAAATAAAGTTAAATAAAAATAATTCTTTAAAATAGAAATCCACAATCCTTGAAATTTAAAAAAAGGGTAGTCAACTAAGGAAAATGTCTAAAAATAATAAATTGCCATGAATGGTGAAAACTTCAGCACTGAAAGTTGTTGCAGGGTAGTTAGTGAGCTTCTATTCAGCCTTCCTGCTTCGAGCCCTATACCTCTCCTGTCTCCTCCACCCAGCTCAGAACTCTTCTCCACCGCCTCAGAGATTTGGTGTGTTCCAAACTCTGCCAGTGGGGGCACCCTTATTTCTTGCCACTCCCTCCCTCAATTCCAGGTCAATCATCTGCTTGGCCTCAGGGTCTTTGCCTAGGAAATTGCCTCAAGGCACCCTGCATCTCCACATGGTGTTTCTCCCCATCCTTTAGGTCTTAGCTTCAACATCGCCTCCTTAGAAAGGTCATGACCCTGTCTGTGAAGTGTATTTCCCCTTATTCTCTATCTCTGTTCCTTTTGTGCCTATTTTCTTCTTGACGCATATTCACAATTTCTAATTATCATCAGAAAAGTCGTTATGCATTTTTGCATGTGAAAATATGCCAAGATTTTTCTAACAACCCAATGTTTTGTTCATATTTAGAGACTCTGATACCATCCTAGCAAGTGCTATGTATGTCTGCTTGTCTAGCTCATCGTTATATATCCAGTGCTTAGCACAGTGAATACATAATAGTCACTCAATAAAATTAGTATTTTGCTAAGTACAATAGTTGCTTAATGCAATGTATTGACTGAATGAATGGTCCAACATGACCAATGCCTATAACTCAACCAAATAAAAAGGGAGTTAGAGTATTGATTATAAATTCTTATTCTCCCAAAGTTCAGTGCTTAAGATGGTGCGTTGCAGGGAAAGTAGAAAGTCAACCTTTAGCTAGAATAATGTTCCTCCGTTTGCATTGAATATTAGGAGCGGAGTGCTACGGCAGCTTAAGGAACTGATTAATGGCTCTGCAGGGACTCCTTTTCCAGTCTACTCTCTTCCATCATCCCGCCCTCTTGTCTTGGGAAATCAAGTGATAATGTGGGTGGATCTAATCCAAAGATATTAGCTGGGATATTTACAGTTCCCCAAGTATGAGCAAAATTAATGTAAATAAATCATTACTGGGGTCAATGCTCTCTTCCTTTGTTTCTTAGTGTAATCCTACAATCTGAAGGTTAAAAAAAACATAGAGAGGGCCAACCATGGTGGCACAGGCAATAGGGTGCCACTGTGAGACACTGGAGCCATATGGGAAACCCCACTTTCTCTTTCCCAGTTGACCCGAACACACCAGCTATGCCTGTAATCCTGGCTTGCTGGAAGACTGGAGGGAAAATCAGATTGTGACAAGACCCTGTCAAAAGTTCCTCTTCCTTTTTCTCTCTCTCAACAAATAAAAATTTTGGAAAAAAAAATTTAATACATAGCATTGAGATTTGGACATTAGCATGAAAAGAAACAAACCTGGGAGGTTACTCAGCCATGTTGATTCCAGCTTTAGGACAGCCTACTCCAGGCTAAAGAAGTTGTCTGATTCCATGTGCCGTGGTCTGGATCTCAAGGAGACCACAGTTGGTTTGGAACAAAAGAGGGAGTTGAGTCTAACTATGACAGTTTGATGGGGAATAACCTGTCCATGTCATCATCCTGACGATGGTTTGGTGATTGTTCTATTGTTTGGTCTTGGGAATCTAGATCCTGGACAAACAGTATCTTCACCATCTTAACATAACACCCCCTGCCCAGAGATTTAGTGGTAATGAAATAGAACATTTAAGCTTATTAAAATTCTGATGGCGCTGGTGGTCTGTAGATGGCAAGATTCATGGAGAATGGTTATCCCTATGACAGTTCCCAGGGAGCCGACTGGCTAGGGAGGGCACATGTTGAGAGCATGGATTTTTGAAACACAACTGAAGATGGCATGGGGAAGTTAGCAACTGGTGGAGGACTGCCATGTAGCAATATGGTGCTTCTCTTAACTAACACAATGTATATTCAGTTAAAAAAAATCAAAACATCCATAAATGTGTTTCTTGTTGAAAAGTTAAAAGAGACTGAAGTCTTGCTACTTGCTTGCTTGAGGTAGCAAGCCAGCATACATGAAAGCAACCCAGAGACACAGGGAGCAGTTATACTGTGAAGTTTGCACTAATCTTAAACAAGGATCCAAGGCTTGCAGACACTGAGGTATTGAGTTTTAGTCAAGTTTACCTAAAAATTGAAGAGTTGGGGAAGCCCAGGTGGCATTTATTAGTTTTGGCAGTTCCCTCCTGGGTTCTTTTGTCTAAAGTCCTCAGCTGGATTTAATCATCACCCAAGAGCTAGGAAGAGTGGACCTCCTTCAAAATTGTCAATGGAGGTAAAAAATTACTTCACACACACTGAGAACTGGGAATTGGGGCCCATGTATCTCTTTTGTGAGAGTTTTGCTATAGGGCAGAAGTGCTTGCTGGAGACACAGAGAGACAGAAAGCAAGAAATCACCCTCCAGAGGAGATGGTCAGGCCACCATGCAGCAATCCCTTCTCCTCTATTCTCCTCTTGGGGATCTTGGTCTTGGGCATACACACACACACACACACACACACACACACACACACACCTGGCATGAGTTTTAAGCCTCCAGGTTCAGGACTTGAACTAAAGTCAACCATATGGGAGTCTAGTTACATAACCACTACACCATCTGCTTGTCTCAGCCCATGTATCTCTTAAAGTAATAATTCCTTCAAGTGGTGCAATAGCTGCCCAGTACTTGATTACAACAGTTTACAGCCCAGTACTTGAGAGTTATTGATTCAGGATATCACAAATTTCTCCATGTTAACGCATGTAATAGAGCTGACAGCATCTGAACTTGCTGGGAATCATCTTCCCCCAATTATTTATCTCTCACATTTTTTAAGATGCAGATATTTTGAGCCTCAAACAAAGCTTATCAAATGGAAATCTCTGAGAGTGAAGTCCAGGAATCAAAAGATAACTCGAATATTCTTAAATGCATTAAAGTTTGAAAACTGTCATTCTCTCCTCTTCATTCCATGGAGACACCCACTATGAATCTTACTTCCTATGACTAGATAGCTAATGTCTTCCAGGCTCTTCAGTTTTCTCACTTTTCCTCTATTGTTGCATAAATACAACTTCTGTCAAACAGAGGGTGTATCCTCAAAAATGGTGTATTAGGTAACTGGCCTAAAAGTTGAGAGATTTTACTATAGGGCCCATATGCTCACCAGAGAGACAGAAAGAGAGAAATCACTCCCCAAAAGGGATGGTCACACCACAGTCCCCTCTCCTCCATTCTCCTCTCAGGATTTTGGGCATGTATGCACACACACCCAGCATGAGTTTCAAGCTGCCAGGTCTGGGGCTCAAACCACAATTGGCCATGTGGGAGTCCAGCCACTTTAACCACCTCTCCACCTGCTGGCCCCAAACCTCCCACTTCTAAGTTTCTGACATTTATCTTCCAGTGACAGAGTACAAATATAATCTTATCATGTATAAGATTATTGGCCTTCAGACTTGATGTATCTGTGATTATTCATCCTCCATCACCTCCTCAGCACTACCTTGAGATGCAAAATTTCGTAAAAGATCCCAAAATTCTAAGAGGTCCTTTTTGCCTTCAAGTTACTGAAAACTCATGGTCTAGAAAATTCAGGTATAGTCTATTTGAAGCCTAAGTTAGAACAAAGTATAGTAAACTCCAACCACAAAGAAGAGAAAACGAATAGATAGCTATGTAAAATGGTGCCATTACTATGGACAACAGTATGGTAGTTCCTTGAAAAATGTTCATTAGAATTACCATGTGATCCAGCACTTTCACTTCTGAGTATATCGTCAAAAGAAAAGAAAGCACAGATTTGAATGCATAGATTTGAATGCATATTTTATACACCATGTTTATAGAAGCTTTATTCACGTTCTTATTCTCCACAAGGTAAAAGCAAATGACTCTCCACAGGTAGATGAAAAGATAGACCAAATGTGGTGTGCAACAGGGTGTTATTTAGTCTTTAAAAGAAAGGGCACTGGCCCCATGGCAGGAGCGCAGTGGTAGTGCAGTACTCCTCAATGCTACGAGGTACATGGAGGATCAGCATTCAGTTCCTAGGATGTCCTACGCATGCCAGGCATGTGCACATGTGCACTGTAGTGATCGTGGCTGGGTGGAGGAATATGGCAGGAGACCCTATTGCAGGTATTTCCCTCTCTCGAAAGAAAGAAAGAATAGGGCCCAGCAGGTGGCATAGTAGTTTAGGTATTGGACTCCCATATGGTTGACTGCAGTTCGAGTCCCGGACCTGGTAGCTTGAAATACACTGGGCATGAGTACATATGTGCCCAAAATCCCAAAAGGAGAATGGAGGAGAAGGGATTGTGGCATGGTCATCTCCTGTCAGGGATGATTTATCACTTTCTGTCTCTTTGTCTCTCTCTTCAGGGAACATACACACCCTATAGCAAAAATCTCTCTCTCAAAAAAATAAAACCTGAAAGAGAGACCAGCAGATGGTGTAGTGGTTACATCGCTGGACTCCCACATAGTCAACCGCTGCTCAAGCCCTGGATCTGGTGGCTTAAAACTCACACCAGGTGTGGGTACATGCGTGCCCAAGATCCCAAGAGGAGAATGGAGGAAAAGGGATTGCTACGTGACCTCCCCCCCGCCCCCAGAGGGGTAATTTCTCGCTTTCTGGCTCTCCATCTCTGTCTTTCCCCTCCCAGAGGGGTGATTTCTCGCTTTCTGGCTCTCCATCTCTGTCTTTCTGGCAAGCACATGCACACTATAGCAAAAACCTCCCCCCTAAAAAACGTTAAGTTAAAATGACAAATGTTGGGTTACATGGAATTTATCACAATAGTTAAAAAAAATAATAATAACAAAACAAATTCAGTTGCCACCTGGCCTGTGTTTGTGAAAGGCCTCCACGTGTCAGGCAGCTGTGCACCGTGTGGCACCATCGTACCTGAACCAGGCTGCCACTGACATCCGCAGTGTGTATCACCTAGAAAACTCCTCACCTGAGACTCGAGCAACGCTCCTCTCCACTCCCATTTCGATCATCTCTCTCCCACACAGGTTGGAGGGCAATCCTCGAGGGTGACTGTTGGTGTCCTCCCCCAGGCAGCCTGGAAGGAAGAAATTAGATGGATCAGCACTTTCAAACATTGAATGTCCTTCAAGGACACCACCTTGTACACAAAGGCCACCGCAGGAAAGGTAGGTACATTAATCATCTCCCCAGCTGCAAATGAAAGAGAAGAAATAAATAAACAGCCCATCATCATGATCAGATATCAAAGGTTTGTTCTAGGTCATACCCCCATTAAAAAGAATTTCAATGCTGTCAGGAGCAATGGCAGGAATCGTCTGTACTTTTTTTTATGAGTAATTCATGCAGGGAGGAAGCGGCTTTGCTGCGAGTGCTGTAATGAGCGCCCCGTCAATTTCTCTACCTTGCATGTGCGGCCATCCCACAGCACGCACAGAGAGGAGCTACGCATTTACCCTGCACTGAGGGCTCTGCCTTTCACATATGTTAAGTGAATTTAATGCAACTGGTAAGAAAGTCAATAGCGTAGGAAATGCTGTCGGCATTTTGTTCTGTTGGTGCTTTACCACGTGAGGTTACCATTTTGATGTTATTACTGAGAACACTTTTAAGTAACTCATCTTTTCGATATGCACCCTTGTAGAAATGTTAGAAAAATGCAGACAAGCAAAAAGATGAAAATATAAAACAAACAAAAAACTTATTTTCCCCCTTGCCCAATGATAATCATTGTTAGCACCTTGGTATATTGTACAAAAAATTTTTTTCTTATGTATCTATGGACACACACACATACAATAAAATGATGAAGAAAACGTTTGGGGAAATAGGATTCTATTGCCCATTTTGGTGAGCAGAATTCGGAAATAGCTCTCCCCCTGCCCCCACTTTTGGCCAGACACCAGAGGTGTCCAAAGATAGGACACTGGCTTGTCAGAACACCAGGAAACTGCATGGAAGGGTAAGCACAAACCATGTGAAGCCCAGGAAAACACCCCAGCAATACATTCTAATTATATTGAGCTACCAACACCATCTTTATTGTGGGAGGATAGAAAATTGTTTCAGCTCCTTTAAATTGATGAATTACAGAGGAGAAAGAATAAAGATAGGTTCTTCTTACAATTCTAGAAGGCGGTTTAGAAAAAGAAACATGACTGGCTGAAATCAATCACTCTTTAGTGGAAAAGAAACCAAGGACTTATAGGGTAAATGATGTTTATAGCTGCTGAGTTTGGAGATAAGTATTTTTGAATTGAAATTACTTTTTAAAGTTTATTTTTTTATTTTATTTAATGAGAAAGAGAGCAAGTGCATGAGCGAAAGAGAAGGGGGGGCACCCTCATCCTCAACAGGGTCTAGAAACACCAGGATTCTTCTCCTCAAGCTCCCCCACTAACAGGGTCTAGAAACAGCAGGATTCCTTTCCTCAAGCTCCCCCACTAGTCGAGAAGTTGGACACACATGTTTCAGGGTGAATCAAAGTCTGAATCTGCGGTTGACCACGTGGCTTCCAGCACTGCAGATCAGTATGCTACCGCCTACGTCACTGAGACTGGGGCTGACAGTCTTTAAATAGGCTTCATCATTTTTTCATTTTTGTTTATGCCAACAAGGAAATGCAAATGCACAAGAAAAAGAGAGAGAGAAAAAATGAAAAATCACCCCAAACAGGGCCTAGTCATGCCACAACCTCTTTTCCTCCATTTCTCCATCTTGTCAGGATCCTGGGCACATGCACAAATGTCCAGAGTGTTTCTTCAAGCTGCCAGGGTCGGGATTCAAACCATAGTTGGTCAGGTGGGATCAGGCTCCCTATGCACAGAGCTTAACTGTTGCGTTGCAAGACAGGCCTTTTATCATTCTGTACTTAATGGCAGTTTTTACATTTGTTAGTTCAACTTCTACTCTGCCCTACCCCCCAAGTTCTAGCCACTGGCAAAGAGCATTAAAATAAAACCTTGAATAAATAAACAAAATCCTGAACCCTTGTTCTATGTAAAAAGCAAAACAAGACCAAGCTGTTTCCCTTCAAATAGGATGCCCAAAGAAGAAATGTTTTCTCAGAGTTAGTCATCATCAAATTCCCATGCACAAGAATGCCAAGTTTGTTAGGACGTAAAATAATTTGAGTAATGATTAGCATAAAGTTTTTTCATTTGTGTGGTAATAGAAGCTAAAATCTATTATACAAAATTTCCTCAACATTTTGTAAACCTCAAATGTACCCAATAAAAGATTTTTTAAAGTTAAAAAAAAATAAAATAATAATATAAATAATGTATCCTTTCTTGAAAATGAAAAGAGTTAAAGCCCAAAGACAAATAGATTAATTCCTGAAAAATTTTGATTCCTGACAGATTCTGTTCCTAGGAAAAATATATTTTTACTTGAACCATTATTACTTATTAACAATACAAATTTTAATATATCTCATTTTTATTGTATTCTCTTTAATCACACACTGTATATTCACATTAAATCATTCATTTTTCTCAATAGATTTATTCTTAAAATGATTTATTCCTAAAATTCCTAAATTCAGATATTATATGTGTGTATATGTATATATATGTGTGTGTATATATGTGTGTGTATATGTATGTGTGTATATATGTTTGTGTACATGTATATGTATGTGTGTATATATTTATATATATATATATATATATAAAATCTTAGAAACCTCTGGCCATGTCAGAGAAACTAGCACTAAATTGTATGTCCAGCAATAAACAATTATAGAACAGGGTAAAATATATAAAACAGCTATTTCACGTATTACACAAGAGTTCACACATGCCTATGATCATGAAAAAAAGGAAGAAAATCAACTGAGCCCTAAAATAACCTTGGATTTGCTCCTAGAGGCACTTTTCAGACTAAAGGGCAGGGAGAGGGAAGGCAAGCAGCCCATCATGGCCTCCTTGAGTTGAGACAGGGAGGTTGATGCAGCAAGAATTTCTGGGGTCAAGTACTAGGAAAGAGGGAGTTATCTAGAGAGAAAGTTCCAGAAATGTGTATAAAGATCCTATGAATTTCTTTGCTGCACTCTAAACTACACATATGCAAAATGAAACCCCATGAACTACCAGGGTGCTGCCAGCACATGATCCCTAGGGCTCACGCAGGCATGAAGGATGAGTGACTTCCAACGAGGCAGCTGGAGAACTCTCGCGGAATATCCCGGCATTCAGTCCATACCCCAGAAGAACCATGCCTTAGTAGTAGAGCTAAACTAGCCTTAGAATAAAAGCTACTCTGGATTTGTCCTATCCAAACTTTAAACAATTTTCTAAGCCAACGAAATGAACAGCAAGTGACTTAACTGCAGACCAGAACAAAGACCAGCCCCTTTAAAAGAAGACAATGAAAACCAAACACCCAGCAACATAAAATTCATGATCATCAGTACCGAATCAGAAAGGACTAGAAATACCCTTAGAAGCAGGAAAGTAAGATCTAAAATCGGGAGAAAAATTAGTCAATAAAATCAGATGGAATTTAAGGCAAAGAATTTTTATCAGGTATTTTAAATATGGTCAAGGAAAAGATGAATATGCTAAGGAGGAAAAGCACAATATACAAAATAAGAAATTTTTGTGTAATAAAGATTTATTGGGGATAGAGAGTGAAGTGGACAATGACTACTAATATAGTTATGCAGTTTCTTCACTGAATGATGAAAAATGTTGTGCAATGAATTGTGTGAAGGTCACACAGCTCTGTGAACATCCAAAAGTTGCTATAATATATACTTTAAATTGGTAGATTATATGATATGTAAAATATGCCCATTTTTATCATCTGTTTAAAATTATTTAATTTTATTTATCATTATTATTTTTTCATTTGATAACACGCACTTGCCAGAGAGAGAGAGACAGAAAGGGAGAGAAACAGAAAGTGAAAAAGCAAGTCACCAGGTCCAGAATTTGGAATCTTGACATGAGTACTGATGAAACATCCATTTTCTCATCTATGAAATACGGGTATCAGGCCAGCCCCATAGCCTAACAGTTAAGGGAGCCAGATCCCATATGGACAACCACAGTTCAAATTCCAGCCCCTATGACTTCAGAAACATGCTGGATGTATGTGCATGCATACCCCAAATCTTAACAGGATGGAGAAATGGAGGAGAAAGGATTGCCACATAACCATGTACCACTTAGGGGTTCTCTCTCTCTTTCTCTATCCCATAAGCACACATATCCTCTGGCAATTAAGAAAATGTGGGTATTAATGCCTGCATCACAAAGATGTCACAAAGAATCAATGAACTAAAGTAGTCAAAGCACTTGGCACAATGACTGGGACATACTGAGCCCTCAGAAAAATCTAAATTACTCTTTTGTTTATACCTAAATGTGCCAAAAGATTATTGTTGATAATAACAATATATGCATTGCATACCATACATGGAAAAAAGAGATAAGCTGCTCAATATCAAGCTTTAGAGTTCATTTTGGAAAAAGGTAAGTTAGCTTGCTCCATGACCTAGTGATTAAGGGAGCTAGGTTCCACATGGCCAACCACATGGTTCGAATCCTAGCCCTGGTGGCTTGTAAAACATTCCAAGCATATTTGCATGCCTGACCAAAATGATGACATCACAAAGAAATGAAGGAGATGAAGCATCGTGGTCACTATGATCACTAGCATTTTAGTGTGAAATATTGATGAAATTTGTTTGAGAGGAAAGGGAAAATTCCTTCCAGTCTATAGTCCATATCGTCAGCTCTGTATCTAGAACAAAGCGCCAGTTGATCTGCTAAGGAGACCATCCTCGGTCTGGTTGTAGTAGCAAACTGCACTCTAATCATTCAGCTGAACAAACAAAACCCCAGATTTAGTTATTTTCCCAGAAACTAGATAAACAGCCACTTCCTTTTTAGTGTCTCTTTTTAAAGTAAGAAGGTCCATATCCCTCCTAATCATCACTTCACTCTGTATTTCTATTTAAAAGTTGCTTTTTCTAGAATTTTTTTCTATTTGAGGCCATAAAAATGTCATGAGCAAATAGGATATTTAAATAATGTATGAATGTAAATAATATGCTGTTGTTAATATGTAAATTTTAAAGCCACAAATTAACCCAATAGTCAGTCATACACTGTTGGACTTGCTTGGTCCTAAGGACAGAAACCTGCTTACTAAGCATATGGGATCTGGACTAGGCTTGAAGCCATCAAGGAGTGGATAGTTTCAGACACAAGATATTTTCTATGGTGTCTCTCTCTCTCTCTCTTTCTCTCTCTCTTTTTAAAGTTTTTTGCCATACCTCCCTAGAGAGAGGTAGAGATAGTGAGAAATAATCCCCTAGGGAAGATGGCCATGCCACAATCCATTCTCCCATAGTCTCCTCTCAAGATTTTAGGCACACGTGCATACATGGCCAGTGTGATTTTCAAGCTACTGGGCCCAGGACTCAGACCCTAGGGTCAACCATGTAGGAGTCCAGCACCTTAACCACCACGCCATCTGCTAGCCTCTCTGTAGTCTCTTTTAAGGATCACATGAGTCCTCTCTAGTTTATGATGTCTCTGCTTCTCTGGGTATATCTGTTCCCTTCTTTTCATTAGCACCTGGCTGCTTCTGTCTTCTGATAGCTTGTATTCCTTTATAAATTTGGTTTAACCATATGAGCCACTCTGGGCTTTCCCTTACTTGTAGCTTCTCTGAAACCACCACTTGATTAGAAGCTTAACATCTTCCCAGTTCATTTCAAATTGGTGTAGAGAAAGAGAGAGATTTAAATGCAGTATTGGCCCAGCTTACTTGGACAACCTGCAGATTGTCTGTAGACTACACACTGTAGATGTGAGAGGGGTCAGGTACCCACTCCAGGTCCATGTGTGAGAAACCACACACTGGAAGCCACTATCTCCCATAGCTACTCCAGCAGTAAATTCTCTGAGGGGGTTGTGGGCAAGCAAGCATCATAAATGTATCTATAATAGTAAATACACTCAAAGAAAATAGCCCATTTCCAGGCAACATTCTGCAGTGGACACTGCTTGCTTGGTCTGCCCACTTCAAGAATTAGGGTCTTCAGTATAAATGCTACTTCAGTTCATGTAGGTCAGATATTTTGTAGCAATAGTTGACAAAATTGTTTTAGCATGGAACATAGTAAGTACATCAAAGAGACTTTAAGTTGAAAATAACTGAAATCATATCTTGAAACAATTAAGTTCTACTTCGTTAAACAATAAGTTTAAATTTAAGTATAGCTACATATAAATAATTTATATAGTGACAAAATAATTCCCAGTCTCACCTAATCTATTCTTGAAGCCTTAAGTCCTCATGGTTCTGGAATTCTTACATATTGTCACTTACTTTTCTTTACCCTTGTTATTATATAGCATCTGCTGATTCACATTGACAGTTCCTGTTAAACTGACCACCTTCATGTGTCTGGGTTACATTAACCTAAGTCTTTTCTTTTCTTTTTTTAAGAGAGAGATTTTTGTTATACGATGCATGCACTCAGGAATCAGCAGTTAGCGTAATGGCTATGTCGTTGGACTACCACGTAGTCGGCTGCGGTTTGCGTCCCGGACCCGGTGGCTTAAAACTCACACCAGGCATGTGTGCGTGTGTGCCCAAGATCCTGAGAGGAGAATGGAGGAGAAGGGATTGCGGTGTGACCATCCCCCCTGGGGGGTGATTTCTCGCTTTCTGTCTCTATGTCTCTGTCTGTCTGGCAAGCGCACATGCCCTATAGTGAAAATCTCTCCAAAAAAAAAAAAAAAAAAAAAAAAGGATGCATGCACTCACTGGGGAGACAGGAAGAGGCAGAGACAGAAAGCGAGAAATCACCCCCTGGGGGTGATTGAGGCCATGCCTCAATCCCTTCCCCTCCATTCTCCTCCCAGGATTTTGGGCATGCACACATATGCACCCAGTGTGAGTTTCAAGCCACCGGGTCTGGGACTTGAACCACAGTCAACCATGTGAGAGTCCACCCACATAACTATTATGCCATCTGCTAGTCCCCCAAAGTGTTTTCTTAACCTCTGGGAATGCTAGTGTCATAATGTTCATCCCTTAAAGTTTAATGAAATAAATTGTTTTTCTTCTGCTCCCTATATTTCCTTCCCTGTTGACAAAGACAGAAATCATGCAAACGATCACTATGCCTGCTGCAATATGCCTCTGTCCCTGTGCAGCTGTGGAGTAAATATGCCCAAGTGGTTTGAGTTTGGGTTTTTGAATATAGATCTTTCATTGTGCAAGTGTTCAGTCCTGGAAAATCAGTAAGAACTATACAAAAGAACATTTCTTTTTGAGAGAGATTTTTGCTATAGGGCACATGCGCTCGCCAGACAGACAGAGAGAGACATAGAGACAGAAAGTGAGAAATCACCCCCCAGGGGGGATGGCCATGCCGCAATCCCTTCTCTTCCATTCTCCTCTCTCTGATAGCTTGTATTCCTTTATAAATTTGGTTTAACCATATGAGCCACTCTGGGCTTTCCCTTACTTGTAGCTTCTCTGAAACCACCACTTGATTAGAAGCTTAACATCTTCCCAGTTCATTTCAAATTGGTGTAGAGAAAGAGAGAGATTTAAATGCAGTATTGGCCCAGCTTACTTGGACAACCTGCAGATTGTCTGTAGACTACACACTGTAGATGTGAGAGGGGTCAGGTACCCACTCCAGGTCCATGTGTGAGAAACCACACATTGCAAGCCACTATCTCCCATAGCTACTCCAGCAGTAAATTCTCTGAGGGGGTTGTGGGCAAGCAAGCATCATAAATGTATCTATAATAGTAAATACACTCAAAGAAAATAGCCCATTTCCAGGCAACATTCTGCAGTGGACACTGCTTGCTTGGTCTGCCCACTTCAAGAATTAGGGTCTTCAGTATAAATGCTACTTCAGTTCATGTAGGTCAGATATTTTGTAGCAATAGTTGACAAAATTGTTTTAGCATGGAACATAGTAAGTACATCAAAGAGACTTTAAGTTGAAAATAACTGAAATCATATCTTGAAACAATTAAGTTCTACTTCGTTAAACAATAAGTTTAAATTTAAGTATAGCTACATATAAATAATTTATATAGTGACAAAATAATTCCCAGTCTCACCTAATCTATTCTTGAAGCCTTAAGTCCTCATGGTTCTGGAATTCTTACATATTGTCACTTACTTTTCTTTACCCTTGTTATTATATAGCATCTGCTGATTCACATTGACAGTTCCTGTTAAACTGACCACCTTCATGTGTCTGGGTTACATTAACCTAAGTCTTTTCTTTTCTTTTTTTAAGAGAGAGATTTTTGTTATACGATGCATGCACTCAGGAATCAGCAGTTAGCGTAATGGCTATGTCGTTGGACTACCACGTAGTCGGCTGCGGTTTGCGTCCCGGACCCGGTGGCTTAAAACTCACACCAGGCATGTGTGCGTGTGTGCCCAAGATCCTGAGAGGAGAATGGAGGAGAAGGGATTGCGGTGTGACCATCCCCCCTGGGGGGTGATTTCTCGCTTTCTGTC
>NW_006159556.1:6597027-6614090 GCF_000334495.1 Tupaia belangeri chinensis | reverse complement strand
TGAAAAAAAAAAAAAAAAAAAGGATGCATGCACTCACTGGGGAGACAGGAAGAGGCAGAGACAGAAAGCGAGAAATCACCCCCTGGGGGTGATTGAGGCCATGCCTCAATCCCTTCCCCTCCATTCTCCTCCCAGGATTTTGGGCATGCACCCATATGCACCCAGTGTGAGTTTCAAGCCACCGGGTCTGGGACTTGAACCACAGTCAACCATGTGAGAGTCCACCCACATAACTATTATGCCATCTGCTAGTCCCCCAAAGTGTTTTCTTAACCTCTGGGAATGCTAGTGTCATAATGTTCATCCCTTAAAGTTTAATGAAATAAATTGTTTTTCTTCTGCTCCCTATATTTCCTTCCCTGTTGACAAAGACAGAAATCATGCAAACGATCACTATGCCTGCTGCAATATGCCTCTGTCCCTGTGCAGCTGTGGAGTAAATATGCCCAAGTGGTTTGAGTTTGGGTTTTTGAATATAGATCTTTCATTGTGCAAGTGTTCAGTCCTGGAAAATCAGTAAGAACTATACAAAAGAACATTTCTTTTTGAGAGAGATTTTTGCTATAGGGCACATGCGCTCGCCAGACAGACAGAGAGAGACATAGAGACAGAAAGTGAGAAATCACCCCCCAGGGGGGATGGCCATGCCGCAATCCCTTCTCTTCCATTCTCCTCTCGGGATCTTGGGCACGCACGCACACGTGCCCAGCATGAGTTTCAAGCCACCGGGTCCGGGATGCGAACTGTGGTCGACTACGTAGGAGTCCAGTGACATAGCCATTAAGCTAACTGCTGGTCCCCCAAAAGAACTCTTAAATTTCTTCATTTAGTTTACCAAATTGTTGACATTGTATTGTGCCACATTCTCTCTCCTCCCCCCCACTTCTGTGTGTGTGTATACATGTATATGCATATACACACAAGCATACAGTTGGTCCTCCATATCCATAGGTTCCCCCATCTACAATGGTAGCATTTGTACAGAACATGAAAGCTTTTTCTCTTGTTATTATTCCCTGAACAATACAATATAACAGCTGTTTACATAGTTACACATTATATTAAGTATTACAAGTAATCTGGAGATGACGTAAAGTATACAGAGGCTATACATAGGGTATGTGCAAATATTTATGTATAATACATTTGTTATTCTTATCCCAAAATGAATTACTCAAGAAATTAGTCTTGAACTAGCCCTATAGTCCAGTGGTTAGGGAAGCTGGATCCCATTTGGCCTACTGTGGTTTGAATCCCAGCCCTGGTAGCTTGAAAAACATACCTGGCCTGTGTGTGTGTGCACACCCAAAATCCCTAAATGATGGAGAAATAGAAGAGAATGCATTGCTGTGTGATCACACTCCATGGGGGAAGGGGTGCTTTCTCTTTCTCCCTCTCCCTCTCTCTCTCTGTGTTTTCTTCTGGCAGGTGCATGAGCCCACTGGCAATTAAATATATATATATATATATATATGGTAGATATTATTTACATAAACAAGAGCTATTAGGGGAGCCCAACATTTTTTTTCTCTTTGTATATTTATTGCAATTTATGGTTTACCAATAATCTTACACATCTTTGTAGGGTACAGAATGCTCTTTAAAAGCATGTATGTGGTGTATAATAAACAAATCAAGGATATAAACATATTCACCACCTTCAACGTTTAACATTTTATTATTTATTTACATAAACAAGAGCTATTAGGGGAGCCCAACATTTTTTTTCTCTTTGTATATTTATTGCAATTTATGGTTTACCAATAATCTTACACATCTTTGTAGGGTACAGAATGCTCTTTAAAAGCATGTATGTGGTGTATAATAAACAAATCAAGGATATAAACATATTCACCACCTTCAACGTTTAACATTTTATTATGCTGTGAACATTGGAAACCCACTGCAATGAATATTCTGCAAGTAGGTACTGAATTGTCTATAACATTTTTTTACTGTGAGATACAGTTCTAAAGAAAAACATGTTGATTAAAATTGAGGCAACAGAGTTGCAAGAGGAACAAATGAGCAGAAAGTTGTCCGGGAGCCGGAGCTGAGCAATGCCTAAATCAAAGGAATTTGTTCCATCAAGCTCTCCTGGCAGTGATTGTGACAGTGAAGTTGACAAGAAGTTCAAGAGGAAGGGAACCAGCAGTTAGCGTAATGGCTATGTCACTGGACTCCCACCTAGTCAACCGCGGTTTGCGTCCCCGACCCGGTGGCTTAAAACTCACGCCGGGCGCGTGTGCGTGCGTGCCCAAGATCCCGAGAGGAGAATGGAGGAGAAGGGATTGCCCTGGGGGGTGATTTCTCGCTTTCTATCTCTCTGTCTCTCTCTCTCTCTGTCTGGTGAATGGCCCATAAGTGAAAAAACCCACCCAAAAAAAAAAAAAAAAAAGAAGTTCAAGAGGAAAAAGCAAGTTGCTCCAAAAAAATCTGTAAAGAAGCAAAAGACTGGTGAAAGTTCTAGAACTCTCATCTTCCAAACAGAGCAGCGGCAGCAGAGATGATAATGTGTTTCGAATTGGAAAAATGAGATATGTCAGTATTCGGTATTTAAAAGGGAAAGTTCTAACTGATATTAGGGAATATTGGGTGGATCTAGGAGGTGAAATGAAACCAGGAAGAAAAGGTGTTTCTTTAAATCCGGAGCAATGGAGCCAGCTGAAGGAATAGATTTCTGACATTGATGATGCAGTAAGAAAACTGTAACATCGGAGCCATATAAAACCTGTACTGTTCTAGTTGTTTTAATCTGTCTTTTTACATTGGCTTTTATTTTCTAAACGTTGTTTTCCAAGCTATTGTATATTTGGAGTGTAGAACAATTTGTAAGATGAATACCTTTTTAAAAAATGTGCATTATTAAAAAGTTCTGAGCAAAGCTGTCAACTTTATTAAGGAGGATTGCTCTGTGCCCAGTACCTAGTGTAAAATAAAATCAAGTAATACAATCTTAAAAAAAAAAAAAAATCAGGCAACAAAAGATCTCATAAATTAACAAAGATAATCTTAACATATCCAATAAAAGAAAAATGTGTAATTTTCCATGTAGAAGACTGTGGGAGAGTTTATAATCTGAAAAAAATCTGTGGGTATTAATCACTGGAAAAGTTAGAGGTACATAAAATTGCGTATGTATAACCCTAGCTCATTAGGAAGAGATTTTAAAAAGGAAACTTTTACTCACATACTGAGTTCTTTTTTCTTTTTTTTTCTTTTTTTGAGAGGTTTTTGCTATAGGGTTCATGTGCTCGCCAGAAAGACAGAGAGACAGAAAGCAAGTAATCACTCCCCAGGGGGGATGGCCACACTGCAATCCCTTCTCCTTCATTCTCCTCTCGGAATTTTGGGCATGCACACACACACACACGCCCAACGTGAGTTTAAACCACTGGATCCAGAACTCAAACTGCAGTCTACTGCATGGAAGTCCAACAACATGGCCATTATGCCAACTGCTGGTCCCATATACTATGAGTTCTTGTAAGACCATAGTACCACACTGTGCTTAAAGAAATAAGTTCTCAAGAAAACAAAAACAAAACTAAATTGGAAAAAAAAATGTTTAAAAGTGAAAATATGGTAAAAGCCAGTGATTTATAGGCTTTGCGATGTTTGTGATTTTTAACCTTTCAAAAATTTGTTACAGAAAAAGATTCAGCTACTTATAACATTTTGGGCTTTTCCTCTATTATCTAGTTTTATACAATGAGTAATGGTTATAATAAATATGTAAATTAAAACCTGTGGAGGTAACTATCAAATAATTGGTGAATTTGCATTTAAACCTGTTGTATGTACAATAGTTGAATCTGCATTTTCAGCCTTTTAGTTGGGAATTATAGTTCTAACATCCAATGTTAGTATCAATATGTGTGGACATATCCTTTTTTCCTAGCTGCTATATGTTCTCTTACTTCTACTTGTCTCCCTTTAGTTTTTCTGGTGTAATAATAGTCCCTTAAGTATTTCCTGAAGAGCTAGTTTCATTTTCGTGAATTCTTTCAGCATTTGTTTATTTGGGAATGATCTTATTTCTCTTTCCCCCTTGGAAGGGGGAAAAGAGGTATAGTACTCTTTGCTGAAATTGCTTTTCTTTCAAAGTTGCAAATATGTCTTCCCAGTCTTCTCTAGTCTGCATTGTTTCAGTTGAGAAATCCGATGTTAGTCTAATGTGGGAATCTTTGTAAGTAACCTGGCATTTTTATCTTTCCATTTTTAGAATATTGTCTTTAATTTTTATAATTTGATTATGCTATGCCTTATAGCTATTTGGTGTCCTTTGTATTTCCTGGATTTGGATTTTGCATGCCTCTCTAAATATCGAAAGTTTTCAGCTAATACATTATGAAAGATGTTTTCTATGCCTTTTACTTGTCTCTTCACCTTATGGAATACCTATTATGTGGATATCCAGCTGTTTAATGGTGTCTGGGATTTCCACTATACTGTTCTTGGCTTGGGCCTACCTTTTGTTCCTGGGTGGGTGAGGGGCACAACAGAGTCAACACATATGGGACAGCAGCTCCTACCTTCTGTCTCTGGGATCACAGGGTCTCCCTGTTGCTCCCTCTATTTCTGGGATTACAGGACCCAAGTATTGATTCTTAAAGTCCAGAGAACCCCTCCTCTCTGACAGCAAGCTGGGCTGCGGTCCTGCTGATGAGCTCAAGCCAAGTGTCTTGGATGTTGGTCTTTGTATCTCTGATATCAACAATTTTTATAAACATTAAGGGGTTCTGAAAACAAAATGTTTAGAGATTGCTGCCCTATGCTATAAATCTAGAAATGAATTTGATAAGGTATATGTATGCATATTTTTAATGTTATATATGATGTCAAATTGCTCCCTAATTCGATCCTAAATCATAGGTCTGTATATCTAAGTTCCCATATATTAGTTTAGGGCTGACCCTGTAGTCTAATGGTTAAGGGAAACAGATCCCACATGGCTGACCACAGTTGGAATCGCAACACTGGTGACTTAAAAAACACACCATGTGGATACATACCCAAAAATCCTAACCAAGAGAAACAGAGAAGGAATTGTGGTGTGACCAGGGCCTATTGTGGGGTGATTTCTCCCTCTCCCTCTCTCTCTGTCTCTTTCTAACAATTGCATTCACCCTCAGGCAACAATTTAAAAAAAAAAAAAAGAGAGCGGGAGAGATGGTAGCTTAACTGAATTATTGTAATACTTCCTTGATGCAAACTAGTTATTAAGCAGAAATTGTTTAGGCAAATTTTGGATACTATTTAAGATAGCTTTAAAATAATTTAGTCCCACTAAATGCTTTTTATTTTTATTATTAAATAAAAAGAAAACTCAAATAAGATAAAGTCTTTTTTAATAAATATACAGGTTAAATATACCCAGAGACATTAAGTTTCATTACAATATTTTATTAATAATTAAGTCAAACAGATATCCTAGACAACCAATAAATTGAAAATACTATATATTCTTCTTATGTAGCTACGATATGTAATCATTCAGGGAGTTTATACACTGATTAAAAGAGGTGCAATGATTAAAAGCATGTGGCCTATTACCATGTAAAATAGGTTTGGGATTGATTCTACAACTGTTTGATATTTAAAATGATTATGTAATTCAGTATATTAAAGCTTTTTCATGTATATACAATAGGAAATGATTTAAGATTTCTTAACATTAAAATATAAAGCAAGAAGGAGGTAGGAAGAAATTGTATTAATTCTCCCAGAGCAAGGTATTATAGTAAGCTGAATCATACTATTTTTAATTTTAAATTTATAGGTTAAAAGGAGTAAAAGCCCTTGTGATCAGATGGAATACGATAAGATTACAATCCCAACAGGGATCTTTTTTGGAGATCTTTTCTACAGACATCATATCATCAGGACTTTAAGGAAGAAATGGCCTTTCAATCATACTTTCTAAAGTCATAGAGACTTTTATCATGTCTCATGTATAATGAAATGTTAATGTAATTTTTCCTGACTGATATAATTCTGAGCGATTCATTTTCAACACCAGTTCCCACTCATTATAAGATTTAATTTGCTACTTACATGTAAAGGCTATTTTTAAAAGTAGCAGTTGAATCCATAGAAAGAATACACCTTTTCTCATATGGAGAAGTTTTTTGTTTGTTATTTTTAGAAAGAAATATTCTCTGGACTCTGGAGTCACTAAACTAAACTTTAAACAGATACATAGAGAGATTAAGTAAACAATCTTCAATGTATTAGGACCCATTCACCTAGTCTTCCCATCTTTAACTCCATTTTGTGTTCAGAAATAATATGAAATATTTTAGTATACATAGTTCTGTATGAAAACTATAATCATTAAGCTGATTTTAGTAGTTAAGATGAATGGATGGATGGATGAATAGACAATAGATAATAGAGATCGATAGATGACAGATAGATAGAAACTTGACTCCACTTCATTTAACTTTCTAAAGTGGTGGCATACATATGTGTTAGCTAGAAAACTGTGCCCAGACAAAAGGTACCTGACACTTGAAGACAAATTCTGAAGGCTGAACTCCCAGAGTGCAGTGTAGACAAATAAGAGAGGCATTTCCATAAACGCAAATAAAAGAGAGATCCATATCACCCAGTTTTTACAAAGTGGATCCAACAACTGGAACTAACAGTTCAGCCTTGTGGTTATGATCTAACGAATCATTCCCACACAGCAGAGGAAAAACAAACATTTGGTGAGCCATTCAGTATAGATAGCTTCACAACTCACTCCTTTGGGATTCACAAAGCACGCCCACTTATTGGCAAGTCTGCCTACAAGCCTAGAAAAACTGTTTAAACTGCCATCTGTAGTTCTGGCCACATGTAACAAGGCTGAATAAGCCAAGGGCTAGATCAGAAGTTATAAGATTTCTCCCTCCGTTTCATCTCCTTTCTTCTCCTCTGGGTAGAGGTAAAAGACAGTTAAAGAAGATTTATGAAAATACCTTTGCCTTCATTCTAATTTCTATTTTAAAGTGGCCTTAAAAAATATTGTCCGTCAGTGAAGGAATGATAAAGAAACTGAAATTTTTTGTGTAGTGTCTTGTTATTTAAAACTCAACTTCAATGTCACCCTTCAGGGGGCCTTTCTTGGCCACTCAGTCCACTCTCTATCTCATCGTCCTGTATTTAGTTCTCCTCTGAGAAGAATTGCTGTTTGATACTGTTCTTATTTATTCATCAAAGTGTGAAACTAGTGTAAATATTTTAAATATAGATCCTGAGATCAGGCTGTGTGGATTATATCCTGGCTTTCCTACTTAATACCTGTGGGCAAGGTTCTATGTCTCAGTTTCTCCCTCCAAACGTGGGATAATCATTTTACCTACACTCATGGGTTTTGAAGAGGACTACACTGATTAATAAGAGCAAAATACTAGGTTTAGGACAGGCACAGTGTACACACTTGATAAATGTGGGGTCTATTCTTCATTTGCTTGGTGTCTATCTCCCTAACTAGTCTGCTTATCACCTGTCTGCCTTGGTGACCCAGTATCTAGAATGATACCAGGAGCACACGTGAGATTTTAAATCGGTACGTTGAAACCTTAATTAATGAATGAGTCTAGATTAGAGTTTTCAGTTCTAAAACCCAGCTCAGAAGGCTTGAAGGTTGGGTCTGATGCAATTGCAAACTCGACAGTTCACACTAAACACTCAGCCTCTGCTATCCAGGATAGCCAAGAATATTAACTCAATGATGCTGACATTGGCTTTCTTGCTCTAGTTGCTAAGAACTTATCCCAGTGTTTTTCTGCTCCATATACTCTGCATGCCTGATAACCTCATTTCCTGTGGTGATTGAGTCAAATCTATGTCAGACCATTGGGGCCACCTCAGAATCCACAGTGAAAGTCTGTCTTCTAACTTCTTTGCACTTTAAATAGCTTCTCTGTGCATCATGACTATTTAGTCCTACTCTTATCTTCCCTTAAAATATTCTAATTATCAGGCTCATGTTAAAAAATACCCCAGGATTATTATAAGTGTGCGATGTGTGCTTTACCCAAATTCTCAATCCTGAGCATTTTTCAAAGCCAAGTTATACTTTTCTCACTCAGTCGGACCAGACAGGTTATTAAAATTTTCAAATTAAATCAGGGAGATTAAATTAAATAAGAACTAGTGCTGAAAATATATCTATCTTCTCAAATGACTGAACTCGAGGTAATCACATCACCATATCTTCTCCATATTCAAATGCCTTATCATTATCATTTCTTCATCTATACCAGACATTACTGTGGAAAGAGGATTTATTGAATAGATGTTTGAGAGGATCTCAGAAGGCACAATGATGTGAGACCATCATCCTTCATCTATACCAGACATTACTGTGGAGAGAGGATTTATTGCATAGATGTTTGAGAGGGTCTCAGAAGGCACAATGATGTGAGACCATCATAAGTCCCAAGGAAGTTCTGGATATTTCTATCAATAGAGGCAAAGTGCCAGAAAATTGTGGAGAATAACACAGACTATGGAGATACTTGAAAGGTAATGAGCTGGGGCCAGCAGGTTACATAGTGGGTAAGGTGCTGGACTCCCACATGGCTGACCATGGTTCGAGTCCCAGACCCAGTGGCTTGGAACTCACTCTGGGGATATATGTGTGCATGCCCCAAATCCCAAGAGGAGAATGGAGGAGAAGGGATTGCTGCATGGCTATCCCCATGGTGGTGGTGGTGGTGGGGGGTGATTTCTTGCTTTCTGTCTCTTTCTGTCTCTCTGGTGAGCATGCACACCCTGTAGCAAAAATCTCTATGAGGAAAAAAAAAGAAAGAGAAGCAATGAAGGAGAAAGAAAGAAGAAAGAAAAAGAAAGAGAAAGAAGAGAGAGAAAGAAAAAGAGAAGAAGGGGAGAAAGAAAGAAAGGAAAGAAGAAAAAGGAAGGAAGGAAGGAAGGAAGGAAGGAAGGAAGGAAGGAAGGAAGGAAGGAAGGAGAAAAAAAGAAAGGAAGGAAGAAAAAGAAAGAAAAAAGAAAGGAAGGAAAAAGAAAAAGAGAAAGATGAAGAAAGAAAAGAAAGGGTACAGCTCAATAATAAGAGAAGCCTGGGTCCTGTCATGAAAATAAGTTAAGTTCACAACCTTAAATGAACTTGCAATGTTATTACTACTCCACAGCTACTGTCTATATCACCTACACTCTGGGCTTAATCATATGCCTTTCTGGATACTTCCTTAATTGACTCTTGATTTATTTATCAGATATTTACTGAAAACTTACTACGGGCCAGGCACCCTCAGAAGCACTTGGGATGCAATGATGAGTGCTAACAGATATAACCCAGCCCAAAGAGAACTCACAGTGGGATGGGAGATGCAGAGACATCAGTCATGCAACCTACTGATCACATGTAAAACTGAAGCTGCAATATGAAGAAGGAAGTGTTATTCTGAGAGCAAAAACATAGAGATTGGAAGACCAGGGAAGGCTTCTCTATGAAGCATCCCCAGTGGTGGAGGAGATGACATGGAGTTCAAGGGCCTGGAAGAAGCCAAAGTTCATCGAAGACGAGAGAGGACCAGAACATGGTGCATGTCTCTATGAAGTATCCCCAGTGGTGGAGGAGATGACATGGAGTACAAGGGCCTGGAAGAAGCCAAAGTTCACCGAAGACGAGAGAGGACCAGAACATGGTGCATGCAATGAGGCAGACAGTTAGAAAGGGACCAGACTGGGCAGAGCCCTATCAGTCTCGTTACAGAGTTTTTACTCTAGTCTAACAGCAGTGGAAAGACTCTGAAGAATGATATTGCACATCCCCTGTGTGATTCCACCACTATCCCATCTACCACCCTGTGCATTTAATGTAATATCAAATTGGACTCAATCTGCAGAAAGAGAATAAGAAAGCAACTGGGGTTCTCCAGAAAAGTTGCTGATTGGAAACCCCCAATTAAGATTCGTATAGACAATAAGAAAACACAGGAATGAACCTGAAACTCCAGCAAAATTCTATGGATCAGAGTCACTTAAAAGTCATCCCTGAATAGAATCCTTCAAGTTTCCACAAATCGTACCTCCCAGGCCTCCCTCTGCCCAACCCTCTAGCCACTTGATTTTCTTATGTTCCAGTTCCTTGAGTGTCCATCACAATTGCAGAAGTAAAATGAATGGTAATAAGAAATTGATTTAAGGTCTGCCCTAGGGTAAAATAATGATTCATTGACGTTTGTAGCATTTTATTGTAAGTGTGGTGGAAATGATTATTATCTTTAATGGTTAACTGAGTAATTGATTATTGATAAATGAGTACTCTATTCAAGCCAGGATCCATCTTACATCACCTGGAAAAGGATGATGTTCTTACTCTTTTAATGACCATTAAGTGGTAAATAAGGAAGTGGAAATGTTTCATAACTTACATATTAAGTATCTTTGGTCATTTAACCACCTCTGCAACGAGAGCAATAAGGAACTGGGGGTAGGTAGCCATCATAGGAAAGATCAATGACTGTTTTTCAGAGTTTTATTGAAAGTGCATTATAGATTGTCTTGCTTTTAACATTATTACTTCATTGAATAACGATATATGAGTAGGCTAAGGGAAGAATTAGAAGACAGCCATGCAAGTCTATCCCTGCGACAGAATGAGAATTACATGGTAAAGTGGCCTCCAGAGAAAACTCCAATCCCACCCCCACTCTCTCTACCCAGTGCAAGTGGGTCTGGCCATTGGTAAAACAGCAAAATGAGTTGCGTTTGTCTTGGTGTTTCACCCATCTTCTTTCTACACCCCTCTCTACCTTCTCAGTTGCTAAACCCCTCTGCCTCTCTCTGCCCACTCATAGTTGGCACCCACACATGACTTCTACATGTCACTATGATGCGTGATTCACAGTAACTCTCAAGTGCCATAATCATCTCTTCTTCCATCACGATTCTTTATTACAGCTTCCATTCCTTCAGTACTTTTTTATCTCAGTCAAGCCTAAGAAAGAAAGCAATGTCATTTAACCAATTTATACTACTTTCCGTTGGCCTGCATTGAAGTAAATTTATTTTAGTAGAGGATTCCAATTACGTGTTGAATACACTTCTGATGAGAGGCATTTCAGGAGGTTTAGCAAAGTCATGTGCAGTTTCAGGGAACAAGTATTGAGGCTGGTGGTGCCATTGCTGAGGGTGGTTGTCAGAGGCAGGGAGAATTGTTAGAGTAAATACAGACTTCAAAATTCGACAGAACTGAGTTTAAATCCTGGCTTTCTCCATCAGTTGAGTCTCCTCAAAGACTCAAGTTCATCTGCAAAGCAAGTGTTACTGTCTCATGAGAACAGAATGAGGGTTAGGTTAAATATCTGTGGGCCAGCCACAGTAGCACAGCAGAAACACAATACACCATGATACTGTAGCCACATGGGAAGGTCCCAGGTTGGTGTCCTGGGGCCTCCCTATACACACCTGGTGTGTACATGCCTGTAATACTGGCTGTCTGAGGCTAGGGGGTTATTCCGCCTGAAGACCTTGAAGATCCTTTTGGGAGTGACTGCTTCTCCCTCTCTCTGCCTGTCTCTGTCTCAGGGAAGAAATAAATAAGTCCACTTTAAATATATATTTTAAACTTTAAAAATAAATAAACTTTAAAATAGTGTGTGTGTGTGTGTGTATATATATATATATGTATATATATATAAAATGCCTAGTACAGCAACTGGATGTAGGTAGTAAAAACACTCCATTATCACTATTATTTTTACAGAACAAGTGGATTACTAATGTAATCATCTGACTAAGGACCAGTGTGGACCACTGATAATTATCTGAGTTTTCTTCTCTTTCTTTTTTTTTTTTTTTTTCTGGTAATCTCAGGGAAGAATTGAGTGGACTGAGGAAGAATTTAAGAAAAAAAAAGGAAAGAGCTGGAATATCTGAGTATAAGATCCACAGAATAATAGACCCTGACTTCAAGTTTAATCTGAAACTTAGCTTGAGAACCCTAAACATTTTTAAAGGAATTCTTTTTTATTTTACTTCATTTATTTATTTTAAGTTGACCAGAAAGGGATAGAATGAGAGAGAGAGAGAAAGTGAGAAAGCAACCCGCCTGGTCTGGGACTTGAACCACAGTTGGCCATGTGGTAGTCCAGCCCCCTTAAACACTCAGCATGCCACCTGCTGACCTGAGAACCCTAAACTTTTTTAAAGCATTCTCTGTGCTTTGACCTGGGCTACCAAAGCAAGGTCATTAATACTATCCTATAACATCAATACAACTCGAATATCCAGGTGTTTACACCAATCACAGAATGATTCTAGGTGAAGTGGCATAATTTCATTTTTAGTTGGTCACCATTGTACAATCACCAAGAGTAGTTTCTTTTAAACACTTCCTCAGACAGGAATGTCCAGCACATTTCTGCCTAGCAGTTTCTTTCAATGATTTAAAACACCTGCAGTATTTTACAAACACGTACTTAGGTCCTGGCAACTTAAAAATTTTACCAGCCCCTGTCCTTTCTTTCCTCTAATCCTAAACTCAGCTCCAGTTGCCATAGCTTTGGTCTTTTCCTTACCCTAAATATTTCTCCCTTTAATCACTCCTGAGGCCCATGACAAATAATAATAGTTTGATTGGGGTTGGAAAGTAACAACTTAGTATATCTTTCCTAAGACCATTTCTGGAAGAAAAAAATTATAATTTAATGTTACAAATATACCATCTCTTTTTAAAGTGAGAGGAGTCAGAATCTAGCCATAATTTAATGTTCCAAATATACCATCTTTTTTTAAAGTGAGAGGAGTCAGAATCTAGCCATAAATTCATTACTTCTAACCCTTGACCTCAGAACTTCAAGCCATCCATATATCATACAATAGAGAGTCAAAGTTCAGGGTCCCTTTAAATCATACATAGCTGTTACTCTTCTAAGAGTCTATTGAAAAGAGTCACTCATCGACTTTAGATGAAAGTGAAAGTAGTCTATATTTGCCCACTGCCATCAAGGCTTCTGTGCTGACACAAGGAAAAGCAGAGAGGCAATGCGAGGAAAGAGGAGTCATGAGGACATTGACAGTTGTGCGGAGTGAATGAGGGCATTGCATGAAGACAATTGTATAATATTGCATTTCCCTACATAGGATTTACCCACAGCAGTGAGACTGAAATTGTTTCCTACCTGGCCCAAGGGCCTACACTCCCTGTAGGAGTGTCCAACACAAGGTCAAAAGAGAGACTGAGGGGCCAACAGGTGGCATGGTGGTTAAGGTGCTGGACACTCCTACACGGTTTGAGTCCCAGACCTGGTGGCTTGCTTTCTCGTGCGCTCTCTCTCTCTCTCTCTGGTCAAATTAAAATAAATGAATGACTAAATAAAATTAAATAAATAAATCTTTAAAAAAAAAATAAGGAAGAGGGACTGAGCAAGCAGAGCAAGGATATGAACAAACTAGAATACTTCTGCTATTTTCACTTCACACCATAACATGTATACATAAGTCATACTAGGAAAAAAATACAAGTTCTATTTTCAAAAGATGTTTGAGATTCTTTGGTATAAAATTTTACAGGATTATTTGTATGCCTCAGCAGCCAAAAGAGAAACTGACAAAAAAATACATAATGGTGTTTGAAACATCTTTAAAAATTACTATTCTTTGGCTGTCAAATAGGAGATGATAAAAAATCATTTAAGAATAGCTGACATGTAGCATTTTCCCAGCACTTTGTTAAGGTTATCTATTGACACATTTCATAATAACTCAGAGGCAGATTAAACTGTAAACTCGAGATTCAAGAGGCTATACCATATCCAAGCTTATAAAGCCAGAAAGTACTTAACAGGGTAAGATAACTATTGAAACAACCAACCTTAAAATCTCAGTGGTTTAACACATAATTGTATGTCTTATTTATATATCAATTCAATGAAAGTGCTCAATGATGGTCTTCCATGAGGTGACTCATGGACTCAGGATTCTTTGATTCAGGGGCTCTTTTCCTAGAGCCTCAGAAGCCTCTGCTATCCTTCTGCATTTGATCAGTAAACAGGAGAGCAGAAGATTAGATAGAAGATTTTTTCAGGCCAGACCTGGAGCAAGATGAATAATTTCTGCTCACATTTCATTGACCAGAAGTCAGTCACATGGGTGTGTCCATGACTAAAACTTCAATTCTTCCAGAGCCCACCACATTACAAAATAACTTGTTTCCAGACACAAAATAAGCATTGTGAATTGCAATCTCTAGAGTCATCATTTCAGATTTGGGTAATCTTTAAGAAAATTGCATGTATCTATTTATTCATTTATTTGTCTAATATTTATTGAACAGCTACTATATGCCAGGCAGATATCCGTGCATTCATTTATCCAGAATTTATTGAGCACTCTCTGAGGGCCAGGTCCAGTATAGAGGCTGCAGCAATAAACAAGATAGAGACAGTCCCTGCCCACACAGAACTCAAGTCTAACAGACTTACACGGTATTTCTCGTAAGGCACTTTATAACTAGACAGTTACAAAATCCTGTCGCTGTGTGTGTTTTATAGGCTTTCAGCCTCTGTCATTTAACTTGAATATATACAGGAAAATGCACACTATTTATGTAGAGGTATATATTGAAATTTTCATGAAAAGCAGATCTCTTTCTGTGTGTTTGTCATTTTTTTTTTAATACCCAGCATAATATCTGGCCTGTGAATAAATTCTGGCTTCAGGGTAAGAACCCTAGACTAGAAACCATGCAGTTTAGGTTTTGTTCTTGTCCTGCTATTCACTTCATGGACGCCTTAAGCGTTGTCTCCTCACTGCCAAAGAAATGCTCTGAATGAGACCATTTAACGGATCTCTTCCATCTTTAAAGCATATGCTTAACATTTTCAATATATTTGCTCTAGTGGAATCGACATTGGACCTGCGACTGGAAGATGCAGATTGTAGCCATAGTTCTCCAGTTCCTTGCAGAAGTCGCCCAAAATCTGTAGTCCTCAATCTAGTGACTGGTACAATTTTGAGCATTAAAAGCAGGGCTGACCCCATGACGCAAAAACTTGGTACACACAGAGGAAGCCAGATACCACACGGCCAACTAAGATGCAAATCCTTGCCCCCCATCAGCTTCACACCAGGCTCACATTCACATGCCTAGGCTCCCAACGGGATGGAAAGAGAGGATGATTATGGCACGACCAGGACCCACTAGGAGGTGTTTCTCTCTCTCTCTCTCTCTCTCTCTCCCTTGCATGTGTTTTATTTTATCTCTATCATGATTCTTATTTTTATTTTTTTATTTGAAGAAAAAGTATCCCTCCCGGGTCTGGGTGGTGGCACAGTGGTAACACAACTGAACTCACATGGGTAATGTCCTGCATTTGTGTCCCAGGATCTCCTTGAACACAGAGGGTGTGGACTGCTGTCTGAAGACACTGCTAAGGGTCTCTCTCTCTCTCTCAGAAGAAATAAATAAATATCCCTTCAAACTCTAATATTCCATTAAGCATCAAAGATACTAATGTTAAGAACCAAAAGGTCAGATTCCTGTTTCAGAATGCAATTTCCTATCTCTCCAAACAAGGGCCCCTGTAGATCTGAAAGGGACAGAATACCTTCCATGTGCAGCAAGTCATTTTTTCTCTTTACCTAGTTTTAAGCATATTTCTCATTTCCCCAAATTCACAACCATCCCAGTTTCAACTGCATGGCTTAGTACTGAGTAACTCCCACACTTCAGCCCTGTTACTCTAACTCGTTACTTAACAATTGCATTACTCTGGACTTTCAGCTCTCCTCTCCCCTGAGATTAGAAACCATGTCAAGCAAGGTGACTCATAACAGCTAAACAATGAGGCCATCTCTCTTTATATTTCCATTAATCATTACATCATATTTATTTAAGGTTTTCATCAAAATGATAAAAAGCATGGTTTTCATCATAAGGGAGAAAACATTTCCTAATGTTCTGGAAATCAAGAGATTATGCATTATTAAAATTCATACAATGCTGACCTCATAGCCTAGTGGTTAAGGGAGCTGGATCCCACATAGCAAACCCAGTTCAAATCCTGGCCACAGTGGTTTGAAAAACATGCCAGGTGCATGTGCGTGTGCGCCCCAAATTCAAACAGGATAGTCTAATGAGGGAGGAACTGTGGCGTGACCGTGACCCATTACTGGGAAGTGCTTTCTCCCTCTCTCCCTCTCTCCCTCTCTGTCTCTCTGTCTCTCTCTGACAAGCACACATGCCCTCTAGCAGCTATCAAAAAAAAAATTATCAGATGTTCAGCTCTGTACCAAAAGTGAACAATAGTCATTGCCAATGAGCCTTGCTCTATAATGCTAGTTAGAAGGTTAGTGAAAGAAGATTTGCAGTGCACAGGAGGTTCTGAAAGGAATATTTCTGTTGACAAGAGATTTGACTATGATTATTTTACCAATACACAGAAGATGGACATACTTGTCTGAAAGTGTCTAAATAGATCACAAAATTAGGGTTCTATTGTTTCTGAGAAACATTGGGAAGGGGGAGTTTCCTTGTAAAATAGAATTGGGTGTAAGAATCAGATTGCTTGTAAATTCTGTCCATAGGCTTTATTAGAACATGGGTTTTGATTCAGAGAGGGAGGGGAAGTAAGGAAAGAGGTAAAAATTCTTCTTCAGTAAAGAATGAAAAATTAAGTCTCAAAGCTAAAGCTTTCTGATAACTTCATTCATTATTTAAAAACAAATCTCTTTGAAATGTAAGCTTGCCATTCAAGCACTATTTGGTCCCAGCCTGATATTCTCCAGGTTCACTTACTGGCCTCCTGCTGAAACCAGTACCTGCTCTTATGTCTTCCAAGCTGCACTCAACAGAGCCTTATTCTATGAAACCTTGGGGGGGAGATTGGATAACTAGTTTCCAAGTCAGGCATTTCCAGCGTGTCAGAGCACAGAATGGGCCACTGGGGTGGAGGCAGATAATATTAAAATCTATCTCCTCTTAAATAGGAAAAATTAAGTCTTACTAGTATGGTGCTCTATGAGTTTTCCACATAGGGAGGGTAACCAGTACATGAACAAAATGCATTAAAAACTGCACACATATTAGAGTGAGAGCCATCAAG
>NW_006159556.1:6593283-6597017 GCF_000334495.1 Tupaia belangeri chinensis | reverse complement strand
CAGCAGGAAACAGACGGTATCTTTAAACTGCATGAACTAAGGAGAGTTTAATAGGGCATTCGATATGTTTGCAGCACCAGGGTTTAGTAAAAACAACAAGAGGGTGCTTACAGGACAAGTGACTGCGGGGAGGGGGAGTGAAAGGAGAGAGTAGATACCAGAACCAAAGAGCATTTCAGAGAGGACCATCTGACAGGACTTGTGACTTCCAGCAAGGGAACCAGCCAAGCCAGGGAAATAAGTACCCTGGCCTCACTTTCTCCTAACCCCAGGTTTCTTGCCAAACTCAACTGGAAGTCAGGACAAAAGACCCATTGATGCGGTCTACATGGGTCAGCCTGCACATGTGGCCTGGAGGGCACGCAGAAGCCATCCATAGAAGGTGTGCCCTCAGTTATGTTTATGGATCGTGTTATTCTTTAGTATAATCATAAAAATCTAAATCACTGTTGTAAACAAAGTCCACTAGATAATGTGACTATGCTAGAGAAAAAGGCTAAGATCAGAAAGAACTGCTTGGATCTAAGTTCAGTGACCTAATGGAGTTGGATCTTTCATAATTAGGAAAGGCTGTCCTATGTATAGACGAGTATAGCATTGGATTTTGTGTTTGCCCCCTTATCTTTGGGTTATAAGGTTTAACTAGTTTGCGATGTTTACTTCACTGGGTTTTATTTTTATTTAATCGCTCTTTCATTCCTTGAATCATTCACTGTGTCAGACAATGCACTGGTGCTGAGAATACAACATTGAATTATATGAAGGAATTTCAGATAGTTCAAAGAGGACAAGCTCCATGGCTTGGTGGTTAAGAGAACTGGATTTCACAGAGTCAAACTTGGTTTAAGTCCCAACTCTGGCAGCTTGAAAAATACCCAAGGTGCCTATGCATGCATGCCCAAAATCTCAACAGGACAAAGAAACGGAGGAGAAGGGATTGCAGTATGACCACACCCCAATGGGAGAGTTCTCTCTCTCTCTCTCTTTCTCTCTCTCTTTCTCTCTCTCTCTCTTTCTCTGTCAAGTGCACATGTCCTCTGTCAAATGCAAAATATTACAGAGAGTGGAATTACAAACTGAGATTATTTTGGAACAAAAAAATTTTGAAATCTTGGTGTAGTTTTTCTGTAATAAATTTTTTATTAAATTTTTGAAGATCCCCTTATAATGACCTCTGAACTCAAGATTCTTTGTAAAAGGAGATAGATAATGAATATTTGGAATAGCATTGTAATTATATTGAGAGATCAAAGAAAGTTATAGTAGGTTACAAGGAAAAAAGATCAGGTTTACTGGATATTGAGAAATTGTCAAAAGTTGTTTCATGTAAGCAAGATAAGTTCTAGAGATCTACTGAGTAAGGTTCTATAGCCAGCAGTACTGTCATACACTTGAAACTTTAAGAAGCTAGATATCATTTTAAGTGTCCTTACTATAATACAATTAGTTTTTGTTTGTTTTTTATAATTATTTATTTTGTTGTGCTTGTTATTATTTTATTTTTTTAAATTTCAAGTTCTTTTATACATTCAATAATGTTATTTAGTTTGCAAAGTGAATATGCCAACATGTATTCATTTCTCACCAGTCCAGTTGATAATACTATAAAATTATCTTCAACAAATAATGCCCCATTTCTTTGTCCCATTAATGCTTTGCCTCTCTATTTTTCTCCTTAATGTCCTTCCTCAGACTCTACTCTTTCACCCACCCTCCTCCCACATTATATCTGGAATTCACAACCATTTACTATGTTTCTATATCCTTTAGTTATTCAGTTTTGGTTTATTATTATTATTTTTTTTAACTTGACCAAAGAGCGAGAAAAAGGAAAAGAGAAAACAAGCTGCCAGATCCAGGATTTGAACTATGGTTGCCATGTGGGATTCCACGTCTTACTACCACATCATCTGCTGGCCTTGAAAAAGGCTAGTTTTTTGGTTTTTGCTTTTTGGGGTTTTTTTTAGAAAGCTTTTGCTATAGGGTACATGTGCTCACCAGAGAGACGGAGATTTAAAAGGGAGAAATCACTTCCCCACACCCTGAGGGAATGGCCATACTGCAAACCCTTCTCTTCCATTCTCCTTTTGGGATTTTTGGCATGCATGCACATATGCCTGACTTGAGTTTTAGGCTGCCAGGTCTAGGATCGAACCATGGTAAACTATGTGGGAGTCCGGTGACATAACCATTATGCCATCTGCTGGTCCCAAGTTTCATTTTTAAAGGCAATTGTGGAGATGGTTACTGACCTTGAGTTGTGAAAAATTGCTTTCAGGGACTAAAATTGAAGATTTTCTGTTGAGACTTCTCCCTCCAGATCATTTCTAGATTGGTAGGGCAACCTCTGTATCCTTCTCTCCATCTCTCTCTGTCTCACTGTGTCTCCCTGTGTCTTTGAATTTTATTTTGTTTTTAAAAATTTTTTTAAGATAAAGTATTCTCTGGGCTCTCAAGCCCTTCCTTTTATCTTGCTAATTTGTGCCTTTCCTCTCTCCCATTTAGGAGAGACACAAACCTAGGCCCTTATGAGATGGCTACTGAACTTGAGCTGTGGCATGCATACACACTACATGGTTTTCATTTTTTGCTTTTTAAAATTATACTATAAGATGTTTTTCTTTCATTTTAATTTTTATATATTTTTTTCTTCTTTTCTCTTCTGCCTTCTTTTCTTTTCTTTTTTAACTTCATCCTTTGGCTGCTAAGCATCCATTCCCACATCTAGACAGTTCTAATGAACAGTATCCAAACATTTGAATACTATTAGGGCCAGAATATTCCTCAATTACCACTGAATCTGATGCACAAAGGGTGTAAAACCAAATGGAAGAGAGATTGCAGATCACCTCCTTCTGCTCACCTCTGAACACTCAGATTGAGCTTTAAAAATTAGGAAGAAGTGTATAACCCATCAAATGACCAGATATCTCCACAGGAGCACAAGAAATTTGAGAAAGCAAGAAAATACCTCTCCTCCAAGGGAAACGAATAACTCCTCTTTGTCCATAGACAGTACAATTGAATTCACGGAAATGTCAGATAAATAATTTAGAATATTCATACTGACAAAGCTAATAGTGATACAAGAGAAGAGAGACAACGAACCCTAGAAGATGCAGGAGAACAGAGCCGACGAATTCCAGGAGGTGAGGAAGTTCTTGCAAGATCTGAAAGAGGGAATACACACCATAAAAAAGAATCAAATGGAACTATTAGAAATGAAGTCTGTAATACAGGAAATCAAAGTATTAAAAGCAGACTAGATCATACAGAAGAATGAATCTCAGGAGTAGAAGACAAAATCACTGCCTAGAAAAATTCACCATGAAGACTGAGAAAATAACCTCCCCCGCAAAATGAGAATAATATACAAGAAATACTAGATACCATTAAACATCCAAATATTCAGATAATTGGTATCCCAGGTGAAGAGACTATTAAGGGCATTGATCATCTATTCCATGAAATCCTGGAAGAAAGCTTTCAAAACCCAAAGAGGCATTCAAAGATCCAGTTCCAAGAAATACAAAGGACCCCAATTAAGATCAACCCAAGATCTTCTCCAAGACACATTATAGCTAGATTGACCATAACCACAGACAAAGACAAGATACTAATATTGGCAAGAAAGAAATGTCAAGTTACCTACAAAGGATATCCCATCAGACTAACAGCAGACCTCGCATCAGAAAAAATGTGAGTAAGGAAAGAATGGGAAAATATATTCAAAT
>NW_006159556.1:6583299-6593132 GCF_000334495.1 Tupaia belangeri chinensis | reverse complement strand
GGAGTGCTATACCAGGAAAACTAAATACAGACACACAGAAATAAGAGTTCAAAAACAGCTAAGTAAATGACCGACATAATGGTAGTAACAATTCTGGAGTCGAAAGTTATCTTCCAGAATTTAAATGGGAAGATCAGACAACAGAAGATAGATTGAGTACATGAGACTGAGCTGGTGAAATAGAATCTTATGACTTTTGACTAAAACATCACTGATTTTCTTCTGCTTTGTTCTCCAGATTTAAGGATTTTTATCTTGTTTTGAGCTCCAATAGATACATGTACCTACTATTTGAACAGAATCCTAACCTGTTTCCTGGCTTTATGTTTTAAGCAAAGCACTCTTAGCATTTTTTAAAATTTTGATTTATTAAAGCTAAAACTCCTTTTCTTGAAATTAAAAAATGTATTTAAAAAGATTTAGGTTTCTGAATAGCAATGATTTATTATTAAACTCTTTAGTCTAAAAGAAAAAAAAAGGTAACTATTCTGGCTCCATAGCCTAGTGGTTAAGACAGATGGATCTCACATGGTCAACCACATGGTTGGATACCTGGACCTAGTGCTTGAGATACACACTGGGTATGTGTGCGTGCATGCCCAAAGTTCCAAAAGGAGAGAGAGATGGAGGAGAAGAGATTACAATGTGATATTTTTCCACAAGGGGCACTGTCTCCTCTCCTTCACTCTCTATTCCTCTCTCTCTTTCTTTCTCTCTCTCCCTGGCAAGTACAGGTGCCCTCTACCAAAAAATAAAAGAGACAATTGTTTCATGTAGGCATTAGTTTGGGAAAACTGAATGATAAGATAGACAAAATATGCAAAGAAAATATAAGCAAAGCAACTTGAAAAATCTGAGTAAATAGAACTATGTCAGCGATCTGAGGGACTCGATAAAAATGGAGAATAACACACAATGGAACTGAAAAGGTAGCCAGGCCAAAACTGTAGAAAGTTTGTTTGCTAATGTAAAAAGTGGAACTTATTACCTGTGCTATTTTTTTTTTTTTTGGTGAGGTTTTGTTGTTGTTGTTGTTGTTTTTATTGTAGGGCGCATGCGCTCGCCAGACAGACAGAGAGAGACAGAGAGATAGAAAGTGAGAAATCACCCCCCAGGGGGAATGGCCACACTGCAATCCCTTCTCTTCCATTCTCCACCCAGGATCTTGGGCACACACGCACACGTGCCAAGCATGAGTTTAAGCCACCACGTCCAGGACTCGAACCACGGTCGACTGCAATGGGAGTCCAGCGACATAACCATTATGCTAACTGCTGGTCCCATTAACTGTGCTATTTTCTGTTGAGTCTTTTGAGCAATTAATTTCGATTTACTCGAATTGGTTCTTCAACTAATAAATAAGAACTACTGTTCATATGCCATCACACAGAATCAACTGAACAACTCATTCTGAACTATAGTGTTAATAGCTACTCTTATTTTTACATTAAAGAAACCAACATTAAATAACAATTGCCTTAAGGTTAGTTTTGAGTCCTAATACTCTATTTCTTCAAGGATTTCCAGGATACTTCAGGTAAACCAGATGACTAAAACAATCTGATCTAGTTACTAGGATCAATTAGCTATGCCAATAATTATCAAATAGAACCCAGTTAAGACTTGGCATCAATTATTCCTTTCCTTCTAATATGTGTTCTAGCTATTAAAACGCACTGCTACTAAAAGCTCTCAGTTCCACCGCAAAAGGAGTAGAGTCTAGACATTTTCATGGGCATCAGATATTTTCACAATATTAGAGTCCTATTGATTACACAATTTCCCAGTCAGTTGACCTATGTGGGTGTGGGAACATTGGCTTTGACATGTTTTATTTCTGAAAACAGAGGAGGCTAATTAATTTGCCCTCTCTACCCTAATATGTACTAGCACCAATAAGTCTGATTTTCATCCTGCCCCAATCACAAAATATCTGTTAATTCTATAGAGCAGTTTAGAGAGTGCATTGGCTATTTGACAATTGAAATGCATAAAGAAATTCAATAAAGATGGTTTGCAAGAAACAATGGAGTGAAAATAAATTCTGAGAGCACTGAAAGTCAAAGTTGACCTCTTAAAGGAGTACATCAAATGAATGAACAATAAATTCTCCATAAGGCAAACCAAAGCATATTTTATATAGCTACAATTGTCTCTTCTGAATAATCAAAGAAGCAACTAATGGGCTCAATTCTTCTCCAAAATAGCTCTCACAGACTGGATCTGTTCCTTCCTCAACACATTCGCTGGCACTCATATTTCATTAAGTTATTCCTGATCAATATTCCTGCCATGACTGGTAAAGGCACCACCGAGAGGGAAGCATCTGGAAGACTTGCCAGCAGTCAGGTCCTCCTGAGGACGAAGTGAAGTGTTGTATGTCCCCTTAAAAATTCCAAGGTATGTGGGACCAGCAGTTGATGTAATGGCTATGTCGCTGGACTCCCACATAGTCGACCGCAGTTCGCGTCCCGAACCGGGTGGCTTAAAACTCACGCCGGGCATGTGTGTGTGTGTGCCCAAGATCCCAAGAGGAGAATTGAGGAGAAGGGATTGTGGTGTGGCCATCCCCCCTGGGGAGTGATTTCTCGCTTTCTGTCTCTCTGTCTCTCTCTGTCTGTCTGGCGAGTGCATGCATCCTATAGCGAAAACCTCTCCAAAAACAAAAAGAAAAAAAAAGAATTCCAAGGTATGTGAAGGAAGATACTTTTCTACCTTTTGAGACAAGCTGGTGGACCTTCTCATTATAAAGTCATTAACAACAAATTCTCTGGGAGATTTTCATACTTCATCCCAAAGCTAAAAAAGTTTCCTAAGGTCAGAATGATTTGGTCCAGCTGCCCCTCCAAGTATGAGTGGCTATAAACATTGGCCACCCTAAACTGGGATGAAGTCAGTGGGAAGTGGGGCAAGTAGGCAGGAAACACCTTCTGTCATGGAGAAGCTCGAATCTCTCTTCTCAAGAACCCAGTAAAAGCCACAGAGTGTATAATGATGTCATAACAGGCTTCCTAAAGTTCTTGTTGCCTTCTCCAAATCTCATTCAGGCTCCATCACAAAGAAATTTTTCTGTAATGAAGCTCAAGTCTCTCCATGGCCTTTCAGTTATTCATCCTCAAATTTCAGGCCAACCCCATGGCCTAGTGGTTAAGGGAGCCAGATCCCACATGGCTGATTGCATATTTGGGGTTCTGACTCCACAGCGTGAGAAACAGGCAAAACATGTGTGAGTATGTGCCCAAAATATTTAACAGGATAAAGAAATTGAGGAGAAGGGATGTGGCATGACTACTAGGGAAGAGGTTTTCTCTCTCTCTCTCTCTCTTTAACTCTCTTTCTTTCTCTCTCCCCTTTGTCTCTCTCTGACCAATGCACCCATCCTCTGGCAAATGCAAAAAAGTCCTCACCTTATTTTGTGTTGTAATCTATGAAATCAGCAAAACTGAGGGAGTGGTAGATGGATTAGTTGTAAACTGATTTATGATCCCTATTGCACCAGAGAAGTAATTTTATGCATATAACTTCTTTTACAATTACCTCCACATGATTTCAAAGGAGTTCACTGCTTATGGGAGGAGGCCATCAATAAGTGACACTTGCATATTCATTCATTTCAATCAGAGATTTTTAAAGACTCCGGGGAATAGTTCAGTGCCATTGAAAATTACTTTTTTTCTAGCAAGTTTCCCCTAATTGTCCCCCCACCCCCCAGACAAAAAAAACATGGTATAATCAAGGTCTGCTCTTATTTTACTGTATTTTTACTTTTATTTTATTTTTAAGCGTATTAAAATTAAGGGTGTTAAAAAGAGGTTGTATTTATTAAATGCCAATTATGTGTAAGAAACAGTGCTAGCTGGTGTTAATCCTGTATTAATCCTTACATCATCTCTGGCATAATTACTTTTCCTGTTTCACTAACAAAAAAAAAACTCAGAAGGTTAGATATTTGCCCAAGGGCAAACAGCAAAACAAAAAAACTAACAAACAAACAAAAGACAAACAGGCTTGTGTTTGAAGTTACATTTAACTTAAAAATTAACCTTTTTCCATGACTTCATGCTGACCTCAGCTTTGGGGGGGGTGAAACTCAAATCTGGTTTGTATTTCTCAGTCTGTAAGAAGCTCTTCTGTGTTCTTGAAATAATCTGAAGCTATTTACTACATCCCAAAATATTATGGAGCATATATATTCTTTATGTTCTCTCTCTCTCCCCTTTCTTTCTCTTTCCTTCCTTGCTTTTTTTCTTCCTTTAAACATGACTTACATGGGGCAGCCTTGGTGCCACCAGGGTCTCTGGACCATGTGTTCAAAGCCTTGCTGCTCCAGGGAGAAGGTAACAAAAACCAGTAAACTTGGATATGTGACATTGGATTGACCAGTTTTCCTCAAACGTCAGTGGGTAACATCCACATCGTTTTTGTCATATCTGACAGGTACTGTCCTATTATCCACCTAATGTTTTAATCAAGTTTAAACTCAGCTTTTTAATTTGTTCTAAGCAATAAAATATGAGTTAAATGTATTTTCAGTGTCATTTATAATTATTAGAATACACACATAACTCATAAAATGGAAAATGACCATATACCATCCAAAATCACACTTTAGAAAACACAAATGCAGAGAAATTGGCTGTGATTTTTCACTTTTATGCACTTGACTGTGTGCCATTTTTTCACGGCCTCTGCTTACACAGTTATGTACTTATTCATTCATTCATTTTTAAAAAAAGTAAAGTAAAGCAGTTACTGAGGCCCAGTTGTGCACTGTTCTGGACAGGGACAGCCAAATAGAGAACGGTCGGGGCCAGGGAGAAAATGAAAATATGGAGACCAGGAGACCAGGCTGCTGAGTTATTGGAGAAAGGGTCTGAATGAATATAATAGCAATGAAAAGAAAAGGATACGTTTCAAAGATATTTCAGAAGTAGAATCAATAAGACAGTGTTGACTTCAATTCACAATGTAGGTTAGCAAAGAAGGAAAATGACCCTCAGATCATTCAATGTTTTTGTTCTTGTTTTGTTGTTTTTTTTGTGCACTTACTGGAGAGAGACAGAGAGGGGGAAAGTGAGAAATAAACCTCCGTGGGGGATAGCCACACCATAATTTCTTCTCTTCCATTCTCCTCTCAGGATTCTGGGCATGCAAGCACATGCACCTGGTGTGATTTTCAAGCCACCAGGTTCAGGGCTTGAACCACAATCAGCCATGTGGGAATCCAGTGCCTTAGCTACTACACTACCTGCTGGTTCTAATCATTCAAACATTTTAACTGCATTCAAGTATAATACTTTCTGGATTCTTTAGCCATCTAGAACACAACTGTAAGGCCTTAAGTAATGGAGAATCTTGCTTAGATGTTGTGTTTAGCAATTTATACTGTATTAGTCACTAACCAATTTTTTTTTCTTTTTTTTTTATTTTATTATCATCATAATCTTCTTTCTATTACACTAGATTACATATAAATCTTGCTTAGATGTTGTGTTTAGCAATTTATACTGTATTAGTCACTAACCAATTTGAACAGGTGCTGGAAAGGTCCCAGAGGCCTCTGACTGAAATAGGAGCTAGAAAAATCTGAGAAGGGGTTAGGAAGTAGGAGGCTCAGGGTCCTGCTCTTTACCCACTGGCTTGGAAGCACTTTGAGATCCTGCCAGTGGTCGCAAACCTCTGGAATTGTCATTCTTGTTTAGATTCCTATAGTGCCTCCCATTGTTCTCATCGTGAGGTTCAAAGCTTTGCCATGGTCCAAGGCATGGACCTCACCCCTCACCTGCCGGTTCTGATCCCTCATTTTATCTCTACTCCCCTACTATTTGAAATCCCAAACCCTTAAACGTATCATGCCTTCTCCTGCAAGGCCTTCGCACATACCTCTCTCTCAGCTCAGCACCCTGGTCTGCCCCTCCATCCAGCCCATTGCTGGCCATCCTTCGGGTCCCATCTTGGAGTGGCATCCTCATAGAGGTTTCCCCCAACCTTCCATATATGCCTTCTTACAGTGCCTTTCTGTATGGTCACAGCTCCCTGCGTTTCTCCCTCACAGCATTTAAAATAACTGGAATTAAATAATTTCTTTGATAATTACTTGTTTTATGTCTGTCTCCTGCACTAGAATCTCTAAGCTCCCTGAGGACAGGAACTAGACCAGCCTTGGTCATTCCTCAAGACCTCATATAGAGTTACTGTATCCAAAAGGCACCGAATAGTATCACCTGGAAGTTTTTCCTCTGCAGGAATGGAGAGGAGACAGTTCTCATTAATGTACTGTTATGATTAGGCAAGGTATGGAATGTTAGATGGAAACAGAACTAATAGTGTACACAGCCCACTGACCACAGAACTTCTTTTGATCTCATTAAGCTTCATTATTCCCCTGAAGTTATAGTGATATAGCAACTAACATATTACCCTTAGCTTTTAGAGGAGGAGTCTGAAGCTATGAGAGGTAAAGGAACCAGATCAAGGTTATCCTGCTAAGTGGCAGAGTGAGGATTAAAGTTCTGATCCCTTACTGCTTCTCAAACTTGGTTCTCGAACTCTCCCTGGCTTATGACAGCACCATCATAGTTACCAGCAGATAACGGATAACAACAGGGTTGAGGAACTTTGCTAGAAGCTTTTAAAATGAGAAGCAACAGCTGGTGGCACAGCGGGACATGAGACCACCCAAATCAGTCAGGCGGAGGGGGCTAGGGGGACATTTACAGTAATAGATGCCTATAAAATGGTGACCTTGACCCAACAGAAAAGATTTATTTATTCTCAAGGAACTCTGTTCTACAAGGCAGTGCATGTACATTTTAGGCGGTTTTCACTAAAATCACCTATCTTTTTCACAGGGCTTTAGAGAGCTGGCAAACTTGTCTCTCCCAAACACTTTCTTCTCTATCCAGATCAATAAGACATTGCAGTGCTTCAGACTAGATCGCTGGGTTTGGCCCGGAAGGTGTAATCTCCTTCCAAAGCTAAAGGAGACAGAAAGATCCAGCAAGATAGAATCCTAATCCATTGATAACCAATCTGATTAGGATGCTTTTTCCTGTGAAACTGATGGGTATTGATTCATTTACAACCAATTAGAGGCTTTTGCTTGGAGAAAATCACTCTTAATTCTAGGAGAAATGAACCTTGTAAAACAGGTGGAAACGAAAGTTGAAAAATCGGTGTGACTGGTCTTCACAGATATTATAAGCACGCATCTCATTGCTCAAGTTTTCTCCCTGGCTTTCCTTGAATGTGTGCAAGCGACAGCCTTTCTCACTTAGCACTTTCGCCTAAACCCCTGGCTTCCCGTGGGTACCTTATCTCATGAGAAAAGGTGCCTCTAGACACATGGATACATCATAACCTTCATATAACTAAAATTGTTCTTCAACTTGTCTGTGAGAATCCCGCATTAAGAAAAATCACATGATGTATCATTCAATTGTCTGATATTACGTAAAGTTCTCTATTGAAAATGATACACACGGTATTATCCTTGATTTGATTGTCATGTACTATGTGCATACTTCAGAAAAGTGCTTTGTGCATGATAAAGGTATACAATGATGGGATGTAGACTGGGTGTCCAGCGACATAGCCATTACACTAACTGCTGGTTCCCTGTCTCTGTCTTTCTGGCAAGCACACACTCCCTATAGCATAAATAAATAAATAAATAAATAATTTTAAAAACTCTCCAAAAAAAAGTAAAATAATAATAATAATAATAATAACAACAAATGGAATTAATTAAGTAGATAATTCTCTTTTTAAAAAGAGTTAAAGTAAAATAAAAACTTTAAAGATCAAAGAAATTTAGCATAACTTGTCATTGTTCTTGGAGGATGATCTCTCAACTATAAGCATTAGATATTGCTGCAAGTAAGTCTTCTCTGGGTTTAGGACTCGAACCATGCAGTTGGCTGTGCTGGATCCAGCTGCCTTAATCCTATGCCACCTGCTGGCCCCTGAAAGTAAGTCTTTTTAAAACTGCTTGAAACACACAGAGTAAACTGCTCTTTGGTAAGATCATAGTTATCAAACAGTGGCTTAGGATAGAATTTCCAGAGCCAACATAGGCTATATAGATGATTTTAAAATTATGTAAAGCAAATACTTTAGATAAGAAAAGATTGTGTGCTCTGGCAAACTGTGGTAACAACTCTGGAAGTGGCTCTACCAATAGCAAAGACACCAATAGCCAAGATGCTTCTTTTATTTTGCTTTGTTTTTATTTTTGATATACTATACAGCACATGTGCTCACTAGAGAGAGAGAGAGAGAGAGAGAGAAAAGGGGCAACCCTGGTGGGGATGGTACATCACAATCCCCTTTTCTCCATCCTGCTCTTAGGATCCTGGGCACACTCGCACATGCACCTGATGTGTTTTTCAAGCTGCCAGGTATGAGACTCAAACCGTGTAAACCATGCAGCCAGTCATATGGAATCCAGCCGCCCCAACATGATTCTTAAGAGCCTGGTCATCACTGCTTTATGAAATGTGCAAATGGAAAATGCTATCTCCACATTAGTATTATTTAGATGATATGACTCTAAATTATACTATAAATACCTGAAGGGCAGAGACAACTCACTTTTATCTCTATTAGTCTGAAGGTTTATACATATATTCAGTTTGCTCCCTTGATTATTTCAGGGATCTTTTCATTGGGGAAAAAAAGATAATCATCTTTTTTTGAGAGTTTAAGTATATATTTTTTGTTTTCTGAGTGTTCTATTCCCACTGCTTCATAAAGTGCTATTATAATTGCTCAAAAATACTTAATTAGCTTATGGAATAATTAGACATCATCAGCACATTTAAAAAAGCTAGGGTGTTTTTGACATCTCCAACCAGATCCATAATACAAACACAACCTCATGAAATCCTTGTCAACAGATCTACATTGGGAATATTTGAATAGAATCTTTTTGCAGAATGGTTATTTGAGTAGGATCTCTCAGATGAAGACGTCACAGTGAGAGCAGTCCCATGCTCTCCCCCAGAACGCCTGGATTAGAATGGTGTCTTTCCATCGGATGGTGTGACCGAGCTGCTTTTCCTGTGTAGGTCATCCCTTTCTCTGCTTCACATTTCAAGTTGAAATCCAGCATTTTCTCCTGCTTGGGGATGGTTTCTATCAAGCAAGGAAACACTACTTCGTTGAGTCCAAAGAGCTGATGAGCTAGAGAGAAATGTAGTTTGTGATACCAAATACAAACAGATGCCCTCTCTGAGTGTTCATTACTTGCTCAGGGAGTTAGAAAACCAGAATTATTTACCTTGTAGGTTTTGACAAACTTGCAGTCATTATGGGTCCTGGCTCAGCTGTCAGCCCTGGGCACAGCAAGGCAGGGCTCCCACTGCAGAGATCAGCAGAAAGCCCACTGTGGAGATGCAGCAAAGCCGCTTAGACCCTCACAGAAGAACATGCATCTGTGCCCAAGATTAATCAAAGCGCCTCTCTTTTCTAGGATAATGTATTCTTAAAAAAAAAAAAAAAAACAACTGTATATCTCCAGTAGAAATTCACAAACAAGAAATAATGATGTCACCCTAACAACCTAAGAAGAAATACCCAAATCACTGAGTTTTTCAAAATTCATCTGGGGGCCAGCAGGTGGTGTGGTGGTTAAGGTACTAGACTCCCACATGAACAACCATAGTTCAAGTCCCGGACCTGGTGACTTTCTCACTTTCCCTTTCTCTTTCTTTCTTTCTTTTTTTTCTTTTTTTTGGAGAGGTTTTTGCTATAGGCGGCATGCGCTCACCAGACAGACAGAGAGAGACAGAGAGACAGAAAGTGAGAAATCACCCCTCAGGGGGGATGGCCAC
>NW_006159556.1:6577198-6583258 GCF_000334495.1 Tupaia belangeri chinensis | reverse complement strand
GGCAGGCACCCGCGCCTGGCATGAGTTTAAGCCACTGAGTCCGGGACTCGAGCTGCGGTCGATTACGTAGGAGTCCAGTGACATAGCCATTCTGCTAACTGCTGGTCCCTCACTTTCCCTTTCTCAGTGTCTGTCTTTCTCTGGTCAGATTATTATTATTAAAAAATAATAACAACAATTGGAATTAAATAATTTTTTAAATAGAAATAAACCATTTGAGCCCAGCTGCAGTAGTGCATGCTGCTAAGACACAGTCCTCAGTCTAGGACCATATGGGAGGCCTGAGTTCAATCCCCAGTCTAACCTACAGACCTGGAAGGGTGGTGTGCTCCTGTAACCCCAGCAGTGCAGAAGACTAAGGCAGGAGGATCATGAGCTCAAGGGAGACTCCATCTGAAAGTTAGCCAGGAAACAGATAGAACCCCTGTCTTGACAACAACAAAACTAATTAAAAATCCTTTGAATTGGGGGACAGCAGGTGGTGTGGAGGTTAAGACAACTGGATCCTACATGGCTGGCTGCACAGTTCAAGTTCCAGACCCTGTAGCTTGAAAATCACACTGGGTGCATATGTATACATGCCCAAAATCCCTAGAGGAGACTGGAGGAGACGGGATTGTGACATATCCATCCCCTGTGGCGGTGATTTCTCACTTTCACCCTCTCTTTCTCTGTCTCTCTCTTGGTCCCTCACTTTCCCTTTCTCAGTGTCTGTCTTTCTCTGGTCAGATTATTATTATTAAAAAATAATAACAACAATTGGAATTAAATAATTTTTTAAATAGAAATAAACCATTTGAGCCCAGCTGCAGTAGTGCATGCTGCTAAGACACAGTCCTCAGTCTAGGACCATATGGGAGGCCTGAGTTCAATCCCCAGTCTAACCTACAGACCTGGAAGGGTGGTGTGCTCCTGTAACCCCAGCAGTGCAGAAGACTAAGGCAGGAGGATCATGAGCTCAAGGGAGACTCCATCTGAAAGTGAGCCAGGAAACAGATAGAACCCCTGTCTTGATAACAACAAAACTAATTAAAAATCCTTTGAATTGGGGGACAGCAGGTGGTGTGGAGGTTAAGACAACTGGATCCTACATGGCTGGCTGCACAGTTCAAGTTCCAGACCCTGTAGCTTGAAAATCACACTGGGTGCATATGTATACATGCCCAAAAATCCCTAGAGGAGACTGGAGGAGACAGGATTGTGACATATCCATCCCCTGTGGCGGTGATTTCTCACTTTCACCCTCCCTTTCCCTGTCTCTAGTAAGCCCACACACTCGGTAGCAGACACACAAACAAAAAATCCTTTGAATGCTTCTAAGTTACTGTCAAAATACACAAAAAGTCTCCCAGTTTACTTCTTTTCCTTTTATCTGTCATTTTCTTCTCATACTAACATTCTCAGTGTACCTTCTGAGGTTCATTCAGTCTGTTAAGTTTACAAATAGCCCTCAGGATAGATTCACCCATTTTAAAAACTGCACTGCACAGATAATTAAGACCCTAGCTACATACATAGGAGGGGGCTTCAACAAGTTCAAGGAAATATAAACTTAAAGTACATGTTTATTTTGATACAAAAAAAATTTGAAAATTTGGGCATGTTCTTACTTTCTCTCTCTCTCTCTCTCTCTCTCTCTCTCTCAGCAAAAATTAAAAAGAACATTTTACTTGTATTGACTTATACAACCCTCTTAACAACCTGGTGCTATCATCAACCCCTTGGTATGGATAAGAACACTAAAGCTCAGGAGGTAAAGTGACTTACCCAAGGTCAAGAACAACTAGTAAGTGGTAGAGTTGAGACATAAATGCAGGCAATCTGGCTCCAGAGTTGGTGCTCTTAAATATTATGCTCTAGTTCTACAGTTTTGTTTATAACCTGCTGTTTTTACTCACTTGATGGGTCACTTGCTGCTTCGATTCTTTCTGCCTTAACAAGGAATGTTCTCAATTGAACACTGTCTTAATACTGTAATCTGACAATCACAGTCATTGTTTACATTATATACATTATTTATGCTATTCAATTAAAAATTCTCTGTATTATAGAAAATGCCAAGATTCAGATAGACCTCCCATCTGCAGGACTCACAGTACAGGCAAATACAGAATTTCTCCACATGCCCATGTAGTTTATAAATTTGTGAATTGTTTCAGCATCAAAGGCTTTTTTTTTTTTAAGTATCAGGAATGAATTCAATAATAAAACATGACCTGGCATGAATTATAGTATCTGAATTCATTTCTCCAACTACTGTGTTTGTGGGCCCAAGGTTGAAAGCAATTAGGTGTGAATTATTACACCATCTTCCATGCCCTGGACGGTTTTACGATGATTATAAAATTTTATTATTAATGGTTCACTGTTTTTGGAGGAGTTGTTAATTTAAACGTATATATTTATATTGTTAATTAATGAATAAGACAAAATTAGTTTGAAGAAATCTTTCAAGGGACCAGGAATCTCTGGGGAGTAGAGAGGCCCTCACTGACAGCAGGTACACCAGCTCATGCCTGCCCGTGAGAGCGACAACAGGAACCTGGGCTGTTGGAGCCACGTGGTGCCTTACAGACAGGCCTGTCCAATTTCTTTGTTTTAAAAGCACCAGCTAAAACCTGCCCGTGAGAGCGACAACAGGAACCCTGGGCTGTTGGAGCCACGTGGTGCCTTATAGACAGGCCTGTCCAATTTCTTTGTTTTAAAAATCGGGAAAAATGAACAACGTGCCCAAGATCACATGCCCCATCAGTGACAGAGCCATGTCAGCTGACACCTATTCCAGTGCTTCTCACTTTCAGCAATGTAGCGAAGTTGGTTCACATCACTGAGAAGGCATAGATAAAACTGATTAGAAACAGGAAGATAAGAAGAATTATGGAAAGGAATGCAGGAATTTCAGTTTGATTGGACTAGTCTGAAAGTCAAAAATAATGCTTGGTCATATATTGGGTCATTGAAAAAGTCACGATGTATTTTTTTCTGTTTTTCTATGCAAAAATACATCATGACTTTTCTGATGATCCAATATACAGAGCAATGTTGGGAGAAAGAAGGGGTCAGGAAGACAAGTATTCTGCTGATAAAAACAGGTACACGAAGCCTCTCGGGTCTTGCTACTGAGATCCTGTTAAAACCCATGGGAAACAGGATAAAACGCATGCAGTCCTAGGAATGTATTTGTGATATGCTGGGACAACAAGCAGACAAACCAGTTTCCTCCAGAATCCCTGGAGGTAATGACTAGTATGGGCCCAAGTAATGGCCACATATAATTTCTACCTGTGCATCGTCTCTTGCCATGCCTCTAACTCCTCTTCATCCCTCATCCCAAAATAGTCTCTTCCTTCTGCTCTGAAGTGTAAAAATATTTTCTTGGATAAATTCAGTCAAAAAGAAACAATTGAAAAACCAATCGAATTTTCCATTAGATAGGCAAGAGAAAGTGTAGCACTTGGTAACTAAGTTTGTTACCAATGACTCGGTGATAAAAGCGACCATGCAGAACTGCTGGTACCTTGAGCAGAAGTCAATATTTCTAAATAGTAAAGTGGGGTCTCATTCCTGTCGGGATTCTCCAGGGGGTCTAAAGCAAGTAGGCAAAATGAATTTGGCTTTGAGGACATCGGTGTTTCTGTGTCTATTTTTTTTCCTTCTCTTAGAACTCTGAATGCTAGCCAGGCAAAGCCATGCCAAAAGCCATGCCAAAAGCCATGAATGTTAAGGTCTAACTGTGCAGTGATTGACAGCACCCTCTCAACTCAGCTCTCACCTGTTTCTTACTGAATTATTGCCTGGGCTCCTAGGAGATTGACCTGGGTCCTCCCCACTCACTACTCTAGTCTCTCGTTCAGAGAGAGAAATAGTTCATCAGAGTAAGAACACAAGCATTCTTTGCTTTGAGTTCAGTATTGTATTCTGCTGCTGCTGGAAAGAAATTCACCTTATTAGATCATTAAATCATCTAAATCCTCATCACATTCCAAGGGTTCTCTTTCCCCTCACAGAATATATCTTAAGGAAAAAGAGGTCAAGAAGAGAGAAAAGACCATGTAATGTAAATGACCAGTGTACAAACTCACATTATTTCCCAAAACACATTTCTAGAAACTATCTGACCTAATCCCGCCAGCAGTTTTTCTATGTGCAGATCCTTCTGTTTATATGAAGTTTCACTTACTGAGCTGAGATCCTCTTTTCCCCTTAGTATGCTCTGACTTGGATGGATTAGCAAACTTATGAGACTTTATGGTGCCAATCAAGCAAAAAGAATGTTAAGGAAGCATGTTCTATTTCATTAGTGATAATATCCCATTTAAGTCTGACTTGAAAGTAGCTACATAATATTAAATTTTAAAATATACTGTTGAGATACTTAATGCTGAACAAAGCATTGCCCTGATATTATATGTAATTATATAAGGTTGTTATACATACATATATGTATATTATAAAATTAACACAACTAGGTGCTGTCGAGGTCTTTAACATTTAAACCAGGCCCTGCTCTGATATTATATATATGATAATATAAGGGTATTAGATAGATAGATAGATAGATACACACATATATAATTTATTATACATGTATGTCTATAATAATATACAACATTGAAGTGTCCCTAACCACTCCATTGAGCTGTCATTGCAGCAGCCCAGACTGGATGAATCTATGGTTGGGATGCCAAAAATCTTCTTGCACTCTTCATTTCTAAAGTCCAGATCATTTCTGAGAAGGAAAGAAAATAAAAGATTTGATCTTGATGGTTAACTGTGGAAAAACGGTATGTTTAAGATCAGAATTTCAGAGGCCAGGCAGTAGTACAATAGTAATGTAACTGGACCCACATGGAGAAGGTCCTGGGTTCACATTCTAGGACATCCCTGGGCATGCTGCATACATGCATGGCCATAGCCCTTGCAGACTGAAACTGGAAGTAGATGGTGGCTTGGAGATCCTGTTGGTGTGTCTCTTAATCTCTCTCTCTCTCTCTCTCTCAGAAGAAATAGTAAATAATTAAAATTTGAGAGAAAAAGAGATTAGAATTTTAGTAAAACCACCAACCAACCAGGTGATTTTAGAAAATCATATTGCTTTTCTAAAACTCAGAAAAATAAAACGTCTCATACAGGACTATGAGAGTTAAAGAAAACTAGGCATATAAAATCACTCTGAAAATTGTTCAGCATTGTAAAATGTATAATATTAAGATGATCACTAGCAAAAGTAGTGTTTCTTTAAAGGTCAGTATGCCTTTCCTCTCATGTGGTAAGAATGTAACTTTTTGGCCAAGGTGGACAAGATGCTTATTATAACTCTTCTCACCTAAAGGTAAAAGGGCCAATAAAGCTGAGTGTATTTTGGCTCTGATTCATAAAATAAATCTTTACACATCACAATAACCTGGACAGATGAGCCAGCATGATATGTTTGTACTGCGAAGTCCTAGGCCAGCTCAGTATTCAGGGACTGCAGCACTGGGTGGATAAAGACAGGAATTTAGCTTAAATCAAGCTGCTCTAAATTCGGATTTGGGAATGAAATCCATAAATCTCTCATGATTTACCAAAATAAACACACATTTCTAGTGATTACAGAAGTTCCAGGACCTTGGGCTCCATGAATCATCAAAACCTCATTCCTGTGCTCAGGATTTCTTAATTTTTTTTAACCAAATTCTTTTTCTTCTCTTGGTTTTATCACTTTAGAAAGTGTACTTTCCAAGAGAAAGAGAGCATTGCATTCACTTCCTAAGTCTTTACTCATATTATGCCTTTGGCTTACAGAATACTTTCTGTTTTTACTTTTTCCCCTGGAAAAGAGGAGTATAAATGGCTTATCCTAGCAATCTCAACTTCCCCTTCCACTCAGTAGAGTGTATTTGCTAGAACTGCCATAATGAAATGCCATAGGCTGGGTAGCTTAAATAACTGAGATTTATTTTCTCAAGTTTCCGGAAACTAGAAGTCTAAGATCAAGGTGTAGCTGAGCTAGTTTCCTCTGAGGCCTCTCTACTCGGCCTGTAGATGACAGTCTTCTCCCTATGTCTTCCACACTCT
>NW_006159556.1:6539997-6577055 GCF_000334495.1 Tupaia belangeri chinensis | reverse complement strand
CGTTCCCTTTCAGTCTCACTCTGATGGGCATGCCCTGAAGCAAATTTTTAAACATAATGATAAATAAGACTAAGTAAATAAGTACATAAGTAAGTAAATAAATAAATAATAAAAACAAATAAAGATACTAGTTATAGGGGCCAACCAGGTGACGTGGTAGTTAGGGCAGATGGATTCTACTTGACTGAGTATGCAAGTCCTGGACCTGGCAGCTTGGGAAAATCACCAGGCACACCCAAAATCCCAAGATAGAAATGGGAGAAAAGGGATTGCAGCATGACCATCTAGCAACAACACCAAAAAATTTAAAATTTTTAAAAATCTAAAAAGACTCCAGTTATAATATTTATGGCCCACCCTAACAGCCTAAGTTGTATTTAATTGCTTCTTTCTTTTTTAATTTATAAACCAGGCCACTTTAATGCTTTTGTACAACTTAATAAATAATCTTTTGATGGCTACAGACATGTAAGACTGGCTATATTCAGAAACAGCAGTCATGATGGCTTTTCAGATTGGTGTATCATCTTTAAAAATTATAAGGAGTTACTTGTATGCAACTGCTATCAAACCAGTAAGACAGCATTTTTGCATCCATTATTTTCAAGGTTGTTGATTGCTTGGGCATATTTCCCCCAAATAACCTTGCCTCCTTGTGTCACAAGGCCCAGCTCACTTACATTCACTTCAATGACAGCACCTTTGGTAATAACACCCAAAGTTGTACATAGTGGGGATGAAGGAGTCTTCTTTACACCAAGTATTGGCAGGCAAAAGGTGCCTTTCAGTTCAGGATGTGTTACATGGGCCGTCTTGAAACATAAGCCCATTGGCCTAATGAATCTTTCATATTAAGGTGGTTTTCTAGTAAAGCCATCTCCAACAAAGCAGACTTTTTTTAACCATGCTCTTTCATGCCTTCTTCTTTCTCTTTCCTGCTAGAATAACTTTTAATACTTCTGTTTCTCCCTGGGCTTAAACTTTGGGTAGAGGGACTTCCCATTTTCCCACTTTCTCTTTCTGTTTTTGTTTAATCATGTTGGAAAGTACTTTAGCTTGGGACTGTCCTTCTCTGTCCAACAGATAGGCAGGTACTGCTCCTTGTGGAGTTTTTTCATCATTCTCCTGTTGGTTTTCCTCTTTTCATGCATCTTGATAGTCTTTTTCATTTGTATTTTCTCAGAATGGCGCTGTTTATGATAGAGCTTAGCCTTCCGACCAATCATCTTTATTTTTTGCCTTCTTCGAACATTCATGAGCCTCCTGACTTTCCTTCTATCTCCTTTTCTCATAGTAGTCCAAACAGTATCCATAGCGTTTACCATGTAATTCAATATATTTGTTTTGTGGCATAGTGACGGCTGCAAAGTCACCAGGAGCAGCCTCCTAGACACAAAGAAGTTGTCAACTTTCAGGTCTCAGAGACCAACAATGTATTTAATTGCTTCTTTAAAATCCAATATAGTCACATTCTGAGGTACTAGGGGCTAGCAGCACTTCAACATATGAGTTTTAGGGAGATATTATTCAGCCCATAACAAAGAGAAAGAGAAATGGCCTCTATTAGTTTTTATTAACTGTCTCTTCTTACTCTTGAAAATTCTTACCTGTAGCACTCAAAAGAGCTGAGGCAAAGCACAGCTGGGGGAAGTCACATAGCAGAGGTGGGATGAGAGGGCACTGGGAAGTAAATGTCATTTTGAGACATAATATCTGCAATGAAAGTGTCTTTAAATTCTGAATTATTACAAGGGGGCTCTACAGGGAAAAAAGAATAAAAGGTTCAAAGACTTTTATGGAAAAGGAACAAGTTCAGAGATGTTCTTTTTCCCAAGAACCTTTCTGTCTCATTACAGGAGCTCCTCCTTAGTCACTTGCTCACAGGACTCAGCACTGCTATTGCAGTTATCTTCTTTGTCCGTCTTCAATATCTGAGATTTTTTTAGGTCAGAGAATTATTCATCTTTGTACTCTAGTACCAACAACTTGATGTGGCACATAGTAGATATTCAATAAATGTTTTACATGTATCCAACATCAAGAAAGAACTACAAAGCCTAATGCTACATTATAAGGAGTTGTGAAAAGTGGGTGTTAGATGAGTATCCTTAAAAATTCTCATTTTTATTTATAGATAAAAATGTAGATAGAGAGTTTGGAAGGGAATTATACCTCCTGATCGCAAGTTAAAAATTGGATCTATGGAGGCCTAGGGTGGCATGGTCGCTGAGGTGTCAGACTCCCACATGGCCAACCATAGTTTGAGCCCTTGATCTGGCAACTTAAATTCATGGCAGGTGTGCATGTGTGCATGCCCAGAATCCCAGGAGGAGAATGGAGGAAAATGGACTGAGTGTGGCCATCCTCCCCTTGGGGGATGGAGTGATTTTCACTTTCCCTCTCACAGTCTCTTTCTGTCTCTCGCTGGTGAGTGCATGCACCCAATGGCAAAAACCTTTTTTTAAAAAAATGGATCTATGTATAATAAACTACACAGCTACAAATACAATATGACTTAGTTTCTCTATTACACTCTCCATAATCGCAACCTTTCAAAGAAACTGAAACTTACCATTGTTAGTTTTATTTCTTTGAAAACAGGATCTCTCTAAAAAATAATAATAATTTTTTAAAAACCTGGCAAAATTCAAATAAGTAAAACTGTTAGCACACATACACACCTCCATGGGGATTTAATTATCAGAAGGCAGAGAATATATCAGAACCTAAGCAAATAAGACTGAACTGGACGAAGGTGACAGGAAGAAGAGATTGAGAAAACTGATATCGGGAACCAGCAGTTAGTGTAATGGCTATGTCGCTGGACTCCCATGTGGTCGACCGCGGTTCGTGTCCCGGACCCGGTGGCTTGAAACTCACGCCGGGTGCGTGTGCGTGCGTGCCCAGGATCCCGAGAGGAGAATGGAGGAGAAGGGATTGCGGCGTGACCATCCCCCCTGGGGGGTGATTTCTCGCTTTCTGTCTCTATGTCTCTCTCTGTCTGTCTGACGAGCGCACGCGCCCTACAGTGAAAATCTCTCAAAAAAAAAAAAAAAACTGATATCTGAAAAGGAATGATCTGAACCTTATTTGCACCAAAGCATGCACTAACAGTTTGCAAAGAGCGCGGAGCATCGGTAGCACTGGTTCCTAAAGGGAACAGTAAAGAGTCTAGAAGAGATGCTGGGAGCTGGTAGACCCATTTGGTACATGGGATTATTATTTACCCTGGTCTATAATGTGGAGTCAGTAGGCTTCTGCTGTTGTCTCCCTTGGGTGGAGTCACCCAAGAAGCAATGTTTGGGTTGTATTTCACAACCAGCATCCATTGTTTCTTTGGAGAAGTCATTGGTATTGAAAGGAAACCTACATTTTTATTCCCAAATCTGTACTATCCTAATGGCCTGCAAAATCCTCAGTTGAAGAGAGCAAACCAGGCATGTGTGATATATGCCACAGAATCCTCTGGGGGTTTCTCCGGACTCTGTTTTCCTATGATGACACTTTCAAAAAGAATAGAAACTCATGCCAAACTTAATGCATTTTTATGACCAGAATTGAAACAAGAGTGGCAAATGTCCCTCATTCTCTTATACTGGGTCACTACTGTAATCTCACGGCCCTGCTCACATGTCAACCTCTTGACTGGAAGGGCAGGTAGATGATACAAGAGTTCATCCTTGTTCCATCTCCAATTTGTTCACTGCAAAGTGAAGAGGGTCTCTCCATCATAAAACAAGGCACACACCTTTCATTTTACATTTGACTCCTCGAGTGGGCAGTGAAGTAGACAAGGTTGACCTCTTCAGGCTTTACTCTCTTGTCAAGTTATTTCCAGAGCTTTGGGTCCTGCAGTGAATGCACACATGCAAACACATACGCAAATATACTCCAACAACAATCATGAGCCTATTTCATCACTATTATGCTCATGGTCAGATGTGACTCTCCAGAGACATAAAGTGAACAGCATCTCCAAAACCTGGCTCATGTGAATAACTCAAAATCTTATTCAAAACAGTTAAATAAGGGGGAAAAATTACCTAAATAAATTTGCTGTAGATGCCAGACATAATGTCACATCTTACTTTTCTGAGTACATGGTAATTCTGTGAGTTTACTGAGTTGGTCTCTTATTCCATGTAAATTGACAAAGATGTATGATTCTTCTTTGGGGCAAAAGGCTGCAGTGCTGGGGTTATTAAACTTTTGTTGTCACAAGACTATTTTATGGACATGAAAACATTCTTCAAAAAGTATACTCATGCATGGGACCAGCAGTTAGCGTAATGGCTATGTCGCTGGACTCCCATGTAGTCGACTGCAGTTCGAGTCCCGGATCTGGTGGCTTAAACTCACGCCGGGCACGTGTGCATGGGTGCCCAAGATCCCGAGAGGAGAATGGAGGAGAAGGGATTGCGGCGTGACCATCCCCCCTGGGGGCTGATTTCTTGCTTTCTGTCTCTCTGTCTCTCTCTGTCTGTCTGGCGAGTACACGCGCCCTATAGCAAAAACCTCTCCAAAAAAAAAAGCGTATACTCATGCCCAGACAAAGATATACATCAGGGGCTCTATTGCCTCCAATTACATCTATTCTAATAGTAACCATGTATTTTCCAAAGATTATGATATCACTCCAGGTCAAATCTGAGATTTTATTATTCTGGACATTGTCAAATATCACTCCAGGTCAAATCTGAGACTATATTATTCTGGACATTGTCTGAAATAATAGAGAAATGACTATTTCTTGGTATAAAAATATTTAGCACACAATTGTAAAAAGATGAATGATGAATAAATTAAAAAATGAATAAAATATTTTATTTTCACTTGTTACCAGGCCATTACCTGGACATAAATGTAACTATGAGGAGAATAACCGATTTTTGAGTCAGTGAGTTTCTTACAAAAAGCTGGATGAATCTGGAAACTGCTAGAATGTCTTCCTCAGAGGTTCTAATCATTTTATTACAAATACTTCAGATGTCTGGGCTGTACCCCCAGGAAACTTGCATCACATGCCTCACATCCTTTTGGAGAACACAGCATGGAGGGTGACTATCCTTTTACTAGACCCAGGGACCTGAACCTCCCATTGCTCAAACGTGAAAATCTCTCCTCATAACAAGAAACAAGACAAACATAAGTGGAGTCAGTATGTCCTCATGATTGTTGAAAACATAAAGTTTACCGGGAACCAGCAGTTAGCATAATAGCTATGTCGCTGGACTCCCACGTAGTCGACCGCGGTTCGTGTCCCGGACCCGGTGGCTTGAAACTCACGCCGGGCGCGTGTGCGTGCGTGCCCAAGATCCCGAGAGGAGAATGGAGGAGAAGGGATTGCGGCGTGACCATCCCCCCTGGGGGGTGATTTCTCGCTTTCTGTCTCTATGTCTCTCTCTGTCTGGCGAGCGCACGCGCCCTACAGTGAAAATCTCTAAAAAAAAAAAAAAAAAAAAAAAAAAGAAACATAAAGTTTACCTAACCAAGGTCTCTGGCCTTCCTCCCTCATTCACTGGACAAAGATTTACAGAGCAATCGCTTCAGCATAAAGTCTTATGCTAGCCCCACGATAGCACTTAGACTCTTGCAAATCCAAGCAGAATTCCCTGGTGAGCTTGGTCTGGTGGGCATCAGATGGGAATTACAGCCAAGTGAATGCTCCATATTGTAACCCTATTATCTCCCTCTCCCTCCATCTATCTCTCCTGTGCTGTGCATGGTTGGACCTTATGGAAAGTTATCATTTGGATGCAAAACAATTATCCTAAAACAGTTAGCCAGAGTGGTCTGGACACACAGATTTATCTTCCCTCTCCTTCAGTGAAGAACATCTATCTTCCATGACCTCTTGATTACTGAAGCCTTCAGAATATATTCTTTGGTCTGTGACACTGTGCTCAGTGCTGGGCTAAGCATTAAATATCACCCTCTATGATTAATTGGAAGTTAATTAAATCTATCACTGAAACAATGGGAAGGCAATGAGCTATGTAATCATTGCAATAGTAAATGAAATGATGTACAGGTCTCTCCATCTCGCTTATTGACAATGATGGAGGGGTGGCAGGGCTTGGATGCCTGGCGAGGCTTGCTGCCTGACCTCACAAGTCATCTCTAACTTCTCACAGAGCTTAGGGACAAGGCAACTAGAACTGAGTGCTGACCATCTCTGCTGAATGAGGGAGCCTTTCTTCCTGAGCCTCTCAAGTGTCTTTTTCAAGGCTTTTTTTGGTCTTGCATATTCATGGGTAAGGTATAGGAATGGCCAGATGAACCATATAAATATTGGTTGTTACCATCTCTGAATGGCCCTGGCTTCGAATGTCAGGGGCCCTCCAAACTCGATGGATAGAATGCATGACTACTGAACACTTAATGCTTCTGCCTTGATTTAAAACTTCAGAATTTTAGGTTTTGTTTTGTTTTTATTTTTGCAAGAAAGTACATGCATTCACCAGGGAGACAGAAGGAAAGAGAGGGTGAGGGAGAAAGCAGCCCTCATGGGGAATGGTCATGCCACAATCCCGTCTCCTCCATTTCTCCTTCCTTTTGGAATTTTGAGCATGTACACATACACGTTTAGGGTATTTCTCATGCCACTGGGTCCAGGTCTCAAACTGTAAGCTCATTTTTATAAGATCCAGCTGCCTTAACCTCCACACCATGGAGCTGCCCAAAACTTCCGAATTTTCAAAGTATTTTCACAGACCTGATGACATTTGATTCTCATAAACCCGCATACGATTGGAGAACTGTGAAACAGAAAAGTTAAGTGACTTACCTGAGTTTATATAGCTGGAAAGTGACAGGTGAATAAAGCAAATCAGAAACCTAAATGGTGGAGTAGGCCTAGCTAAAGCCTTAGTTGCTGTTTTCAAACTTGATTTAAATTGCAGTGTGAGGACATAAAAACCCATGAGATTTGGAATGGTAATCCTAAATCCCCGGATTGCCAAAAGTTCCCAGGATCCAGACTGGTTTATGTAGCATTTGATGTGACTATCAATTTGGATCACAGGAAACTTACCCAGATAGTAATTTGTCTTAGTCTGCTCAGGCTGCCATAATAAAATTCCAAGGGCCACATGTCTTAAACAACAGAAATTTATGTTCTCACAGTTCTGGAGACTGGAAGTCTAAGATCAAGATGCCAGCAGGGTTAGGGTTTACATGAGGGCTCTCTTCCTGGCTTGTAGATGGCCACCTTCTTACCATGTCTTCACATGGAGAACTTTCTTATAAATCCACAGCCCTATTAGATTAGGGTTCCATCCTCATGAGTTCTTTTAAATTTAATAATTTCCTAAAGACCCTATCTCCAGATACTGGGAGTTGGGGCTTCAATGTATAGATTTTTAGAGGACACAATTCAGTCCAGAGAATAATTAAAAAGCAGATTATTATAAATTATCATTTAATAAGAATTACACATTAGAATAACCTCTTTAGACTCTTGTTACCTAATCTTTAAATTTCCATTCTTTTCTAGATGTCTCTAAGTAGAAGAGTATTTTCAATCCTCAGGATTAACTGGATTGACTCTCTCCCTATGTCCCTTCAAAATCCTTCACCTCCTAATGAGACAAGTCCCAAGTTCTGGCATCAGGCCTCTTTGGTTTGAGGAGGTTTGGCTTTGATGGGAAGCTTGTCCTTACCTTCCTGGATACTCACTGGACAAATGTGTACTAGTGTATTAGGGGACAGAAGTTAGTTATCAGTGTGTCCTGCGTCCTCATGGTCGCAGAGGACCCTTAAAAAAACTGAAGCACTATTCTGGGATCAGTTGTAAACAAGTTAATGAAATAAAAGTCCCTTATCACAGAATTGATGTTTAATACTGTTTACTTACAAGACATTCAGGTAAACTTCTTATCACTGGTAGCCAGAGGAGATACCATCCTCTAAAGGCATGTTTTCTCTTCTTCCCCCTCCTGCTGACACACAATCAGGTCTATCTGCTCAGCATCACCTACCAAAATATCAGAGGCTTTAGGAAATATCACACTGGATCTGACTCCCAAATTTGGCCCTACTCCAGTTCCTCCCAGGAGACTGCTGGCTCCCACATAGTACAGTATACAGGCTCCCAGATTAGGGTCTATCTGAGGGAGGTTCTGGAGAAGCTGCGAATGAGCATGGCCTGCCTTGGTGCCTTTGCTCATGCTCCCTTTGCTCAGAGCACTCCCCCACCTAAATACCTAGTAGCTGGTATCTCTGTATCCTTCTTCTCTTTAACCAAACACTCCCTGATCAACTTAGGTTTTCTCTGGCTATACCACAAAAACAATGCTTCTTATCAGCCCATCACTTTCTAAAATCTTACTCTATTTTTCCTTCTGAATATTATTCACTATTTGATGTTAAATTACTCATCTATTTTCCATCTTTCCACCCACTTAGAATGTCAACTCTGGGAAATCATGGGGTTGGCTGATTTTGTCCATATCCCTGAGCTTTGCACAGTCCGTGTGACTAATTAATTCATCAAGTGCTTTGATGAATTAATGAATGAATGAGCAGAGTTGAGGGGCAACGCCAAGCCAATAAATAGGTTAACACTATGAGCCGAACCATCCATGGAAGCAAAGGACATGACGGAAGTATCTGAGTGCAGTTAGTAAACTGTGTATTTCGGACTACTAACTGAACTTTCCTGTAGCACGGTTTATTTATCCATAGTAGATGAGGTTTGAAATACCTGTTCCCTTCCAGCTCTAACCATCTCTGAGCTATGTTGGAATGCTTTTCATTTAAATATGATGATGTAACATGCCGCAGTTTCAAGAGTGCTGATCTTGAGTCTGCCAGGAGAGGCCAAGCATGGATAGTTGAAATAAATGTATCATGACTGTCTTCAGAGTTCTGGGTTTCTTAAAGTTGAAGTTCTAGGTTAGAGCTATCTCAATTCCCTTAACAAAATGGTGGCTAAAATTTAATGCTGCTATCTCTTCTGAGTCAAATCCTGTGTTTTCCCCAGATAGTCATCTTCTTAGTCTTTTGTGAAAAGAAAAAAAAAGAGTGTCGCTCGATAAATTAAGCAAGTAAATAAGTTCAGTCTAAAATTCTATTTGCAAAACAGAACATTTTCTTAGTCTTTTGTGAAAAGAAAAAAAAGTGTCACTCCATAAATTAAGCAAGTAAATAAGTTCAATCTAAAATTCTATTTGCAAAAACTGAACAGGATTAAAGAGAGGAAAGAAGACTAAACAAAGACAATGTTAGTGAGGATGCAGAAAAAGGGGAGCTCATATCATTGGCAGGAATTAAATTAGTACAGCTATAGTGGAAAACAGTATGGAGATTCTAAAAATATTATAGAACTGGTGTATGATCCAGATATATATCCAAAGAAAGGAAATAAATGTGTTGTAAAACCAATATGTTGTTTAAAAAAAAAAAAAGTCAGAAATAAAAAAAAAAAAGCTGGGACCAGCAGATGGCATAAAAAAAAAGTCAGAAATAAAAAAAAAGCTGGGACCAGCAGATGGCATAGTGGCTATGTCACTGGACTCCCACATGGCCGATGTCAGTTCAAGTCCTAGACCCGGCAGCTTCAAACACACCAGGCATGTATGCGTGCATGCCCAAAATCCCAAGAGGAGACTGAAGGAAAAGAGACTGTGGCATGGTCACCCCCACTGGGGGGATGATTTCTCACTTTTTGTCTCTCTTTCACACTCTGTCTCTCCAGTGAGTGTACATGCCCTATAGCAAAAATCTCTCTAAAAAAGAAAAAAAGAAAGGCAAGAGAAAGAAAGAAAAGAGAAAGGAAGAAAGAAAGAGAGAGAGAGAGAGAGAGAAAAGAGAAGAGAAGAGAAGAGGAGAGGAGAGGAGAGGAGAGGAGAGGAGAGAAGAGAAAAGAAGAGAAGAGGAGAGGAAAAGAAAAAATGGAACAAAGAACTTCCCTGGAAATATTTTATATGTTGAAATGTCACCAAAAAGATAAGTACGGATGGCATAGTTTAGCTCAAAAATATCTTGGGCTAATATAAGAGTATAATTATGTTGTGGATGTCACTTCTAGTCATAATGACTTAGAGGATTATAGCCAAGAGAAGGTTATTAAAGTGATTGGAGAAGTTTTTGTTTACTTATTTAAAACCATTGACTTAAAGACTCTGGGCAAATGTACAAAATACTCATTTGAATTGCAAATTGAATCCATCAGCTAAAGTTACATATTTTTTAAGTCAAACTTGGACTCGCAAGCCATTAATCCATAAATAGTCTTCTGTAGAGTATATGAATTAGCCTATCACAAAGCTAATAATATAACATTATTGAACAATATAAAATAACTTCCTTTTATTTTCCCATAATGTCTGAGTTCCCAGTTTCCTGGCTCTCTCATAATGTCTGATGGTGCCACAGGGCAACTATGTGTGAATTGCAGTTGCAATATGAAAAGTGACTCCAGGAAAGTCATGTTGGGGCTTTCAAGCTGATTCCCTGTCAATAGCCTCTACATCCGACTGCCTGCATGTCTAGGTCAGGGGATGCTGTTCATAGATGCCGGCATTGTCAGGTCAACACAAAGTCTAAACACTGAGATGTGTATAATATGTCTGTTAAATTAGCCCCAATAACAGTAATCTCTGGGCAGTGGGGATGACAGTGAGGGGGGAACTGATCTGATTTTTACTTTATCATGAGTATGTAGGATTCCAGCTGCCTTTCACAGAGGAGTGAAACATGTATTGACAGTCCTATCAATACATAGGAAATGAACATTTCCAATCCGCCCAACCTCTTGGTTCTATGACAGGAGATTGAGCTGATAAAAGCATTATGGAGTTAGAAAAGTTACTGTGTAAGAAAACATGACTACTGCAAAGATAGCTGGGAAGAAAATGGAGACGTGTATTTCCAAAGGAAATCTTACAACCCCAAGGGGACTTGCAGCCCTGATCAGACTTTGGCTCGCTCTATACCCAACCTAGTTAGAACAGAATTGCTACGCTATTTCACACTGGGTAGTCTCTGAATTAAATGAAGGGAGAAGGATTATGGTTTTCACTTTCAACAGCATAAATAAGCACAGTATATGATAGAGTAAGAATCCAAAACAGTTTAAATCATAGATTTTTTCCATTGGCTTTGTAATCTTGAGCCGTTGTCTAGGACTGAGTTCTCTATGCCAGGATAACCAGTTGAAAAGAGGAAATTTCAGTTAATCAAGATTTTTTGTCTGTTTCATGTCAATTAATGTAACTGGATATTTGACTAAATTGATGCAGGCATTTAATGTCATATTGACATAACCATTATCCCCTATCTTGACTTATCTATTTAGGAAAATAAAGATCACAAAAGATGACCCAGCTTTTGCTCAGCTATGCAACATTTATGAGCCCCATAGTCTCTTTCCATATTCCTCCTTTTCATGGGCATTCATTTTCTTGGATTCTGAAACCCAAGAGAACATGGACAAGTAAAAGGCTGTGAAATCAGTCAGATATGAGTTCGGATACTAGCTCTGCCACTAATTATGTATGTGGCCTTGGGCCAGCTACTTACCCTATCAGAACATCAATTTCCTCATCTCTAATATGGGATGGTAATATGGTTGCATCAGAGGGCTGCTGTGAGAAATAAACCAGATAAAGCATAAAACATGGCATGGTTCTGGGGTATAATAAAGGCTCAATAAATGTTAACTACTTTAATTAAGTAAAAGGTCTTTATATGAGAAAATAAAGGCAAAAAAATCATCTTGAAGTATTAGTTCATGAGTCTATATTCCAGTGGAAAGAGAAGTAATGTTCAAAGTAATTTGCAATGAATACCTAAATAAACTCTCATGGAACATTGCCTTTTTTCATGAAATGAAAGGATTAAAGTCTGTAAACTTTCCTTTCTATGAAAGGTGCTTAAAGTTTCCTCAGCTCGTCACATTTCAACCTCAGGAAAAATGTTAAATTCCCAATTATGGTAAGTACTGAAGGGATGAATTCCCAAGGAAGTTAGACTAGAGTATTAAAATTACAGTATGGGGCTAGCCCCATAGTGTAGTGGTTAAGTGCTGTGTGTTAAGAGCCAGAATCCACAAGAGCAACCATGGTTCAAATCCCAGCCCTGGTGGCTGGAACTGCACATTTGCATGCAAGCCCCCCAAAAAATTTGACAGGAAGTAGAAATGGAGGAAAAGGGACTATAGTGTGATCATGCCCTGCAGAAGGGTGCATTCTCTCTCTCTCTCTCTCTCTCTCTCCCCCCATCTTTCTCTGGCAAGTGCATACACCCTCTGGCAATAAATAAACTTATTTTTTAAAATTACACTATGAAGACTCTTCCTCCCAAGAGCTAGTTAGCACTTTACATCCTGCCATCATATGCTGTTAGGCTGATTCCTGCATCACAATAGATTCAAGGAGTGGGTAGTTCTTGCTTTATGTTGTTTTGTTTTCCTTTCCAATGTGATGAGAAAGTTTGGCTTGAATAGGATTAAAGCTCTCCACTGTCCAAAGCATCCCTTTCCAGATGGCCCCAGAGATCTATGGCTTCACTGGACCCACTGGCTTTTACCAGTTCATGTCAGTAATTAGGCCATGTGGGAACACCAGACATGCTCAGTGACCACGTGGCTGAGCTGAGAGCATTCACACGACTCTTCCCATGGATGTTTTCTGCCATGTTTAGAGTCAACACACAGTTTATTTGACTTGACAAATTTCTTGCTTTATGGCACGTATTTGAAAAATGCCAACCCTCTCACTTTGCTTCTTAAATAAAACAGTCAGACTGTGTTATGGGCTTTCCTTATATTGCGATGAGGCACAAAGTTGGAGTCTGGAAGGCCCAGGTTCCAACCCTGCCCTTCTCTCCCTGTGTACGGGGGCACATGTTACATCTCTCTCTCTCTGAGCCCCAGTTTCCTGGGTAAATACATACATAGTGCTACCACAGTGCATAATTACAACAAACATTGAAGAAATCATTGTTTCTGTTACTGTTACTACTGCAGTTTGAGTATCCCTTATCTAAAATGCTGAGGACCAGAAACGTTCTGCATTTTGGATTTTTAAAAAATATTTGCATGTATATAATGAGAAAACTTAGGGATGTGATGCAAGTCAGACCCGAAATTCTTTTGTCTTTCACATGCTCCTTCTACATAGCAGAAGTTCATTTTATACACTAGCTTTGTATGGCAGTATTTTGACTGTAACCCATCATATGAAATCAGGAGTGGAATTTTCCACCTGTGGCATCCCATGAATGCTCATAAAGTTTAGATTTTGGATTTTCAGATTAGGGATGCCCAACCTATATTGGTATTCTATTAAAATAGAAAGGTAAAAAAAAAAAAAGGGGAGGGGGGAGATTCACAAAAGCAGTCCCAATAAGCCTTTATATGGCTTATCATTTTTTTCAAGTTAGTCTTAATTAAAAAGGTTCTTATATTGGAGATAGTACTCAGAGACTGGCCTAAGGAAGAATCTCATAGATTCACTCTCAAATACATCCTTATAGCTTCATCGTCATAATACCTGTGGCATCCCATGAATGCTCATAAAGTTTAGATTTTGGATTTTCAGAGTAGGGATGCCCAACCTATATTGGTATTTTATTAAAAAAGAAAAATAAAAAAAAAAAAAAAGGGGAGGGGGGAGATTCACAAAAGCAGTCCCAATAAGCCTTTATATGGCTTATCATTTTTTTCAAGTTAGTCTTAATTAAAAAGGTTCTTATATTGGAGATAGTACTCAGAGACTGGCCTAAGGAAGAATCTCATAGATTCACTCTCAAATACATCCTTATAGCTTCATCGTCATAATACCTAGGCATTCATGTGGACAATATCATTTCATCATAAATGAGAAGGTCATACTATTGAACTGTAATCCATCCATTGATTTATGGTCCCAAGTTCCTCCAAGGATTTTCACAAATGCCTGTGACGTTTGCTAGGGCTGGACTTTGCATTTGGATCTGTGATTTAGATGACAGATGTGTGAAATCATATGTAGCCAGACAAATCCCTGGTGATAACACATTTGAGGGGACTCAAGCAGTGATGGATTAAGGCCCAATCAACCAGATCAGCTAATCTGAGCCCTCTTCAGTGACATTGGCCCTGATGCTTTAAAGGGGCACCCCCAAATAAATTACTTTCCAGAAATAATACTTTCTGTTCTGCCTCACACCCAGTGGTACTTCTTTTGCCACAATAAGCTCACATAACATTGGAAAAGCCCTACCTGTTTCTGAAGAATAGATTATTATGTCTGGATTAGCATTTGCTACAATTGACTGGTAAACTTTACTTTTAAAATATTATATTCCAAGTAGGAATGAGATTATGACTATAGTCCATTAGACTGGAAATAACCATTTAAAAAATCTAACAGAGTAGAAGCTGCATGGCCAAAGACTTGATGATGGCTTCTTAGATGCTAAAGAATTCATTCCAAAGAAACTCAGCAACTCACAGTTAGAAGGTATCTACAATCAAGGCTTCTCCTTGGAAGAAAGTAATAGAAGAACTAGGCCCTAATGCTTTACCCAAGAATGAATCTTATGATGCCATACATCGGTTTACTTTCAAAATAGCTTATCTACATATATTTTTGTGGAAACATGGAAGCCAGAAAGATCATACTTTAGTGTAAGAGTAAGATAATATAAGCAAAGTCAAAGAGCTATGCTAAAAGAAAAAGCAAGCCATCCTATGAACTCCTCCACGAGGATCTCTTGTAATGCTATGTAACGCCTGCGCCACTCAAAAGTGCTCCCATGGAATTTCATAAAATGTAGACTTGAATACTTTTCTCTTCTGTCATTTCTCTGAGCATCTTTATGAGTTTGTGTCTCAGGATCAACTTTTGATCATTTTTCCCTTTTCCCTAGTTGACTGAAGTGCAATCCAAAATAGCCTCTTGCAGGCCCAGCTTCTGGGACACAGTAGACAAGGTACTGGATGGCAAAACTGAAAGCCATAGTTCAAGTCTCCAGCCCTATCAGCCTGAAAATACCAGGCACATGTGTGCATGCTTGGGATCCTGGTAGGCTGGAAGATGGGAGGAAGTGGACTGCAGGGAAACTGAGCCCTGTGGAGGATGCTTCTCTCTCTCTCTCTCTCTCTCACTCACTCTCTCTCTCTTTCTCTCTCTTATTATGCATACACATGTAATCTATCATGGAAAAAGAGCTTCTTACATAGACCAATATAGGCCAGTGGCAGGCCTCTAAGCAAGTCTACACTAAATGCTTCAAATCATTGAGAATGTATCCATAATAGTAAGGACCTGATGTCATGCATTGTGTATTGTGATCTTTAGAAGCAAATAAACAAGTGTATATGTCTATGGCTTTGATGTTATCTTTCTTGGCTTGCTTCCTTACCGGCCTTACTTTCTTTTCTACCCTGAAACCTCTTTATACTACGGTCCTTAGAAGCATTTCAGAGCTGACATTCTGGGGGCCAGCAAATGCATGTGTCCTATAGCAAAAATCTCGCCCTAAAAAAGAGGGAAGAAAAAAGCACTGGCAAGAAACAAAAGTAAAAACATGAAGGGAAGAAAGGTAAAATTTACAAATGAAGTGATATCCTCTAATCCAGAGGTCTGCAGACTTTGACCTGCGGGCTAAGTTCAGCCTGCCACCTCTTCCATGGCCATTGGCTTACTTATTCACTATAGCTTCTTTTGTCATTTGATTACAGAATTGAGCAGCTGTGACAGACTGTATGGCACGCCAAACCTTAAGTATTTACTATCTGGCAAGATTTTTCCCACCTCTTACCTAATCTTCAGAAAAGACTCATGGTATGTAGAAATTAAACTTACAATCTTTAAATAATTTAATAATAAACCACACCTACTTATGTTTTATATAGGAAAGAAAGTGTCTGCATGTGTTGGTGGCTGTACATGGACTTGTGCTTAAATTTCAGGGTCCCCTAAGACACACCTGCTATAAGAGCTTCTTGACTAGAGGTTTAGCACACTCAGAGTCAGCTATAGTTTAATAATGGAAAGACTCCATTTGAAACCAAGAGATAGAAGAGAGCCCCACTTATACCCCCTTGAGCAAGCTATTTCTCCTCCATTTCCTCACCTTTAGAATGGGAATCCTCATCCATCTCTCCCAAGGTTGAGTAAATCAAAGAAATTATCTATGGGCAAGTCCTTTGGTAAGCCGTAAAGTACATGAATATGAGTTGCCGTTATTATCCAATGCCATGGATGCTTTCCATATAAATGGCATCCTGAGCCAGGATGTCACAGTGGAGTGGTGCATGTGGTTACAATCCCCCCCACCCCGATCCACGTGATCTCTCTGCATTGAATCAAAGAACCATTGCAAAGAACACATCACTATAATGAAGAAGTGCAAAACCGAGGATCAGCATATAAGATGCTCTGGCCCAGGTGCACATCTGGATCATTTCTGAATACTCTCCACAGAAGTTTGCCATTTTCTCCCACCTATCGTGTGTGGTTCATCTCGTGGCATTTCCGTGTCTGACATTTCCTCCTGACCTGCCTGCAGCTTCTTTCCTACCCATCTCCCTCTACTCTTTCTCTCCTTCTCTCCACAGGGTCCCCTTTCCTCCCCACTCCAATCCCCTTTGATCCTTTCTCATTTCTAATTCTGAAGGCCCTTTGAGAAAGGGGGAGGGGAGGAAAACAAAAGGTTAATTTTCTCCAGCCTGCCCAGGCCGACTTAATGTAACAGAAGGCAGCAAATTGTATTGATTTAGTGACATGCAACTGCCCAGAAAGAGCTATTTATACATTATTCAGGACAAACACTGTCATAATGGACAAACAGCAGCAGCATCTGGGATGTTAATGTCTACAAATAAGATTATTCTTTGAAAGGATTAGGATGAAGCATTTTGTGTAATTAGATTTCTCCGTTTCAGGAATGAATTGCCTTTTAGCAGTAAAAGCTGTCACTGAGGGAGCCATTAGCTCCTTATAACTGAATTAAATGCATAATTAGTGACATGATCACATTAGGATTTGTTTCATTTTTAACTAATCTGAGGGGGGAGGGGCCGAGGGAGAGTTGGGGAGCGGAGGCGGTGCCATTTCCAGGTCACTGCGGCCTTCCTCAGCTGGGATAGGCCTCAGCTGGCGTGCTGAAGTTGGTAAAAGTCAGGCGTGTGTGAATCAGAGCCCGGGCCTCGCCACGGCGACGGCCAGGCTATTCATCACTGGGTGGTGGGTGACAGTGACTGATGGGCTAGGCCCGGGCCTGGCACTTCACCAGTGCAAGAATCATACGAGCCAGGGAGCAGAATGACAGCTGGAGCGCTGTGTCAAGTGCTGGAGAGACCAGAGCTATTAATAATGTGTGCCACATGATCTCGGCCGCGAGAAAACAATGATTTAGACATTGGTGAGAATAAAGATTTTACATTTAGTCCGGGGGTGACTCTTCTCCTTGGCACTTGTAGAATAAATCGCTATGCAATCAGCATGTATGAAAATCAGGCAATGCATATATTAGCGCCTAGCCTTGGAGGGAGGGGACATGGGTAGGGAGTCTGAATTCCTTGCATCAGTTTACATGTGCTGCTAACCCCATCATCTGACATTTCTGCAAATGCTTAAGGTAGCCAGAGAGTCCTAAGACAAAGAGGAGGGCTTTTGATTTCACTCACTCATTTGATCCTTGGCACTTATCTGTTGACTATCTACTCCCCTTTTCGTGCTGCCATAGGTGCAATGATTAAGAATGCAGGATTCTGAGGTGTTGTCTTTACCCTCAAAAAGCTTCCCTGAACTGAGAGAGAGCTGGGACACCAAGTGTGTGTTGTTGGAACACACTGACACTTTGTACTTCAAGGGACTTCCCACTTTGTTTCTTGGTCTAAGAGTTAGGTTGAACAGAAACAGGGACAGTGTCATAATGGAAGCTAGGCAAGGCTGCTGCCATTCCATGGCTCCATGTCAAGGAAGACCTATACCGGCAGAAGCAGCATTGAAAAATGGTAGTCTAGGAGGTAATGGGGTCAATGAGCCTCGTGAAGAACAAGCTCCCTCCCAGCTTGGTCTGAACAGTCTATTACTAGGAGAACTAGCACTTGTTGGTCGTTAGAGTCTAGAAGGTTTGAAGTTTCTGGTGATAGTAATGGGGACATCTCCAAGAAACAGTGAAATGAAATACAATTAAATGTTCCACTTACTCAAAGATCTATCTCTTCATCTTCACCACTGGACCCTACAGAATAACTTCTTTAGAAATTCGGGATGACCTGGCTTTACTGCCCCAGGGTTATCTTTTGATAGAGTGCAGCTTAAAGTCAGGAAATAAATTAGAATCTAAGGATAAGATGAATGCCCTTGCAGACTTAAAATCTCAGGACTTTATTATTAAGATGTGTTGTTACAGAAAGGAAGATTGTAAGTAATGATTGACAGAGATCGTCATGAGAAAATGTCACTGGTAATCAGGATGATTTGGGAAGATGTTCTTTGTACCCCTCTAAGGGATGGCTTGAGTTCTATTAAACTTTTGTTAACCTTCGCCGTACCAAAATCAGACCACATCAAATCCTCTTAACGAATGACTCACGAAAGTCAACAATCATGAAGGGAGTAGAAATTTTTATTCCTTAAAGTTGCCATTTGTACGGAACATAGACTTTTAAATCAGACTTTTGTGCTTTGCTTGAGAAAATATAGAGCCTTTATAATGTTATGCCAAGAAAATGTATGTAAAAATTCACATATAACCTTTATATATTGGTGAGCACTAAAATTTCCTGTTCTTTGAGGCAAATATTGACCTTGACTTCACCTCGGTCAATATTTACCTCTCAGGTCAATAGATCTTGATGTTCACCTCAACAGAAGTCAATATCTACTTATTATCTCATTTCTATCTGTCAGGTACCGGTGTGTAATCAGTAATGTGAATGTTCTTCCCTTATGCATTTCCTGAGATTAAGAGGGGATTAATTTTGGACCTTATGCTTTCCATTTGCTAAATACCTTCTCCCCACAGGAGCTAATGCCAGTTTGGTACAGAGTATTAACTATATATTTTCATCTTCTTCCACTTATCCCAACTTAAGGTGACACGTGGGTTATGTTTCACAATAGAAGCTCTATTCATTTACATAATTTTTTGTTGTTGTTGCCATATGTCTGGCACCAGGCTACATACTGGGAAAGAAATAGGGATATAGGTAGACATGGTCTCTGCCCTCAAGAGGCTTACTGTCAAGAGTAATATTTCCTTGGGACCACCAGTTGGCATAATGGCTATGTCACTGGACTCCCATATAGTCAACTGTGGTTCATGTCCTGAACCCGGTGGCTTAAACTCATGCCGAGCTTGTGTGCATGTGTGCCCAAGATCCCGAGAGGAGAATGGAGGAGAAGGGATTGTGGCGTGGCCACCTCCCCTGGAGGGTGATTTCTCACTTTCTCTCTTTCTCTCTCTGTCTTTCTGGCCAGTGCACATGCCCTATAGCAAAAAACTCTCCAAAAAAGAAAGAGTAATACTTCCCAAATCCCAATTTGTGGAGCGATGTCAAGCAAGCTTAACAACATCACCAGAAGGTGAGACTTTTTAAAAATTTTGGTTTAATTTAGACTGCCATTTATTTTTTCAAAGAAGTATTTTATTTCACTTTATTTATTTATTTATTTATTTTAATTTGACCAGAGAGGGACAGAGTGAAAGTGAGAGAGAGAAAGAGAGAGAGAGGGAAAGTGAAAAAGCAAGCCACCAGGTACAAGACTAGAATCGCGATTGGCCATGTGGGGAGTCCAGCCCCCTTAACCACCATGCCACCTGCCAGCCCCAAAATGTTATTTATTTTTTAAGGTTTTTGCCATGGACATATGCACTCACCAGAGAAAGAGAGACAGAGAAGAGAGGTAAAGTGAGAAATCACCCCCCCTCCCCAAGGAGGGTGGCCATGCTACAATCTGTTCTCCTCCACTCTCCTCTTGGGATTTTGAACATGCAAGCACACGTGCCAATCATGATTTTTCAGGCCACCAGGTCTAGGACTCAAACTGTGGTTGGCCATTTGAGAGTTTAGCACCTTAACTATCATACCACCTCCTGGTCCCTAAAGTGTCATTTTTTAAAGAATTATTTATTTACTCAATTCCATTATAGTAGTAGTAGTATTAGTAGTACTATTATGATTATTATTATTATTATTATTATTTTAATTTGACCAGAGAGAGGGAAAGGGAACACGAGAAAGCAAGCCGCCAGATCCAGTACTCGAACCACAGTCAGCCAGTGCTTTGACCACCATGCCACCTGCAGCTCCCTAGACTGTCATTTTCATGAAGAGTACTCTTATATCCCATAGAATGCTGGTGAACAGACTCTTGTTTACAGCTCTGAAATTTATTTTTAAAAAATAATTATTTTAACTTTATTTATTTAATTTAACCAGAGAGGGGCAGTGAGAAAGAGAGAGAAAATGAGAAAGCAAGTCACCAGGTCCGGAACTTGAGCCATGGTCAGCCATATGGAAGTCCAGCATCCTTAACCATCACGCCACCTGCCAGCCCCCAGCTCTGACATTTCTAGTATATTGTAATTTACTTCTGAGACTGCTTTTGTAACTTCTGAGTAAGTTTCTTGGTTAAGCTCTGACCTAGTTTATATAGTTTCAGCTCTGACTTAGACATACCTGTTTATAAGATAGCTCAAACTGGGAACCAGCAGTTAGCGTAATGGCTGTGTCGCTGGACTCCCCCGTAGTTGACCGCGGTTCACATCCCGGACCCGGGGGCTTAAAACTCACGCCGGGCGCGTGTGCGTTCATGCCCAAGATCCCAAGAGGAGAATGGAGAAGAGATTGCGGCGTGACCATACCCCCTGGGGGGTGATTTCTCACTTTCTGTCTCTATGTCTCTCTCTGTCTTGGCAAGCGCATACGCCCTATAGCAAAAAAAAAAAAAAAAAAAGGATAGCTCCAAAAAAAAAAAAAAAAAGGATAGCTCAAACTATAACTTTTAGGTGAAAACAATCAATTGTAGACTTTCTTCATGAGCACATTTAGCCATAACTAGGGATGTATACACTGCTGTAATGAAGCCCCTAGAAGGTAAAGTGGGGGTGACCTGTGGCCACTTTTACCCTGCTGGAAGGACACATCCTTTGAATGCCAGGACAGGACCAGGATGGGTACTTACACTGCCTTGCAAGGATACCTGGCAGGAGCACAGTTTTGAGGAAAGGCAGAGGTTAATAACACCAATAATTTTGGACCAGGATCCACATACTAGCTAAGTAACTAAGCCTCTTTGAACCACCATTTCTTCATCAATAAAATTGAAATAACAATGCACATCGTACGTTTTTTGTGGTGGAGACTGAAATGGCAGAAATAAATCATCTAAAAGATTCTGATGGATAAAAGGAACAGGATAGATTTTGTTTTCTTCCTCTTTGTCTCCATTACTACAACCACCACAGACACTGATCATAGTGATAGCAGTATTTTATATATTTTTTAATAATTATTTTATTTAACTTTATTTATTTATTTATTTATTTATATTTGACCAGAGAGAGACAGAGTGAGAGAGAGAGAGAGAGAGAGAGGGAAAATGAGAAATCAAACCGCCAGGTCCAGGACTGGAGCCAGGGTCAGCCATGTGGGAGTCCAGAGCCCATGCCACCTGCTAGCCCCGTGTTTTATATATTTTAATGTATCACACATATATTCAAACACATACAAACACACACACATATACATACACAAAAGCAGAAACACAAGTACTTTTTATAAAATAAGGACTGAACGTTTAGGTAAATGATAAAGAAATGACAGTGATGATGACATGATAAAGAAAATGGAGAAAGAAGAGTATGTGTAGTAAGGAGAGTCACAGCAACCAAAAAAAAAAAATCAGTTTGTAATGGGCAGAGAATAGTTTCATCACTTAGATAAAATGCATTGGAAAGTTACTGCAGAGGTTTATCATAGGAATACTATAGAAAATAGAACTTAGTTCTTGAGTAAATTCTATTTGTTCACTTTCAAAAATCAAGCAATATGTATTTTCTCTAGATAAAGACTTACTTTATGTAAATCTGGGGCCAGCAGGTGGCATGGTAGTTAAAGGCACTGGATTCCCACTTGGCCAACCTTCATTCGAGTCCCACACCCGGTGTTTGAACCTGGTGTTTGAAAATCACAACAAATAAATAGGTAAATGAAAAGAAAAAAAAAAAAAGACAGGAAATGAAATTAGTCATACAGATGTCTCTCTTCTTCTTTTGTTAATTGTCAAATGGTATGTGTGCTTGGCAGAGAGAGATGGAGAGACAGAGAAAGGGAAGGAGAAAACATCCCTCAGTGGGGCATGGTCATGCCACAATCCCTTCTCATCCATTTCTCCATCCTGTTGAGTTTTTGGACATGTGCATATGCCTGGAGTGTTTTTCACACTGCCAGGGCCAGGATTCAAACTGTAGTAGACCATTGGGGGTCTGGCTCCTTTAGTCACTTACTGGCCTGATGCCTCTTTTTTAAATTGTGTAGAATACAAACGGGAAATGAAACTGACTTTTAGTAAGTCTTAGGTATTTCTATTGATCCAGATGGATTTTTCTTTGAAAGTTTAAAGAATTTTATTTATTTATTTATTTATTTATTTATTTATTTATATTTGACCAGAGAGAGACAGAGTGAGAGAGAGAGAGAGAGAGAGGGAAAATGAGAAATCAAACCGCCAGGTCCAGGACTGGAGCCAGGGTCAGCCATGTGGGAGTCCAGAGCCCATGCCACCTGCTAGCCCCGTGTTTTATATATTTTAATGTATCACACATATATTCAAACACATACAAACACACACACATATACATACACAAAAGCAGAAACACAAGTACTTTTTATAAAATAAGGACTGAACGTTTAGGTAAATGATAAAGAAATGACAGTGATGATGACATGATAAAGAAAATGGAGAAAGAAGAGTATGTGTAGTAAGGAGAGTCACAGCAACCAAAAAAAAAAAATCAGTTTGTAATGGGCAGAATAGTTTCATCACTTAGATAAAATGCATTGGAAAGTTACTGCAGAGGTTTATCATAGGAATACTATAGAAAATAGAACTTAGTTCTTGAGTAAATTCTATTTGTTCACTTTCAAAAATCAAGCAATATGTATTTTCTCTAGATAAAGACTTACTTTATGTAAATCTGGGGCCAGCAGGTGGCATGGTAGTTAAAGGCACTGGATTCCCACTTGGCCAACCTTCATTCGAGTCCCACACCCGGTGTTTGAACCTGGTGTTTGAAAATCACAACAAATAAATAGGTAAATGAAAAGAAAAAAAAAAAAAGACAGGAAATGAAATTCTTTAGAAACAACCTCAAAAAGATTTCTCAAGTTCCTAGATGAAAAACAGCCAATTTTGAACACCAACAAATTGAAGAAATGTCAAGTCTTGTTCACTCTAGCATTTCTCAAGGTCAAACATAGAAAGTAATTTCTATGAAAAAAAGAATGTAGGTTCATTTTAAAATGCCATAATATTACTTACACTTCTTTAGAAATAGTCTAGTACATATGTATATACATGTGTTTCATACTCAATATTAAGCTCCAATCCAAATTTTTGCCAAGAACCTCCCAAAAACCCACAACACTCAAAGATGTCTCTTCCATACACCATGAGGCTCTTTCTTTTTACAAACCTCCCAACAACTGCAGGAGTTGAGGTGTTTACAAAGGCTATTTCAGTCTCAGACTGATCTGCTCATGGCTTGGGTGAATTGTTTCCACTCGGGAAGACTCACAGTTGCAGGCATTTCTGCAAAATGACTTCTTTCCTCTCCCAGCCCATTTTATTTACCTGTAGAGGTAACACCAGCCATAGCTGCTTTTTTCACTGTCTTATTATTTTATTTTCCATCTTAGATGTACAATATAGAATTCAGTCAGAAGAAAAACAACCTCCAGTAGCAATGATGCTCATTTCCAATAGATCTGTTCAGTCTGACACAGTTAAAATGGCGATCATTTCAGTTTTAAACTGACTGTGACGAAAATCAATAGATCTCTTTCACCTCTGAAAAACTGGGTTCAGATCTGAATTTGCTCTCAAGTGAAATCAATTTGGTGGCCTCTTAACCCAGTGTCTGGGAAGCACTGGTCCCCATCACACAATCACCCTGTTGCTTTTATTCAGCCTGCTTGTCTTTACTCTTGAGAGACGAGGGATCATAGGTGAGAGAAAAGCCAAGATAGGGTTGAGAATGAAAGTTGACTTAAGGGAGATCTGACAACTACCAGTTAGGTGACAGTCATTCTTACCAGGTGGGGGGTGGTTTGATGGGAGGATTCCATTGATGTCAGGATTCATATCTTTATAGCAAGTTTTTCCCCCTCACCACTGACTTATGTGTCCATTTCCTTTCTCTTACAAAAATTAAATTAAATTTACACTTAAAATTCATAATGAGGCCCAGACGCTGTGGTACAAGCAATGCGGTGATGCTGCAAGATGTTAGAGCCGTATGGGAGGGCCTGGGGTTCAGATCCTGGCTGGCTGGAGGGCTGGGGAAAAGACAGTGACATAGCAAGACCCTGCCTGAGGTACCTGTGTCTACCTGTCTGTCTTTCACTCTTTCTCTCTCTCTCTCTCACTCACACACATACATACACTGAAGAAATAAAACTTTTTTAAAAAGTCACAGTGAAAGTAAAAGTAGATAATGAAAAGTAAAATAATTTAAGATTTATTCATATTTTAAATGTTAGCTCTTAAAGAGTTAAAAAACTTAAAACACATCCAAAATCCAAATTTTAGCCAGGTTTTCACATGATAAACATGTTCTGACTTGATTTCTTTGTTACTGATTTGTCAAGTATTTTTCATAAGAAAAGGAGAGAGAGAGGTCATTCTCTTCTTTTGACCAAGTTATTACATACTATCATCAGTGCTGATCAAGTAGACTTTTTCACTTAAGCCATTCTTTCAAATGTTTTATTCCCGCTTCTTTTCCGATTTTGAGAATTCAGTTTTCATTACAGTAAAAAATTTAATTTATTTCTGAAAATTATGTCTTGGATACATAGTCAACAACTAAACTAATTGAGACTATTTTTCTCTTTGAAAAACAATAAAATATTGAGGCTGGCAGGTGGCATTATGGTTAAGGCTCTGGACTGGTTCAAGTTCCAGACCTAGCAGCTTGCTTTCTCACTTTCCCTTTCTCTTTCTCTCTCTCTAATCAAATTATAAAGTAATAATAAGTTAAATTAAATTAAATAACTTTTTAAAAACATTAAAATTTGAACTTTTAGTCTTACTACCACTTTCGTGAAGTTCTTTTATTCATAATCAATGGAAAGAAAGTGATTTGTTTCATTTACAAAATTATAAATCACAATAAATGGGAAGTTGGAGCTTCTATATTTAAGGGAGTTTGACACATTTCTAAATGTTTTCTTAACACATTGACTTAAATACTTACTACAATCATGTTTTTTCTCTAAGTTGTACTGTAGAAGCTAAATATACACATTCATTGAAGGATCCTTAGTAGTTAGGCTCTTGATTTTGTCTTCCAAGGCCTACTTCATTCTATTTTTTTTCAATCTACCTTGTACTTTAGGCATCACTGATATTGAACTTCTTCTACAACTTCAAATTCACGAAAGTACTCTATTACCTCAGTTTTTGCATATGCTATTCCTTGTGGAACTTCATTACCCTTTTATCTGTATCTGCACATTCCCACTACCTACTTTTATTTTCTTCTTTTCTATATCTCTCTTCCTCTCTCTCTCTCTCTCTTTTTTTTTTTTTTTTTTTTTGCTGTACATGTACACTCACAGTGATGGAAAGAGGGATGGCCACAACGCAATTCTTTCTCCTCTATTCTCCTGCCAGGATTTTGGGTACACATGCACAACACACCCGGTGTGATCTGACACAAACCAGGGATTGGGCCATGTGGGATCCAGTGCCTTAACTTCCAGGCCACCTGCTGGCCCTCTTTTCTCTTCTTTTAAGCTTATAATTTAATTACTTTAGTAAATTTGCAAAATTTGCAACCATCACCAAAATTCAATCGTTGAACACTTTAATCATTCCAAAAGTATCCCTCACACCAGTGTGCAGTCAATTCCTATTCCCATTGCCAGACTAGGTAACAACCAATTATCTTCTTTCTGTGTTCGCCATTCCTGAGCATCTCATAGAAATAGAATATTGTCTTGTGTCTGGCTTCTTCTCAGCAAAATATTTTTGAGGTTTATCTATATAGAAGCATGTATATAGTTGGTTCCTTTTTATTACTAAATAAAATATCCATTGTATATCTCTTTTGCTTATGCATTCACCAGTGATTGGACATTTGGATTGTTTCCAAATGAGCTAATATAAATAATACTGCTATGAATATTCATGTAAAAGTCTTTATGTGGATATATGTTTTTATTTCTCTTGGATAGATACCTAAAAATAGAATTATGGGTTGTACGATAAATTTATGTTTAATTTTTCAAGAAACTATTCAACTATTTTCCAAAGTGGCTATACCATTATAATACATTATTCCCAGGGCTGGCAGGTGAAATGGTGGTTAAAGGTGCTAGACCCACATGGCCGACCGTTGTTCAAGTCCCAAATCTGGTGACTTGTTTTCTCACTTTCCCTTTCTTGCTCTCTCTCTCTCTCTCTCTCTCTCTCTCTGGTCAAATTAAAAAAATAATAACAACAGATGGACATAATAAAATAAATAAATAATTCTTTAAGAAAAATACATTATCCCCACCAACAATGTATGAGAACATTGATTTCTATGTATCCTCGCCAAACTTGATATTATCTCTTTCTGATTGTAGTCATTCTAATGGATGTAAAGTAACACTTCATTATAGCTTTAACTTACATTTCTATAATGATTTCTACAATGATTAAGCATGTTTTCATGTGTTTATTAGTCATTTTTGTCTCCTTTTAGTAAAATAGCTATTCAAGTATTTTGGTCCTTTTCACTTTATTTTATTTTGCTTTCTTATTATTGAGTTGTGAGAGTAATTTATATGTTCTAAAAAGAAAACAAAAATCCCAGCCTCCATGGCACACTGGTCAACAGAGCTGGAAGCCACATGCCAACTATAGATTGATTCCACCAGCCCAGTCAACCTGTAAACATGCTGGCAAGTGTGCACATGCCCAGGATCCTAAAGGGATGGAGGATTGGAGAAAAGGGATCATAGTGTAATCAAGCCCTGTGGAGAGTGCTCTCTTTATCGGTCTCTCACGCACATGTGCATGCTCTAACATGAGATTTAAAAACAGTAATTTATATGTTCTAGACGCAGGTGTTCTTCATGAGATATGTGCTTTGCGAAAATGTTGTCTTTGCATTTGCTTAACAGTTCCTTTTAAAAGTCAAAATGCTTTAATTGTGATGAAGCCTATTGTATTAGTTTTTAGTTTTTGTAAATTATACTTTGGTGCAGTATCTAAGAACTCATTACTTAACCTAAGATCACAGAGATTTCCTATGTTTTCACTAACATTTTGTAGTTTTATTTCTTACATTTACAAGTTATATATAGTGTTATTTCTTACACTTAGATTTATTATCCAGTTTGAATTGATATTTTTTGTGTAATACAGTAAAGATAAGATTCTAAATTCATCTTTTAGCATGTAGATAACCAATTACTGCAAAATTATGTTTTAAAAAACTATCCTTCTCCCTCATTAAATTGGCCTGACTCTTTTGTCAAAAATCATTTGGCAATAAATGGGAGTGTTTATTTCTGAACTCTCAAATCTGTTCAGTAATCTATATGTCTATCCTTATGCCAATACCACACTATTTTGGCTACTGTATAGGAAGCTTTGAAATTAGGATGTGTAAGTTTCAACTTTGCTGTTTTTCAAAATTATTTTGACTCTTCTGGATCTTTGTGTTTCTATACAAGATTTAGCATACCTTTTTAATGTCTGCAAAATAGAACAAAAGAGAGAAAGGCCTACTAAAAATTTTGTTGATATTTATAGGTCAATGTGGAGAGAACTGCCATCGTAACAATGTTTAGTATTCTAATCCATGAACATGGGATATCGCATCATTTATTCAGATCTTTTTAAATTTGTCTCAGCAATGTGTGGTAGTTTTTAGTGTATACATATTTCAACTTTTAAAAAATTAAATTTATCCCTAAGTATTGGATCATTGAAAAAGTCATGACATATTTTTCTATTTTTTTAATAGATTTATTTCAGCCTTCTTTTCTTTTACTTTTTTCTTTTTCTTTTTAATTAATTAATTTTACATTCATTCAGTGAGTGTCACCACTGCATACAAAGTGTGATTTCCCAGAATACACTGCATAGTGGCTTAATCATACATGTTATTATCGATAATTTTTCTAGTTTTATATATACACACACACACACACACACACACACACACATATATATTACTACTTTCAATAGCAAGTTAAGCTGATATATACATATCTGTGAACACATGTCTGAATGGAATGAATATACTATACAGTAGTACCTAGCTGGTGCTATATAGCTTACTACGGTCATTAAGTAGGTATTTTTTAATATATTTTTTTAATTTCAAGAGAAGCAGTTTTAGCTTTAATACATTAAAATCAAAGAAATGCTAAGAGAGCTTTGCTTAAAATTTAAAGCCAGGAGGCAGGTTAGGATTCTGTTCGAATAGTAGGTACATGAACCTATCAGCAGCTCAAGACAAGACAAAAATCCTTAAATCGTGAAAACAAAGCCTAGAAGAAAATCAGTAATGTTTTAGTCAAAAGTCATAAGATTCTATTTTACCAGTTCAATCTCAGGTACTTAATCCACCTTCTGTTATGATCTGATCTGCCCAATTAAATTCTGGGATATACTATTCAACTCCAGACTTGTCCCTACTATTAAGTTGGCCATTTTCTTAGTTGTTTTTGAATTCTTATTTCTGTATGTATTTAATTTTCCTAATATAGCACACCCTTCAGAACTTCTTGGAAAGCTGGTCTGGTGTTCGTAAATTCTTTCAGGTTTTGTTTATCTGAGAATGTCCTTGTCTTTTCTTCTCATATAAAGAATAATTTTGCCAGGTAAAGTATTCTTGGTTGAAATTGCTTTTCCCTTAACACTTTGAATATATTTTCCCATTCTTCTCTTGTTAGCATTGTTTCCAATGAGAAGCAAGAACTTCCTCACCTCTTGGAATTCGTCAGCTCCTTTCTCCTGCCTCTTCTGCAGTTCATTGTCTCTCTTCTCTTCCATCTCTGTTAGCCTTATCACTATGAATATTATATATTTTTTTTTCTTTTTTTGGAGATGTTTTTGCTATAGGGCGTGTGCACTCTCCAGAAAGAGACAGAAAGCGAGAAATCACCCCCTGGGGGGATAGCCACACCTCAATCTCTTCTCCATTCTTCTCTTGGGATCTTGGGCACATACGCACATGCGCCCAGCATAAGTTTAAGCCACCGGTTCCAGGACTTGAACTGTGGTCAACCACATGGGAATCCAGCTACATAGCCATTACACTAACTGCTGGTCCCTATTCTAAATTTTTTATCTGACATTTCTGTGAGTTCCATTGTACTGTCTGAGAATGAAGAGGAGTTTTTCTTTGCCCTTGGAGGAGAGGTATTTTCTTGCTTTCTCATATTTCTTGTGCCCCTGTGGTGATCTCTGGCCATCTGATGGGTTGTACATTTCTTCCTAATTCCTGAAGTTCAATCTGAGTCTTTAGAGGCATGCTGGAGGAGATGATCTGCAATCTCTCTTCTGTTCAGTTTTTTACTCTTTGTGTATCAGATCCAGTGGGAATTAAGAAATATTCTGACCCTAATCATATTCAGATGTTTGGATACTATCCACTTGGACCTGTCTAGACACTCAGTGTGTGGAGGATGAGCAGCTAAGGGATGAAGTTAAAAGAAAAAGGAAAAGAATTAGAGAAGAGGAAAGAAGAAAAAAATAAAAAGAAGAAAGAAAAAATACAATAGACAAAATTCTATATTTTAATTTTTAAAAGTAAAAATGAAAACCACGTGGTGTGAAAGCATTATTTCAGAGCTCAAGTTTAGTAGCCATCAGGATGGGCCTGGGTTTGTGCCTCTCCTAAATGGGAGGGGAAAGGCACAAATTAGTAAGAAAAAGGAGGAGCTTGAGAGCCCAAAGACTACTATACCTTTAAAAAAAGATTTCTAATTAAAAGACACAGGGAGACAGAGAGAGACAGAGAGATGGAAAGAAGGATATAGAGGTATCCCTATCCACTAGAAATGTATCTGGAGGGAGAAGTCTCGGCAGAAGTCTGAAGGTAATAGTTTTAGTCCCTGAAAGCAGTATTTCACAGCTCAAGTTCAGTAGCCATCTCCTTTTTACTATGTTTTCTGTGTGAGAATGAGTAATGACAGTTCTGACAACCCAATGTTTTATTTTTCTTAGTGTTATGTTTAATGGAATTGTTTTCTAATTTTTATTTTTGGGGATTTCATTTCTACTACATAAAAATAAAACTGATGTTTGTGTATTGATCTGCATCCAACTTCTATGGTTTAAATATATCCCCTCAAAATGTATGTGTTGAGCCATTGTAATAGGATTAAGAGGGTACAAATTTGATCCAGTCATTGTGTTGAAGGGTGGGGCCTTTGGAAGGAGATTAGCAATTGAGTAGTTAGGGTTGGGTCCCCATGACTGTGTCTTGGTGGACTTATAAGGAGAGCAAATGAGACAGACAGGAGCCAACCACATAGGTAGAGAACATACTCCATCTGCTCACAGTTCTGCTTTCCCCCATTTTGTGATGCCTTTGGACTTCCCAGATAGCAGAGTCATGGGTCCAATAAATTCTATGTTTTTGTAAATTACCCAGTCTCAGGTTTTTTTTTTCTGTTTAGCAATACAATAACAAACTAAGATACCAACGATCTTACTGAACTTGTTCATTGGCTATAGTAGTTTCTGAGGAGTATGGCTGTAGGCTAATATCGTATATATGATCTTTGAAGCCTTAGAAGATTTTTACCCAGCAAATCTCATGGAGGGAAGCTTCTCTTCCTTCCCATACCAAACTTGGTGCAGTCAGCACATTACAGTTTCCAAGAATTCAGTTCTCTCAGTGCAGTCCAGCCATACTCAGACGCATATCTGCGATTCTAGCCAAGGCATCTCAATTCAGAGGTTTCCCTACTAGGGTCCTGGGATGAGACACTTCCTATGTGCTTCTGCCCCAACCTTCTTATGAGGGGCCCTTGGTAAATACTTTGTTCCATTTTGATTCAGTATTTCTATTCCCAACCCTCTCCTCTGCTTTCTCTTCTATCCATGCCTCTAGAACAAGGCAGCAATGTTTATCAGTCAAATGAATTCCCAGTTCGTGCTGCATCCACCTGACCTTCATCCAGTGCCATTCCATGAAGAAAAATGGAGACCTGGGAGCCAATGCTCCTTTTTGCCTCTTGCTTGCTCTGTCAGAGCTAGTAAATAAGGGCTTGATTGTTACTTTCTGGTTATCTTGTTTTCCTAATTGATCACCTCTGGCTCATGACTAGACAAGTTTTTTTGTGGCTTTCATAGGATTTTCAATATATAGGATCATGTCATTTCTGAATAAAGACCGTTTTACTTCTTCCTGTCCAAGCTACATATTTTTATTTATTTTTCTTGCATCATTTTGCTGGATAGAGCATACAGTACAATTTCAAATAGAAAGAATAAGAGCAGACATGCTTATCTTGTTCCCGATCTTAGGAGAAAAGCATCCAGTCTTTCATCATTAAGTATGACGTTAATAGTATGCTTTTCATAATTGTCTTTTATCAGACTGAGAAAGTGCCCTTCTATTCCTCGTTTGTTAAGAATTATCAGAAATGACTATTTAATTTTGTCAAATTCTTTTTCTGTGCCTACTTAGATGATCATGTTGTTTTTGTCCATTATTCTATTAATATCGTATGCTACATAAACTGATTTTTATGTGAAATTGGCCTTGTATTCCTGGGATAAATTTCACTTGGTCACAGAACATAATTCTTTTTGTATGTTGCCATACACAGTTTGCTAGTATTTTGCTGGAGATTTTTGTGCCTACATTCATAAAATATCATTATCTATAGTTTTCTCATAATGTCTTTGTGGGGGGTCGATACAAGAGAAAGAGTTAGAAAATCTCTCCCCTTCTATCTCCTGGAAGAGGCTGTGAAAGATTGGTAATATTTCTTTTTTATATAGTTAATAAAATTTATCTGGGGACCAGCAGATGGTGTAATGGTTAAGTCTCTGGACTTCCACATAGTTGACCAGGGTTTGAGTCCCAGAGACCGTGGCTTCAACCTCACACTAGGTACATGTGCGTGTATGCTCAAGACCCCAAGAGGAGAATGGAGGAGAAGGGGTTGTGGCATAACCATCCCCCCCAGGGAATTAATTCTTATTTCTGTCTCTCTGTCTCTTTCTCTGTCTCTCTGACACAAAAATCTCTAAAAAAAAAAAAGAAAAGAAAAATAAATAAATAAAATTGATCAGTGAAGCCACCTGATTAGACTTTTCTCTTTTTATTTAATTAACTCTTTTCTTTTCCTTGTTTAGCTTTTTTTTTTTTTCTTTGTTTGGTTGGTTTTTTGCCATAGAGCAGGAGCACTCACTGGACAGGTAGAGAGGGAAAGTGAGAAATCATGCCCCCCCCCACAAAGGGAGATGGAGATGGCCACTCTAGAATTTCTTCTTCTCCATGGTCCTCTTAGGATTTAGGGCATGCATATATACAACGTCTGGGACTTGAACCACATTAGGCCATGTGGGAGTATAGCACCACAACCACCCCATCACCCATACTGGCCCTATATCTGGTTTTAACTCACTCCCTAGTGCCTTAAGAGAAGAAAAACAGCACCCTTGATCTTCATTATTCTGAAAATAAAGAATGTTCTCTTAATTTCCTATTGTTGTGTACAAGATTTACTGCTTACCCTTTAATTTCAGTGTCAGAATGTGAACTATAATTAATTTTCATAAAATGGAAAGCAATAAAGTCAGATATATTAAATGCTGCCTGTAGTGGTTGAGATCATATAATTTACAATTAGAGGTGGAAGGGGAAGAAACTGCCTAGACATTAAATGAGTGATAACTCATCTTGGCTCAGCTTCAGAGATTATGAAAGTGGTCAACAAAACTGCTAAGACAAAACCCTCAAACCTACAGGGCATTTGGAACCTTCTCAAGAAGGTCTATCAAACTTGGTGTCATTTCTCCCTCTTCTAACATTTGGACTGTTTTTATTATCATTAATTAATAATAATAATATGCATGTACCTAAATTACCACCTAATGAATCACCTAAAACCTTTCTCAGGCATTATTTGCAGCAAACTATAGATAATAGACCATAATTCTATACCAACCATTAAAAAAAAAAAAAAAACTGCCTACTGATTAAAGATGCAGGTTCCTTTATCTTATCATCAGAATTTCCATAAAGAACATGCACTTAAAATTGGGGAATATTTGTATGGTGGTAATTTATAAACTTTAGGACATATAATAAAACAAAGGAAACTATACAGAAAATTATATATAAAAGCTTGTTACATTTAAAAACCATATTCAGGACCTGCAGTTGTTGTAATGGCTATGTTGTTGGACTCCTGTGTAGTCGACCACCGTTCAAGTCCCGGGCCCAGTGGCTTAAACTCATGCTGGGCATGTATGCGTGCATGCCCAAGATCCCAGGAGGAGAATGGAGGAGATGGGATTGCAGCGTGGCCATCCCCCCTGGGGGTGACTTCTTGCTTTCTGTCTCTATGTCTCTGTCTGTCTTTCTGGTGAGCACACGCGCCCTATAGCCAAAACCTCTCAAGAAAAAGAAAAAAAGCATACTCATATTGCACGCATTAGAATGGGTATACTTGGGCCAGCAGATGGCACAGAGGCTAAGGTGGCTGAATTCCACTTGGCCAATGTCACAATTCAAGTCCTGGACCCAACGGCTTCAGAATCATGCTGGGTACATGTGTGTGCATGCCCAAAATCCCAAGAGGAAAATGAAGAAGGGTTTGTGGCATGGCCATCCTCCCTGGAGGGGATTTTTCACTTTCTCTCTCTTTCTGTCTCTTTCAGTCTCTCTAGAGAAAGCACATACACATTATGAAAAAAAAAATGGGTACACTTTCCATCCTCTGTTGATTCAGGACTTGCTTCCTAGAGAATGGAATTCTGAACATGATCAAAAGAGCAGAGAGAAGCAGTGATTTCTCAGTTAAATGGAAGCTGATTCTAGAAATCTTGTGATCACAAACTCAAAGTGTGTAAAGCTCTTTCATACACACATTACAATGTCATCACACAGTGCTCCTCTGGGGTGCACGCGGCAAACTCTGACGTCCTTTGTTTCAAGGCAGACACGAAGAAGTGAAATGACCTGTCCAAGTTCACACATCAGTAAATGACTGAGCCAGAAATCAAATGTAAGTTTTGGACCCTCTAAACTCACTCCTGGGGCCAAGATGGCAACAACAGCTAGTAACACTAAAAAAGAGTTCATTGACTAATGTAGGACATGCTCCCAGAAATGGCCTAAAGTGAGTTTACAAATGTGGAGGGAAAGAAGGCAGGGTCCCCAGGAATTAAAAGGGGAACAAATACCGCAACCTCGGGTATCATTTGAAAATAAGGAGAATCATTCAGGAAAGGGAATGATAATCAAGTTACCACCATTCCCAACCTATGAGATTTTACACCATAACTGGAGGTGATTAAGCTCATGCAGAATGATACAAGAACTACGTGGATCTTAACTTCAAGTTCGGTTACTTACCACATTTTACCTACTCCACAGAAAGAAACATTCATCAAACATGCTTGCCCAGCCCTCTGAAAACCCCACTGCTGGGAGTTAGAATGTAGGTACCAGTCAGCTGATAGTTACCATGAGTGCATGTATGTATACGTGCTCAAAATCTCCAGAGGAGAATGGAGGAGAAGGGATTGTGGTGTGGCCATCTCCCTGGGTGTGATTTCTCACTTTCTCTCTCTCTGTCTCTCTCTGTCTTTCTGGGGAGTGCATGCTCCCTGTAGCAAAAACCTCTCTAAAAAAGAAAGAAAGAAAAATCTGAGTTTATAGGACCAGCCTCATAGCACAATAGTTAAGCACTGTACATTGGAAGCCAGATCCCATATAGCAAACTATGGTTTGAATATTGCCCAGTTGCCTGTAAAACATACTGAAAATGTGTGCATGCATGCCCAAAATCCTGACAGAAAGGAGAAATGGAGGACAAGAGATTATGGTGTGACTCTGCCCCTTGGGGGTGTACTCTCTCTTGCACACATGCATTCATTCTCTCTCTCTCTCTCTCTCTCTCTCTCTCTCTCTCTCTCTCTTTCTCTCTGGCAAGTACATACACTCTCTAGCAATAAGAAAGAAAGAAAATTCAAGTCCATTTTTTTTTTCAATCCCAGAAGACAGATTAGAGTGAATTCCCCATTTTTGAGTGAATTGTGGAAGAGGGATATGTTCACCAAACTGAACCATTCAGCCCAGAGCATAGAAGCCTGATCATAAGTCAAGGGGAAGAAAAACTCAGTCTCTCTCTCTAGAAAAGTAAGGGCCTCATTTTGTTTGAAGTTGTCTGCTCCAGAATGTCCAGTGTAAACAGGATTCCCAGAGGACCACACTCCACCACTCTTCTCCAGTGGAGAAGTGCTTAGAACCACCTGAGACAGGCTTTAAGAAAGTGCAGTATGAGGGATAGAACCTCCTACTCCAGTTCTCTGGGCACCAGGGCAATGCCCACTCCTCAGCCAGTTTCAGGTGAGTTTGATCACCTAGGACTCCGCTCCAGCTCTTTGCTGCCACTCAGGGTGACAGATGGAGGACTGACCTGGGAGACAATAAGCTTCCTTTAGCCTCTAGATCACAGTAAGTAAGTAATCCCAGGGTGTTAGCTTCAAGGCCCTGAATGGGAATATGAGGTGAAACAAGGCATGGCTTAACTAGTCATTGTACTCTTTAAACGTGTGGTATGTGGCTTCCAGTTGCACTCGCATCACAGACCCCACAAATGACACAACCAGATCTGATTATTAGTTAATGACTTTCCCTTGCTAATGATTATGTTCTATAAAGTAAAAAATTTAGATTTATTTTATTTTAATAAAAAATGTGTCCTCTCTATTGCTAGTGATATTGGTTACAGAAGCTAGATAGGGACATAAGAAATCTACCCAACAAGGAACACTTGTATTAAATTATTGTGTGAGTTTAAAATGACCATATATATATTTTAAGAGGTTTTTGCCAAATGGCGTGTGCACTCACTAGAGAGAGACAGAGAAAGAGAAAGAGAGAGAGAAAGTGAGAAGTCACCCCTAAGAAGGGATGGCTACTCCACAATCCCTTTTCCTATATTCTCCTACTGACATCAGGGACTTGCTTGCACACACAACGCACCTGGCATGATTGTGAAGCCACTAGGTCCAAGACTCAAACCATGGCCAGTCATGTGGGAATCTAGCAATGTAACCACTATGCCATCTGCTGGCCCTGACTCTATATATTTCTTAAAGTTTATTTATTTATTGCATGAGGGAGATAGAAAGAGGGAAGTATACTCAACAGGGTCTCCTACCACAATCCCCCCATAGCCTTCCCAGTTAGCCAGAATATCTGGCATGGGCATGCCTAGCATGTACATGTCCACCCAGGAATCGAACCCCAAATCTTCCATGTGGCTTCCATCATTGCAGAGCAGTGCACAACTGCTACACCACTGAGCTGGGCTTGTATTGTTTAAAAAAAAAAATTGGGGGATTGTTTATAATAACCAATACCTACGCTGAGTAATACAGAAATTTGGGAGGTTGGGGACCAGCAGTTAGTGTAATGGCTATGTCACTGGACTCCCATGTAGTCAACCGTGGTTCGAGTCCTGGACCCAGTGGCTTAAAACTCATGCCAGGCACGTATGCATGCGTCCCCGAGATCCCAAGAGGAGAATGGAGGAGAAGGGATTGCAGTGTGGCCATCCCTCCCTAGGCAGTGATTTCTTGCTTTCTGTCTCTCTGTCTCTCTCTGTCTGTCTGGCGAGCGCACACGCCCTATAGCAA
>NW_006159556.1:6465044-6539983 GCF_000334495.1 Tupaia belangeri chinensis | reverse complement strand
CTCGCCCAATGTAAAAAAACTCTCCAAAAAAAAAAAAAAAAGAAAGAAAAGAAATTTTGGGGGCTTTTAAAGAAATTGATTTATCCTAAGATAGAAGAGAAGAAAGTAAAAAGGAGGTAAGGAAGAAATGAGGGAAGGGCTTATGGTAAAAGGAGCTTGCAAGACTTTGGAACAGGAACAGAGAGACAAAAAAATGGTATGACTGAGTACAGGTGATCATACTTCTAGAATTAATAGATGACTTAAAATTTTGCCTTGAGCAAGTTCATGTATTTATCAGGCTCCTTTATCTGAACTTCTATAAATACAGATTAATATTGCGTGAGCATTTTTTGCAGCTACATAAATTTGTCTTTTTCATATAAACTTGTGTCAGGCAAAATTTAACCTAAAATTATATTTAATTGACATATATTTCTTGAAAATTAAGCATGTTGGCATTCTGCTTTCACTTATTCAATATTTTCATAATGCTTTCAGTCCAGTATCCCAATCTAAACACAGGTTTTTTCAATCTAACCAATCTGTCAGTGAACCCTCTCAATTATGTGAGAAGCCACAAATTTGCTAAGCTTCTATATTTCCTCTTGATCTTTTGATTAAAAAATTAAGCATGTCCATCAAAAGAAAAACCTCTCTAAATCAATGTCTTTATTCTTCTTGTAAATGTTTGACCAGATTATCAAACCATGTAAAAATATTTTCATGTTTCCCACATTTATCTTCCATGTCCACAAGGATATCATGGAAAACTATCAAAGAGTTTACTAAAAACAGGATATCTGATGCTAGAGCAGCTTTCTCCTGTTTGTTTTCGTAACACTGATCATGGTTTTAAAAAGTTGTAGAGGAAAAACTGTCTCATTCATAAACCACATTATTCAAAAGTGTAGCTCTAAATTCTTTTTTAATCTTACAATAAAACAATGCCTTAATTTTTCAAATGTAATTGACCATTTCCCTTTTACCTTTCTCTACACAAAGCATATTCCCTCCCGTGGAACTGCTGTGATTTGAAGGTAGTATAGATAAAATTATTGATGGATTGAATGTCAGACACGACCAGTGTCAAAAACTCTAATGTTTTGAGCCTGAGAAACTTGAAAAATAGGGCTGCCACCTGTTGAGATGTAAGACGTAAGGCAAGTATTTGGGACGATAGGGTGAAAACTCTTGCGTTCGATGCTAGAAATGTTCATTTTGACATGCCTGTTAGACATCCACGTAGAAACTTCAAGTGAAGTTTTAGTTCTCTTTGTAATGACCTCCACCATTTAAGCAAGCAGAGTGCTAGCAAGCTGTGTCTGGATTTACAAATTTGTAATTTTTACATCCTTTGTTTTTCTACACAGCAGATATCCAATAAATAAGTTCTAAAAAATAAACGCATCCTGTTCACTCATCAGGCAGACAGAACTAAGCAGCATAGTAAAATGATTTGAAGTATGACTTTGAATTCAGATAGGACCAAGTTCTGCCATTAAAAGTCTAGGGTCAGCCCTGCGCCTTATGGTTAGGGGGGCCAGATCCCACATGGCCAACCACATGGTCAGAATCCAGGCCCCAGTGGTTTGAAAAACATGCCAATTGTGTGTGCACGCATGCCCAGAAGCCTGACAGCGTGGAAGAGAAGAGATTGTGGAATGTCCACACACAACTGGGGAGTGCCTTCTCTCTTTCTCTCTCATCTTTCTGTCTCTCTCTGACAAGTGCACACACCCTCTGATGAACAAACAAAAAATTATAAAAGTTTCTTAAACTCTCTCAGCTCGGATTCCATGTATAAAAAGGAGATAAATAAGAGCAGACACCTGGGGCCAACAGACAGAGTAGTGGTTACGTCACTGGACTCCCACATGGCTGGCTGTAGTTTGAGTCTTGGACCCAGTGCCTTCAAAATCTTGCACAGCACATGTGCGTGCATGCCCAAGATCCCAGAAGGAAAATGGAGGAGAAGGGGTTGTAGTGTGGCCATCCCCTCTGGGGGGTGATTTTTTACTTTCCCTCTCACTCTCTCTGTCTCTTTCTCTCTCTGGTGTGCACACGCATGCTAAGGCAAAAACCTCTTTTAAAAAATAAATAAATAAAAGAGCAAGCACCTTATAGAATAGCTGGAATAATTTCATGGTTATTTAAAACACTTCATCATTTAAAGCTAAATGATCATTTAACATAGTGCTTTGAAGGTGTATGTTCCCAATAAGTAACTGTTGTAATTTTGATTAATTGTCATTGTTGTCGTTATTTACGGAGGGTACTAGGGATGCACAAAATGGTGCAGTAAATTGTCCCAATATCTGTATCCCTTGCGTGTACCTCCAATACCCCACTAGTCATGTTCTTTTGTGATATCTGATCTGAACCACCTCAAAGGAATGAGTGAAATTATGAAGCATTTCTCAAAGCAGACTCAAAGGTTTTTGAGAGCAGGGCTCTGTTCTGTGATGTTTCATGCCCCAATCTTTTTGTATATTGGAGATACTTGTGAAATGTTTTTGATAATAAGGATCTTGAGGTAGTTGATTTTCATGCCAAAAAAATCTTCAACATATTTAAAAGCTATAAATGGCAAAGATAACTTTATGTAAAGAGAAACATACTTTTTAAAAATTCTTACAGGGTCTTTAGGTGGCATGGTGGTTAAGTCACTGAACTCTCATATGATGGTACAAGTCCTAGACCTGGTGGCTTGCTTTCCCACTTTGCTTCTCTTTTCTGTCTCTCTCTGGTCAGATTTTTAAAAATAATAGCAATAATAAATTGAATAAATCTTTTTAAAATTTTTATGTGATGTATTTTTAAAAATTGCACAGAAATATAGTATTAAACTCTTGTGTTAACATAATGAAAAGTTTGTTATTTCCTTTATTTCCTAATCCAATGGCTATTCTCTCCAACCCTTTCAAAGTGGCCTTTGTCTTATGAATGGCCCTTGACATGCTGGTCAAGCCCCACCTTCTGGAACCCTGTGACCACAGCTGCTTGAGTTCCAAACTTTCAACCCTAGAGGATCATGCCTCAGAGTGGTACCGTCGATAAAGCCTTTGTTAAGTTAGGAACAGAGTGGTGGAAAATGACAGATAAGATGCTGCTTATGCTGCTTCATGAGAATTATCTGGTAGTCAAGGGTAAGGAGGCTGGGAGTCAGGAAGTGGAGAGCTCTGACCCTATTTGATATAACTCATATTTCACAAATAAAAAGGGGATAAAATACTCACCTATACAAACTCTTAATTTTACTCTTGAACATGTACTAGTGACTCTTCATAGGGTAATTCAGGTTGGACACCAAGCCATGGGTGCCTCACCTGGCTATTCCTTGGGTTGCTATTCACGCGTGTTCTGTGGTGAGGAAGAAACACTTCCTCTTTCCAAAGCAGAAACACACACACACACTTTTCTTCTGCAAGAGTTATTTCATCTCTGTAAAAGCATCTTCACTTTCTGGAGAATCACTGGTACAGCACGGCCTGCGTGCTTTAGAGTGGTTCACAGACTACATGCCCTGCACAGTTTTCAAGCCAGTTCACGAGGAGGCTGGACTACTGGGGCCAAGGAAGAACTTCCGGGGCAGGGACAGCGTCCTAACAGCTTCCAAATCTGTTGGGCTTCGCACAACCCTCAAGATTTTATGCAAAAAGAGAGCCCACTTGATGAAAAGACGAGGATGTTCATTTTTAAGCCAACTTAGTTACCTTTATGGGTTTAGAAAGTATTTGGCAACAAGCAGTTCGGTTTGAGAATGCAGGCTGCAATATGTTCCCATCCCGCGGTCACCCCTTACTTGATGGACAGCTCTCATCGACATTTTAGCTCCCAGGGCTGGTGAGAGAGGTGAGGGAGCAAGCGAGGAGAGGGAGGGGAGCTGGCCCTGCAGGAGGCAACTTTTAGTTCGCTTCCTTTCTCCAGAATTTCACAAACTATTCTCCCCAGACCTCCCCAGTATAACCAGTGGCCACGGACATCCTGGCTGCTCTATATTAAACTGGCACCGAACCACTTAACCTGCTGCATTGCCTTTCTCCAGACACCTGCCGAAGCAGCAGACTAAACAAACAGGGATTCTCCATTGCGCAAAAGTTGGCTCCTTTCACTGGGGCTCCCATCTGTTAAAAAGCCATTGTCTGAGAAAGTGTTCAGTAGCCGGGGAGCGAGAGCGATTGCACACTGAACGGCCCCCTTTTCCCCATAAAAAGTCCTCTTTAGCATTTTCTTTTCTCCCCGGTTTTCATTGCCTGATTTATTCATTGGTTTCACCTCTTCTCCCCTCCCCCTTGGTTCAGGAGGAGAGCCTCCTTGTCTTCGGTTTCTCAGGGGTCATGTCTTTTCAGTCACCAGGACAATACTCGCTGCTGGCATCTGCTTCCAGATCCAATCAGCCATATTGTGAACACATCCTGCCGGAGAATTGTTCCCCCTTTTGCTCGGCATTGTTGCCAATTTCATGCCATGTATCGCTCCATGTTTTGTGCTTCATGAAGCTGTCACGGGCATAAAAGTGGTCTGACCAGGGTCGTAGTAAAAGGGGTGGGAATGAAACATCCACCAAAATGTTGAGCAGGCCACCCACAGTCCATACACACCCACACTCACACACACCCGCACCCAGCCCCCTCACACACACACCCACACCCAGCCCCTTCACACAAAAACCACAGTCCACACATGCAAAATGCACACAACCCACATACACTCACAATTCACAAGCAGAATACACAGTCACACTCACAAACAATTCTCACCTACTCACTACATACACAAACACACTGGGGGACCGCACACATTTTTCTCACTTTCTTTCTTCTCCCTAAGGCTTAATTAGTAGCCTAGCGAGACACTTTATATGTCTCTAGGGGGTAAATAGTTTTACAAGGAATCATGGAGTTTGACTCTTAAGGAATATATCAAGTTAGGGAGTAGATATCAACGATTTCAGAGTTTTTCTTTCATTCTCAGGTGTTTCTAGTCACATACAAAATATTGATCATCTTTCAGTGTGCATCATAAAAGAGTTATCAGAAAGTATTTTACAAGGCAAATTAAACCAAACATTTTAATTTTCATTAAGTGAAAAAGGGCACTATAGGAAGACTTTTGTCACTCTTCATTTTTTGAGACAGTATCCGCTTATAAAGAGCAGCAACGTATAAACACGGGGAAACATCAACACAAATATAACATTTCACCTCTTAAATTTGGGTGCCATGAGTCCCTTACTCTCCAAGTTATGATTCTTGAGCCCAGGAGTATACAACTTATTGAGAGGTTCTTTGTCAGCTATGGATTAGGCTGACCAAGCACAAAGGACGAAACACCAGGCAAAGAAATTCTGAAGCACAGCCCTTGGGAAGAAGGGAAACTGAGGTTCCTTGTCCCATCGTCCAGAGCCCCACTGAATGAAGTGGTCCTGACTCTGGGTCTCTGGCCAGCCCAGGGAGAAGCTGCTTTTCTCCTTAATGTCATAAGTTAAGGGAAAAGAGGAAGGGGAAATGGATAATAAAAACTGAAAGTCCTCACAGTGGAAACCCCACTGAAGTTTTCTCATTTTATTTCTATAAAATATCTTTGCTTATTTACTTTAACTTCTGGAGGCTCTGAATGTAGCTTCTTTAGAGTATATCATACCTTTGCTTACATTTTCCCACATTTCTGTCCTAGCACAGGGATAGGACCCATGGCTTTTTCTATAAGAGCATATTTTGGTGGTAGCTAGTTTGTGAATACCAGTGATCAAGATGATATGAGCACACAGACAGAACCAGGAAAAGTCTCCAGATGAAACCTGCCTTGTTGACACATATCTAAATCTTCCAGGCTCCAGGACTGTAGGAATAGATTCTGTTCTGTAAGTTAACCAATCCATGGAATTTTACTGTGGAAGCCCAAGGCCACTAAGACACACCCTATAATGGAATACGTGTAACTGAAAATTGTGAGCAAAATAGACAGGAACTGCATGCCACTATCAAAAATGGGTCTTTTCAGAGACTTCCCTGGGACAGGATTGACTGAGGTTAAGAGTGATCTCTACCCCAACCTGCCAGGGTCCTTACCTTGTGCCTCTGAGCCCATGCCTTGAGTAATTGCCACTCCTAAAAAGTGACTCATCAGGATCTTCTAAAAAATAAAGCATGTCACTTGCCAATAAATAACATACAAAATCAATGTAGAGGAAGCCTCAAAGAAACCTCCAGAAGTTTGCAGCACCCATATACCCTGGGCAGCCCTGACTTTGTTCCCATTCAACCATTGCACATCCTTTGAGCATCCACTGCATATCAGCTTGTGTTGAGCCCTGATATACAAGGTCTAGTGAGTCTCAATCCCTACACATGGAGAACTTTGAATCTGCTAAGAGAGATGACACCTACATCAAAATTCACAATGCACTCTATGATAGAAAAATCATTCTACAAAAGTAGAGTGGAGAGTAACTTCCTGGGAAAAACACTTTCCTTCCACAAATGCCAAAGGGATAGAAAGACTTAGCAGGTTGAGTGAGGAGGAGGATGTGTAATAGGGTATAAAAATAAGATAGAGCTAAGCCCATAGCACAAGGGAAACAGATTCCACATGGTCAACCATGATCCAGATCCCTGCCCTGTGAGGTTGAAAAATATGCTGGACCCATGTGCACATACCCAAGATGCTGGAAAGATAAAGAATCAGAGGGAAATGGATTTTAGTATTACCAAGTGTGCATTGTTTTTGTCCATCCTTCTCTCTTTCTCTTTTCTCTCAAGCACACACACAGAGGACTGGAGACTGGAGGGAGGGGACACAATAATACTTCAGTGATATCCGTCCAGAAAGAAGAGATGACCTCATGTACCCAATTTCCTAACCTAACCCCCAAACACACTATCCTTTGCTTCAAGACTTCATTATTTCTAACTTTTTCAAGAGCCTTTTGGAATTCTAAATGCATCCAATGTTACCATGGACTAAAATGTGCTCCCTTTTTTTTATTGTTGTTTCATGAATTTTTCTCTCTTTTCTGGACCTCTTCTTGTTATTTGTGTTTAATAAGGACATTGAGCCGGCAAGACTCATGAGAGGGCCGAGCCAGCTCTGCGCTCTGTGTGAGCGTGCATGTGTGTGTTAAACAATTTCACGGACATCTGTCATGCACAGTTAACTTTCCATTGCTGCATTTTAAGTGGTGGGCCCAGGCTTGGCCGGCAGTGATAAAGTAGCTGGCAGTTTTCAAAAAGCCACAGGATAACAGAGCATGAATCATAAAACACACTACTGTGTAGCAATATCCAAGTTCATTCAATGCAATGAAACCATGCAGAGGCCCTTTATCCCCAGCTAATTATGTGGAAACGTCTAAGACAATAAAGCATCTGGTGGTCTTTCTTCCCCATTTCAATTTTTCTCAATATTGTGACAGGGGAAAGTATTGTGCCTTTCCCAGGGTAGTTGCAGTGAAGAGGAGTAAAAGCAAGGGTCAGAGAAGAGCAAATAGATGAATTTATAACTTTCTTTTTATTTATTCCTTGCCCATTGTTTCTCTGGAAGTCTTCCTTCAAGGCTGTATTTTGGAATCACTATTCTCATTGCACCGTGCTTGAATCCCCCTTTTTCTCCTCTTTAAAAAAAAAAAAAAATACCACCCAAACTGCCAGACCTTCTATGACGCCCCCGTGCCAGTGGGGCGTTCACCTCCCTAGCATCCAGGAATAGAAGTCTAAGATTCAGAATCACTCTCCACACTCAGAAGAAGGGAAGAGTTCATACTTCCAGGATGAAACCTCATATGTGATTTCCTTCCTAGAAAGAGGTGATGAGAATGGTCACTGTGATTAAAGTTTTCCCAGAGAGGATTCCCCATAATTGCCTCACACATGGCTCTTTTTGCCATTCTCTTGAAAACACACGCAAATGCCATGTGCTGCACTCTTGGGGGTTTCGATGAAAGCCCCTTTACAGCTACGCACTGTGTGATGAGACCCGAGCCAGAGTCTGATGAGGTGACTAATTGGTACCACTGGCTTAAAAAGCTAATAAGTTAATTAGATTAACTTTGTTCATGTTTGCACAGGGCTTTGAAGAGGAAAACACCAAAGAGCCTAAGCTTCTCTGAATCGAGATCCCATGCAGCTCTGAGCTGGGTCAAAGCTTCCCCTGGAACTCCAGGAATCTGTTGTGGCTATATTCTACTGTTTGGTTCTTTCATTTAAATCATCAGCCACTTTCCAATGTTTCTCAAAAGCCAAATTAAAGCCACATATTGTGTCTGTAACATCTTCTAGGGCATCATTTTGGGTCACAAATCCAAATATCATTTAAAAGCATTCTGGAATGTTTTTATTTTCCCACTTGCCCTGGGTATTATTGTCATAACATGCAAGTCATTATAATACTAACTTAAGAATCAAGCCAGATTCTTCCCCCAAAAAAAAGATAGAAAATAATTGCAAGAAAATTACCTGAGTGGCAATCCATTCCTTTTGAGTGACTTAATTTTTCCACACCTTAAAAATGGAGCAAGACCTAGAGTTATGGTATCATTGTTGTTGTAGAATGTTAGCATTAAATACATTTTGTATACATTATTGGTGCCTCTTTAGTAAGCTGGCTAGCTGTCTTTACATCCATCCATTAATCTATCTCATAGATTCAGCAAATATTGAGCAAGACAGTAAAGTAATGCCCCAAACATACTAAAATAGTGAAGACAAAGTACAGCCCTCAAGAAACTTTTAATTTAAGACACATGATATTTCCTCTGAATTAAGAACCTAAGAGCAGAGTGAAGCGAGAAAATTGAGCTTGAGGACCCAGGGGAGGTTTCAAGGACAAAGTGGATTTTAAGCTGAACCTTATGGAGTTTTGACAAGTGGAAATAAAGGAAAGGACAGTCCCTGGGTGGAAGACAGCATAAACGAAGGTTCTAACAAGGGAGGATTCACGTGGCACATCCAGTTGGGGACACAGAACCCAGTAAGGCTGAGGCAGGTATGCACGCAATGGGTAAAGTGAGATGAGGCTGAAAACAGGACTGGGGTTCATCGTGAATTGGGTTTGGTTTGGTTTGGTTTGGTTTGGTTTGGTTTGGTTTGGTTTGGTTTGGTTTGGTTGAGCAAGGAAGAAACATGAAAGGAAGCAAGCAAAGAAAGACAATGGGAAAATTACCAAAGGCATTTTGAAACTGTCCTTTAAAAGGCAATAAGGATCCCAACTGAAGTGCACAATGTAGTGAAAAGAAAAGGAAAGGAAAAATATGTATCAAAGAGTCATGAGCTGTTTAAGTGAAAAAAATAAAATGAAGAACAAATTATAATCAGAATATGTAGAATAATCACATAAAATCAAAGTTTTTTGTTTTGTTTTGTTTTAGATTTTTGCCACAGGGCACATACACTAGCCAGAGAGCGACAGAGACAGACAGTGACAGGGAAAGTGAGAGATCACCCTGTGGGGGGAGGCCAAGCCACAGTCCCTTCACCACTCTCCTCTCAGGATTTTGGGCATGCACAAACATGTGCCCGGTGTGAGTTTCATGCCACCAAATCTGATACTCCAAACCGTGGCTAGCCATTTGAGAGTCCAGCACCTTAACTGCTATGCCGCCTATTGGCCCCAGTTTTTATTTAGGGAGTGTTATCATCTCTGAGTGACAGTTTTGAAAGTGTTTAGGACTGTTAAGGCTATTTTTCTCAGTAATCATTTGTAAAATGAAATATTTTCAATTTTATCAAATGATACCAAGATAATATTTCTAAGGATAAAACCCAGAAAGTAATTTCAATAAAGCAGTTGCTATGCTGAAATGAGAAAAACTCTTGAGATATAAGATGACATAGTGAAAGAGTAAGCATATGATGGCCAGCTATAGCGTGGTGGTTAAGGTGGTTGCATCCCACATGGCCAACTAAGTGGTTCAAGTCCAGACCTGGTGCTTGAGAAAACACACCAGGTGCTTGTGCATGCATGCCCAAAGTCCTGACAGGAGAGCAGAGAAGAAGGAATGGTGGTGTGGTTATCTCTTCTGTGGGGTGATTTCTCTCTCTTTCTCTCTGTCTCTCTCCTTTCTGGCAGGCAGACATGCCTTATTGCAAACCTTTGGAGGGGGGGGTGAGAAAAGCAAAAGAAGAAGAATAAAGGAAGAAAGTGAATGCAAGTTAAAGGTGAGGCCACTTGAGTTTTTATTTCAGCTTCACAATATTACTAGGCATAATTCTGACTAAATTGCTTAACTTCTCTGACCCTTGGTTTTCTAACCTATCAAATGGGCACGTGCATTAGCCAGAGACAAGTAAAAAGGGAAAGTGAGAAATCACTCCCTGAAGAGATGACCATGCTGCAATCCTTTTTTCTCTATTCTCCTTTCAGGATTTTTGGCATGCCTGTACATATGCCAGACATGTTTTCAAACCACTGGGTTCGGGACTCAAACCTCATGTCGGCCATGAGAGATCCAGCCACCCTAACCACCACGTCACCTGCTGGCCCAATAGGGACCTTGTTAGGATTAAAACTATAAATCTTTATTAGCATCCTTGTTGGGATAAAGGTTAGCATTCACTTGGGTCCAGCAGATGGCATAGTGGCTACATCAGTGGACTCCCACATAGTTGACCACAAGTTGAGTCCCAGACCCACAGCTTAAAACTCACTTCAGGCGCCTGTGCGTGTGTGCTCAAGATTCCAAGAGGAGAATGGAAAAGAAGAGATTGTGATGTGGCCATCCCCCCAGGGAAAGATTTCTTGCTTTCAGCCTTCCTCTCTCTCTCTCTCTCTCTGTCTACCCAGTTAGTACACACACCGTATAGCAAAAATCTCTCTCCAAAACAAAAGGTTAGCATTCAATTAATGTGACTCTCCTGTGTCCCTCACTACCAATGTCAGAACCCAGAATAGTGCCTATGTGAAGGCAAAGAGAGTGATCACAAGAAATGATTTCTCACCTATTCACGTCCCTGGCCTCAGAAAGCCAGACTGTTCAGGGGAAGGACAGGACCAGTCAGCCTTTCTGTTCTATGAACATCTGGCATCCTTGCATTTAACAAGTCACCTCTGCTTCCTTCTCTCCATCCAACATGGAGTTCTCCACTACTCGCAGGATTGGGAACCACATACTCATAGAGTGCTTGTGCTAGTTTCCTAAGGCTGTTGTAGCAAAGTACCATAAACTCAGTTTCAAAGAGCAGAAAAGGAGAGAAAAATAGATGATGACCTTTACAGTTTTGGGGAGTAGGAGTATTACAGATTTCTTGACCAGTGCTCTCAAAACTGTCAAGGTCATCAAAAGCCAGGAAAGCCTGAGACAAATGGGGACAGCCTAGAGGAATCTAAGAGACGATGAGGATTAAATATAATGTGGTATCCTGGATGGCATCCTTGGACAGAAAAAGGACACCAGGGAAAGACTAAAGAAAAACAAAATATGAATATCAGCTAAAAATAATTCATCAATTTCAGTTTACTAATTGTAACAAATATACAAATGCAAGATGTTACCAATAAGGGAAACAGTGTGGAGCATATGGGAACTCTGTTTTCTTATAAATCTAAAATTGTTTTTAAGAATAAGATCGATTTATGGGGTCAGACGGTGGCACAGCAGTAAAACATGATGTTCTGTGAAGCAATACCACATGGGAAGTTTCCTGGTTTGAAACTAGAGAGCTCCTTGAGTATACCAAGCCCATGTATGCCCATGATTCAGGCTGAGGGTTGGGGATAGACTAGGCCATTGGCACCTGTTTTTCTCTCTTTCTGTCTCTTTCACTCATGGAAGAATTTTTTTTTCTTTGTAGTTTCTGCTATAGGACATGTGAGCTCACCAAAGAGAGACTGAGAGAGTTAATGAAAGAGAGGAAAAGTGAGAAGTCACCCCCTGTTCACCCAGAGAGGTGGTCATGCCCCAATCCCTTCTCTTCTCTTCTTAGGATTTTGGACATGCATGCACATGCACCTGATGTGATGTTTAAGCTGCCAAGTCCAAGACTAATTATAATTTTATTTTAGAGAGATTTTTGCCATAGGGTGCATGCACTCACCAGAAAGACAAAGAGACAGAAAGTGAGAAATCACCACCCAGAGGAGATAGCTATGCCACAATCCCTTTTCCTCCATTCTCCTTCTGAGATCTTGTGCATGAATGCTCACACACCTAGTGTGAGTTTCAAGCCACTGGGTCTGGGACTCAAACCATGGTCAGGCATGTGGGAGTCCAGCGACATAACTGCTACACCATCTGCTGATCCCTAATTACAAGTTTTAATCTGTGCATTTTTGGTAGCCCCCTTAGTGATTGACAATTTTTTATCAAAATGTCAGTTGCTTTGGCAGTATGTGTAGAGATGAATGAAAGTATACCTGCTTTGTTCATTTTGTTTTTTATTTTGTTTTGTCTTTTTGGTTTTTACCATAGGGCACGTGCACTCACCAGAGAAAGAGAGAAAGTGAGAAATTAACCCCCGGCGGGGGGGTGGGGGGTGGCCATGTTGCAATTCCTTCTCCTCTGTTCTCCTCCTAAGATTTGGGGCATGCACATACACACACACCTGCCTTGTGAGAGTTTCAAGCTGCTGGGTATAGGACTCAAACCACAACTGATCATGTGGGAGTTCAGTACTTTAACCACCACACCATCTACTGGCCCTTATTCTTAGTTTCATACTCTAATTTTTTTTTTTTAACTTAGGTTAAAGGGAAGTCAAACCTTTAAGATCTGGTCCTTCCAGCTGACTAAACGCATCCCTTTGACAAAGTCTCTGTGGAAGTTTAACATACATATCTTTAAAAAAAAAAGGATGTAAAGCAAACAATGTTGAAATGAATAAAATTCAGAGTGCAAGGGTCTAAAATGTTCTCTTGACTGTCAGGATATGAGATGTTCAGATCACTGGGCTGAGGTAGAGTAAGAATCACTTCTCCATGTCAGAGCAGAGGAAGTATTAAACGTAATGGCCACCATTTATCTAGCTTTTGTGGTTTTAATGAGATATAAGGAAACCAGGGAATCCTAAATTGTTAGAAAGGGATTATTCAATGATTTAGTAGGGTTGTTTTTTTTTAAGAATTATTTATTTAATTTTATTTATTCATTCATTTATTTTAATTTGACCCAAGAGAGACACACATGCATGGGGCGGGGGGGAGGGGGGGTGAGTAAGCAAGCCACCAAGTCCAGGACTTGAACTATGGGAGTGTCCAGTACCTTAACCACCATGCCATCTGCTGGTCCCCAGTTACTTGTTTTAGAAACAAGGTTTCACCGTGTTGCCAGGTTGACCTCGAACTCATGATCCTTCTGCTTCAACCTCCAAGTAGTGGAACTACAGATGTGTGCCAGCATACCAGCTCTACATTTAGTTCTTGGAGGATGAAGAGCAAGTTCCGATGTAATAACGTGTCCAATATCATTTGTTAACAACAGAGCAAGCAGGTCTCCCAGGAGAAACAATGATCTACTCAGTGTTTGTTCCATCTCATGATGACAGAAGCTATAGTTTCCAAAAGGTTATTTACTAAACTTAGGTTATAATGGGGAAGGTACATTCTTGTTCCAAGTCTGTTTTTACTGTCTTTTGTTCAATTTTGCTCAACCTTTTTTTTTTCATTAACCATATCATTGTGCATTAAGAAACACTAGGAGTATGTGTGGATATGTGTACATATGTACATGAACACAGATGTCTATAAATAGGTATAAGAGATATGCTTCCTGCCTCTACTTTTCTACTCTTCTCATTTTTTTCAGCTATCCTCTGAGTTTGGCTTCCACCTCCACCATTTTGCAATCTCTGAGATCATTACTGTCTTCCTAGGTAACATAACTACTAGGCTTTCCTCCATTCACACCCTCCCTGATTCTTCTCATTCATCTGTCACTGTTGCTAACTTACTCCTTTTTGAAACTTCTAGCTCATAGTCATTGTGACACTAAACCTCTAGGCTCTTCCCTACTTTGTTTCTATTCTTGCTCACTGTATGCTACTGCTTCTCTTCCTCTATTCTTTAAGTGTTAGTGTTCTCAGCCCTTTCCAGACTCATCTTTCACAACAATATCTTAACTACCTACTGGGCCTTCTAAACAGCAGTTCTTTCAAGCCAATAATCAGCATGTAGTGCTGTCTTTTCTTGCTTCTTTCATTTTTGAAACTATTTCTCTTTCTCAAGATTCAGCTAAAACACTATGCAACGTGTCTCCTTTATTGAAATTGCAAACCTTGCTTTGTACACTAATAGCACAGACACAAAGAAGGCTGACTACAGTAGTGGCTGAGTGAAGGCTCAGGACTGCCTGCTCCGACTTTTTTCCAACTAAAATTCTGCTCTTTATGATCATGCCTCAGCTTCCTTGTCTGTAAAGGGTGAAAATAACAATATTAATCTCCTATAGTGTAGTGAAGATTAAATGAGTTAATATATAAAAGAAATACATGTAGAATAGTATCTAGGACATGCTTAGCTCTCAATAAATGTTAACTACAATGATAGCTATCATATTAAATTTAAGTTATTTATTTACTTGTCTAACTCTGCTGCTAGAATGTGAGAACCTTCAGGATGGGAGAAGGTCCCATTTAATATTCTATATCCAGGTCTTACCATTGAGCACATACAGGCGTGTAAACTCCAGATAGAGTACAGCATTTAGGTGATAATGAGTTGAGGATAAAATAAAAGTGATCTTGATCTGGGAGTACACTGCAGTTCTCTTGGAGGCAAGAGTGTGATGCTTTTGTGATAAGTACAACAAAACTACTAAAAAATGGAAAGACAAAATATATCTCTGCTTCAGCTATCTGGAGAACTACAAGAAACTGCAAGTGCTGAGGGCAGGCATTAGTTTAAAAAGGGCTTCCTTGAGACTAGAAAGATAATGGAAGAAATGAAAACTGCAAATGTAATTCAGACCAGCGAGAAAGAACCATTTGGCAATATCAAATAGCCAGAACTTGAGATGAATTAAATTTAACAGAGATGTATTTTGCAGCTAGCATGAGCTCCCATATATTGCATTTTTCCATCACTTCTTTCTACTTTTCTTTATGAATAATTTACATAAATGTAACTTCTTCTAGTTGTTACTCTTTAAAGGGAAACCCCATGTCTCCAGATCTTTGATTCTCTCATGTATGTAACCCAGGACTGTTCACCCAGGAATGAGTTACTATCTGCTGACTGACTAAATGAGAGGAAACAGAGGGGGGGAAGTGTAACTAGAAATGAAGGGGTCATATGGGTGTCCATTTGCTTGTGAAATCTGAAGAATCTAGTCATTTTTTAGCTGTAGAGGGTAAGGGAGAGGAAACCATTTAAGAAGGCCAAGAATTCTGGTCTTTGTGACAACTAGGAGTTGGCACTTTTTGTAGGAATCAGGAGTCATGGATAGGCAATGATTTCAAAAGCAAGACGAATGTGCTTGCAACCAGATTTGCTGGTTATGAGTGTTTGGCAAAATATTCAACTGGAGGGGCTGGCAGGTAGTGTGGTAGTTGGGGTGCTAGACCTGACAGATTGCTTTCTCACTTTCTCTCTCTCTCTCTCTCTCTGGTCAAATGAAAAAATAATAGGAGTAAATAAAATCGAATAAATAAATTTTTAGTGATTTTTGCTATAGGGCATGTGTGCTCTCCAGAGAGAGACAGACAGAATACAAGAAAACACCACCCCACCCCACCCTACCCCCAGCCCCACCCCCCAGGAGATAGTTTCAGTGCACTCCCTTCTCCTCCATTCTCCTCTCAGGATTTTGGGTATGCACATACATGCATCTGGCTTGAGTTTCAAGCCACAAAGTCAGGGACTCAAACCGTGGTTAACCACATAGGAGTCCAGTGCCTTAACCATTATGCCACCTAAGAATTCTTTAAAAGTTAATCTCCTACTTGCATCTTAGATGTGAGTGAAGAAAACAAAAAATGGGACCACAGAAGAGGGGGGGTGGATAAATAATGAAATATTGTGGAAGAAAAGAATAAAACAATAATATGAGGGGATTAAATAGTGAACAGAAATTTGAAAAAAAAATGAATAAAATGATTAAAGGGTGAAGTAAGAATATCACTTTAGAAAATGAACTTGTGTGATTTTAGTGAGCAGATGTGGGCCAGCCCTCTGATATTGAGCAAGTTACTTCCTCTACCTAATATTTGACTTTCTCATTTGCAAAATGGCGGTCTTAATACTTTATATGACTGTTCTGATAATTAAATGAGCTATTGTACATGAAGTACTTAGAAAGGTGCCCGGTGTCTCACAAAGATTTATTAAATGAAAAAGAGAATATAACAAGAACTCAATAAATGCTATTGGAGAAGACAGGAAAGTTGATAAATTAAATAAACAAAAAGCCTAAGGACTGAGAAAGTTATGGAAGAGAATACATATTTAAAGGAAGAAGTGACATTGGGAAAGGAAGATCAAGTCACATTTGGATAACCAGCAGTATAAATGTGGACCTTATGTCTTTTCAATGGATGTATCCAACAGGGAAAGGGAGACTGTGACAGAGAAGATCAAGACAGAGAAACAGAAAATAAACTAAGTTGATGAGACATTCAAAATCTGTATTCTAGGGGCCAGACCAGGGTTCAAGTCTCGGACCTGGCGACTTGAAAATCACACCAGGCATGTGTGTGTGTGTACATGCCCAAAATTTCAGAAGGAGAATGGAGAAGAAAGAATTGTGCATGGCCAACCCCCCTGGGGAGGTGATTTTCCTCTCACAGTCTCTGGTTGGCGAGCCTATGCACCCTGTGACAAAAATCTTAAACAAAATTAAAATCTGCATTTTAGGATCCTGCCCTATGGTCTAGTGGTTAAAAGAACCAGATACCACATAGACAACTGCAGTTTGAGTCCCAGCTCCAGAAGCTTTAAAACATGCCAGGCATGTGTGTACGCATGCCCAAAATCCTGACAGTGTGGAGAAATGGAAGAGAAGGAACTGCATCATCGGGACCCTGCCCCAGTAAGGGGTGCTTTCTCCCTCTCTGTCTCTGGGGAGATCATGTGCCCTCTGGCAATTAAAAAAAAAAAAACTATACTCTATTCTATAGCATTTACCTTTTCCCAATAGCTGTTTAAAATAAATAAAAAAAAAAAAAAAAAAAACATACAAATAGGAAAGCTTTGTCTATGTTGAACTTAGAGGTGTGTCTTTGTTTTCCATTTAAATCAAAATGGCATTGCTCTAAAAAGGACAGTACCTGTTTCCTTCTCCTCTTCTTTACCATGGACTGAAGACGGTTTAGTGGTATACCTTTCCCAAGCACCTACTTCTCAGCTCAGATCACTGCACTGTTACAAGAGGTTTTTAGACCTGTCCAGAGATATTTTATGCAGATACATAAGACTCAGGTTTTTAACTATATTCTTCTTTAATGCTTCTGGTCTACCCAAGCCTAGAAAAAAAGTCATGTGAAACATCCAAGAATTCCATTCTTTTACTTTTCTTTTTTCTAATTACAGAAGTAGTACTTGTTATACTATTGAAAAAAAATCAAAACAATGCGAGACTGTGAAATCAGCTTAACTCTTGAAGATATTTGTGGCTTACAAACTAAAAGTGAAAAAATTAGCCATAAAGAAGACACAGAGGGACAATGTAGGTGTTGGAGACTGTTGCAGAGGTGCTGGATATTTAGAAGTGACTCGTGATCTCATCTTCACTCAGGTCTTCAGTCTACCCAATGTGAGTTCCCAGTGTTGTGGAAAACAGAGGGCTGAGAGTGTATCAGAGGAGAGCTGAGAATAGGCATTCATCGTTTTTGCACTTGGTACCAAACCTGCTGGGCCACCACTGGCCCAGTGGCTTCCTGAAGCCCCAGCAGGCTTCATTTGTTGCCCAGGAAAGGCCCCTCTCAGGAACCTGTTTCACAATGACAACATTCATTCTTCATCTCAAAGGTGAAAGAGCTGCTGTATCCTGGTGGGGCCTCATTGCTAATGAAATGGGTGACGGTTTTGTGCTTGTGTATTTGCACAGCAGATGGACTGTGACTGTTTCTTGAGTAAAAGAAACTTGGTACAGGCTGAAGGGTGCACAGCCAAGACTGCTCTGCGGACTGTGAGTGTTCACAGCGAGCTAAACCTGGCCCGCACATAGTATCGCTAGGGTTCTACCCACGCATCCCCATAAGGACTACTATGACCTGGACTTGGAAGCTGGCTTGACCGATAGCACATGGTCAAAAGGATGTGTGCACAGAAAAAGTTGACTTTTAGTCATAATTTCTTACGATGAGCTCAAAGCCTGTCAGAATAAGTGAAATCGATTTTTCTTGTAATTATACAATTTTTCCAATTCTCCTTTTACCCAGTTTAATTAGGAAATGGGAGATTGCAAACAGAATGCAGTACTAAGCAATTTCCTTTGTAAGGTTTAGTTAAGACTGTATAAGACACATTTGCCTTCTCTCTAAATATACGGCTTAATTGGTTGTGAGAACAAGGAACTTGAGCTCTTCAGTAAAGAACTTAAATTGGTTCTCCTGTTGACATGAGTTTGTGTATAAAACAGACAAGGGGAGAAGTTGAAAAGATAAAAGTTTTCTGTGCACAGGCATCTTTTAAACATGGTATGTGTAGGAAGAAAATCCATTATTGCCTTGCTATTTCAAAGCTCTTGGAAACTGACCAGATTCTAGCCTTTTGAGAAATAAACAACCACCATCCCAACAAGAGCCTAACAACATCTTTTCAGAGTATTCTATACCCAGAGATAGATAGCATTTCCAACTGAGAACCCAGGAGAGCCAATAGAAGTCTGAAATCTTACAAGTTGGAAATAGAGCCCCAGGTGGCAGCCAAATCCCCTGTCCTGAAAGTGAAGAGAGACACCTAAAAAAAAAAAATAAAGGATCAGATTAGAAAGATCATATGTACTTCCGGGGGCTTATCTGAACTACATTTCCTCTCTGACCCTCTTTGAGTTTACCCATCATAAATAATAGCACGACCTCTTCTTCAAGTCATTCAAAAATGCATTTGTTCTCCATAATAGAGAGAGAAGCTCCAGCCAAATTATATTCTAATGTATCATAGCCTTGAACCCAAAGACCATTTTGCATTGCTGACTAGGTATCTGCTGAATACATTATTAGTACAGCAAGGTTTGTGTCGGCTTTATCAAGAGGCAGGATGTCCCAGGACGTGTCCAATATTGTTATGGTTGGGGTGGGCAACAAATAAAGAAGAAAACAAGAATGAAAGGAGTCTTTTAAAGAAATTATTCTACATTTCCAAGTTTCCTCCTGGGCCTAAAGGAGTTACCTTGTCTATCTACCCAGTAACTAGTACAGGGAGAGAGAGAAGACATCACAATGCCTGGTACTCCGAGTCCTTTTTTATATGGCGGGAATACTGAAAATCATTCTGCCATTTTAATTTAAAAGTCTGGACTTCAATATTGATTTTTTTAAAAAATGCTATAGGGCACATGCACTCACAGGAGAGAGGGAAAACTCACGCCCCCCCCAACACACACACACACACACACACACACACACACCTTCCCCTGAGAAACAGAAAATAAACTAAGTTGATGAGACATTCAAAATCTGTATTCTAGGGGCCAGACCAGGGTTCAAGTCTCGGACCTGGCGACTTGAAAATCACACCCGGCATGTGTGTGTGTGTACATGCCCAAAATTTCAGAAGGAGAATGGAGAAGAAAGAATTGTGCATGGCCAACCCCCCTGGGGAGGTGATTTTCCTCTCACAGTCTCTGGTTGGCGAGCCTATGCACCCTGTGACAAAAATCTTAAACAAAATTAAAATCTGCATTTTAGGATCCTGCCCTATGGTCTAGTGGTTAAAAGAACCAGATACCACATAGACAACTGCAGTTTGAGTCCCAGCTCCAGAAGCTTTAAAACATGCCAGGCATGTGTGTACGCATGCCCAAAATCCTGACAGTGTGGAGAAATGGAAGAGAAGGAACTGCATCATCGGGACCCTGCCCCAGTAAGGGGTGCTTTCTCCCTCTCTGTCTCTGGGGAGATCATGTGCCCTCTGGCAATTAAAAAAAAAAAAACTATACTCTATTCTATAGCATTTACCTTTTCCAATAGCTGTTTAAAATAAATAAAAAAAAAAACATACAAATAGGAAAGCTTTGTCTATGTTGAACTTAGAGGTGTGTCTTTGTTTTCCATTTAAATCAAAATGGCATTGCTCTAAAAAGGACAGTACCTGTTTCCTTCTCCTCTTCTTTACCATGGACTGAAGACGGTTTAGTGGTATACCTTTCCCAAGCACCTAGTTTTCTTCTCAGAAATAATCACTGTTACAAGAGGTTTTTAGACCTGTCCAGAGATATTTTATGCAGATACATAAGACTCAGGTTTTTAACTATATTCTTCTTTAATGCTTCTGGTCTACCCAAGCCTAGAAAAAAAGTCATGTGAAACATCCAAGAATTCCATTCTTTTACTTTTCTTTTTTCTAATTACAGAAGTAGTACTTGTTATACTATTGAAAAAAAATCAAAACAATGCGAGACTGTGAAATCAGCTTAACTCTTGAAGATATTTGTGGCTTACAAACTAAAAGTGAAAAAATTAGCCATAAAGAAGACACAGAGGGACAATGTAGGTGTTGGAGACTGTTGCAGAGGTGCTGGATATTTAGAAGTGACTCGTGATCTCATCTTCACTCAGGTCTTCAGTCTACCCAATGTGAGTTCCCAGTGTTGTGGAAAACAGAGGGCTGAGAGTGTATCAGAGGAGAGCTGAGAATAGGCATTCATCGTTTTTGCACTTGGTACCAAACCTGCTGGGCCACCACTGGCCCAGTGGCTTCCTGAAGCCCCAGCAGGCTTCATTTGTTGCCCAGGAAAGGCCCCTCTCAGGAACCTGTTTCACAATGACAACATTCATTCTTCATCTCAAAGGTGAAAGAGCTGCTGTATCCTGGTGGGGCCTCATTGCTAATGAAATGGGTGACGGTTTTGTGCTTGTGTATTTGCACAGCAGATGGACTGTGACTGTTTCTTGAGTAAAAGAAACTTGGTACAGGCTGAAGGGTGCACAGCCAAGACTGCTCTGCGGACTGTGAGTGTTCACAGCGAGCTAAACCTGGCCCGCACATAGTATCGCTAGGGTTCTACCCACGCATCCCCATAAGGACTACTATGACCTGGACTTGGAAGCTGGCTTGACCGATAGCACATGGTCAAAAGGATGTGTGCACAGAAAAAGTTGACTTTTAGTCATAATTTCTTACGATGAGCTCAAAGCCTGTCAGAATAAGTGAAATCGATTTTTCTTGTAATTATACAATTTTTCCAATTCTCCTTTTACCCAGTTTAATTAGGAAATGGGAGATTGCAAACAGAATGCAGTACTAAGCAATTTCCTTTGTAAGGTTTAGTTAAGACTGTATAAGACACATTTGCCTTCTCTCTAAATATACGGCTTAATTGGTTGTGAGAACAAGGAACTTGAGCTCTTCAGTAAAGAACTTAAATTGGTTCTCCTGTTGACATGAGTTTGTGTATAAAACAGACAAGGGGAGAAGTTGAAAAGATAAAAGTTTTCTGTGCACAGGCATCTTTTAAACATGGTATGTGTAGGAAGAAAATCCATTATTGCCTTGCTATTTCAAAGCTCTTGGAAACTGACCAGATTCTAGCCTTTTGAGAAATAAACAACCACCATCCCAACAAGAGCCTAACAACATCTTTTCAGAGTATTCTATACCCAGAGATAGATAGCATTTCCAACTGAGAACCCAGGAGAGCCAATAGAAGTCTGAAATCTTACAAGTTGGAAATAGAGCCCCAGGTGGCAGCCAAATCCCCTGTCCTGAAAGTGAAGAGAGACACCTAAAAAAAAAAAATAAAGGATCAGATTAGAAAGATCATATGTACTTCCGGGGGCTTATCTGAACTACATTTCCTCTCTGACCCTCTTTGAGTTTACCCATCATAAATAATAGCACGACCTCTTCTTCAAGTCATTCAAAAATGCATTTGTTCTCCATAATAGAGAGAGAAGCTCCAGCCAAATTATATTCTAATGTATCATAGCCTTGAACCCAAAGACCATTTTGCATTGCTGACTAGGTATCTGCTGAATACATTATTAGTACAGCAAGGTTTGTGTCGGCTTTATCAAGAGGCAGGATGTCCCAGGACGTGTCCAATATTGTTATGGTTGGGGTGGGCAACAAATAAAGAAGAAAACAAGAATGAAAGGAGTCTTTTAAAGAAATTATTCTACATTTCCAAGTTTCCTCCTGGGCCTAAAGGAGTTACCTTGTCTATCTACCCAGTAACTAGTACAGGGAGAGAGAGAAGACATCACAATGCCTGGTACTCCGAGTCCTTTTTTATATGGCGGGAATACTGAAAATCATTCTGCCATTTTAATTTAAAAGTCTGGACTTCAATATTGATTTTTTTAAAAAATGCTATAGGGCACATGCACTCACAGGAGAGAGGGAAAACTCACGCCCCCCCCAACACACACACACACACACACACACACACCTTCCCCTTCCCTGGAGGGTATTGGACACGCCACAGTCCCTTCTCCTCCAGTCTCCTCTTGGGATCTTGAGCACCCATGCACACACCCAACATGTTTTTCAAGCTGCTGGGTCTGGGACTCAAACCACACAGTCAGCCATGTGGGATCCAGCACCTTAGTCACCTTGCCACCAGCTGGCTCTGAGCTTAGATGTTTAGAAGAGGCATCCAATAAAAGCAGAAAATGACTTACTGATGAGAAATATCTTCTTCCACTAGAACTGGTTGGAGCCAGCCAGTGACTAAGCCAATGTGTTCAGTAATAAACACAGCATTGTAGCTGACCATGCTTTGCTAGACCACCTATCACCATAGTATCTGGCCCCTTTGCCAGTGAATCTACATTACCCAGACCTCAGGCTCTGCATTCCTAATGCAAGGCATTGAACAGTCCCCTAGTGGCTGCACAGAGGGAGTGTTCCTTCCTAAATACCCTTTTAGTTCATAGAAGACAAAGACAGGGAAGAATGGAGTCCAATATGCTATTGGGCTGAGGCCTCACATAGTTTCATGCCAACTTGGCAATGCTGCCATTTGGGACACTTGAATCCTTCAAGTTCAGGTCCTGAAGCAGTTTTCAAACATGAGGAGATCGCTTGGCAGGGCTAGGAACAATTTTTTTCTTTGCCTGAAGGCCTGAATTATTGGGTTGGGTATTTACACTGTCTGAGTTTGCCAGATTATCACTCAGTCCTTCCTCTTAGCTCACTTTGGCTGTGCAGACTTTGTGTGAAACTAAGAGGGAAAACCGTTTCCCCACCAATGATGTTCCTGCTAACTCTCTCTTCACATGTGAATTTGGTCCCTTGAGGCCATGTGCATTCAGGGCAAGGTTAATAGCACTCAGAGAGGGAAAAGCACAAGGTCTTTACCTCACAACTGTAGAAACATTAGAAAGCCACTTTTGCCATGGAAAGCAGTCATTTATTACTGATCCAGTGGGAAAGTATGAGCATTGTCTCTTCACGACATATGACAGATTGTCTAAAAAGAAGTAACTGGAAAGAACAAGAGAAGTATAAACATTGCTTTTCTTTCAGTTGTTTGTTAGGCACAGTGCTCAAGTTGCAAAGGCAGCACAGTGTGAGGATCTGCCAACTGGGAGATCAGAGACCTTCATTTGAATCTCTGTCCAGATGCTAACTCGCTGGGTGACTTTGAACTGGCTACTTAACCACTGAGTTTCCTCCTAGCTAACATTGGAGATTTGAACTTGCCACAGGCTAGAAAGTCCCTCCTAGGTGAGGTCGTTGGTTATCCATCTGGGTCTTTTCTCTCTCACGGCTTCAATACTTTCCCACCTAGCTGGGTCCATTCATTTGCTCACTCGCTTGTTCATACCACCAACAGGCATTAAGTTCCTTCTCTTCGGTACCTGCTTTCTGAAAGTGGTCCATACTCACTGTCTTCATTTCCTTAAGGCATTCGGATGCCTTGGCCTTTAACAATAGCTACATTGCCTCTAGAAAGTTCCTGAACTTGCTCTCCACCAGAGCAAATGACATTTTCTCATCCCTTCTCAGCTTATTTGATGCTGGTGAAATTGACATGGTGGACCATATATTCCTTCAGGAATTTTTTTTTCTCTCTTTGGCTCCCTCTGTGATTTTCACGATACCAACTCTTCATCTCTGGTTGCTTCTTCCAGAAGATCTAGTAGCAATCTTCTCCTGGACTTTAGAACATCCAATCAGCCATAAACTGGATTTTCCCAGTTAGAAATTATATTTTTTATTAAAAAAATATTTATTTTATTTTATTTATCATTGTTCATTTTTTATTTGACCAGATAGGGACTCAAACTGTGGTCAACCATGTAGGAATCCAGCACCCTAGCCACCATGCCACCTGACAATCCCAAGAGATTAATTTTTTAAGTCTTCTTTTTCTGCCACTCAAGAGTCAGACTGTGGGCACAACCATGGTAGCAATGACCATGGGCTAGGTATTTGAAAAGGAGGTAAGTGCCTGTTTATTTCCAGCTATGATACTTGGCTAAATGTTCAACCTTGTCTGTGCTTGAAAATAGTACTTCTCCCATGGGACCAGCAATAGATATAATGGTTATATGGCTAAACTGCCATGTAGTCAACCGCAGTTCAAGACCCGGACCTGGTGGCTTAAACTCATGCTGGGTGAGTGTGCGTGCGTGCCCAGGATCCTGAGAGGAGAATGAAGGAGAAGGGATTGTGGCTTGGCCATCACCCCCAGGGGATGATTTCTCACTTTCTGTCTCTCTTTTTTTTTGGAGAGGTTTTCGCTATAGGGAGCATGTTCTCACCAGACAAACAGAGAGAGACAGAGAGATAGAAAGCAAGAAATCACCCCCCAGGGGGGATGGTCACGCCACAATCCCTTCTCCTCCATTCTCCTCTCAGGATCTTGGGCATACACGCATATGCGCCCGGCGTGAGTTTTAAGCCACCTGGTCCAGGACACAAACCATGGTCGACTACGTGGGAGTCCAGTGACATAGCCATTACGCTAACTACTGGTTCCCTATCTGTCTTTCTGAGGAGTGCACGTGCCCTATAGGAAAGACCTCTCAAAAAAAGAAAAAAAAAAAAAAAAAGGAAAGGAAAGAAAAGAAAGAAAAAGAAAATAGTACTTGTCCCAAAAGACTAACAAGCCATCATATACCTTTATAAAAAGGAGGCAAGAGAGCGATTATATTTGACCACACACTGCTGTCTAGCTGATGTTGGTAAGTTAGTAGAATACTTGCTTTTTTTCTTATGAAATGTAACGTTAATGCTTGAGAGAAATGCCAACTATAGCCTCTTAGGAACAAACACATTTCTTTTTCTCCCAAATATCAAACTTTGCAAAAATGTTAGGTATAAAACAATATTTAGTTACCAAGTTTCTCTTTTTCTATTCATCTCACTGTATTTCTGAGCGTGTTGTTATCATCATCATTATTAAATAACTAATGGAAGAACACAGAAGAAGAATATCAATGTTCCAGAAATAAAAGCCTTGCCCGCACCCTTATACCTCACGAACTATGGACTAAGAAGAAAACAGGTGGCCCTGCAACAAGAGGAAAGCATGTGTAGTAAGAATTCATATTCAAAGGAAAACAAAAAGGGGGGAGATACTGTCATCTACAGATGAATAAGAATGTGGATGCAGACGCACTCGCCCTAACCTCCCTTGCGTCAGAAGGCTTGGCCCTGTGGAGCCTATGGCAGAGACTCAACTAGGTGACATCACTGTATCTTGGATCATGTGTAGCAATGAATTCATGCATGGGCTCTATGACCAGAAATTAATCCCCGCCTCTCCCTGTCCCCGCCCGTTTTGCAACAGCAAGCCAAGTTTGTGTGCCACTGTGCTGCTCAGCCCCTGTGTGCTTAATGCATTCATTAAACAGGGAGACTGGAGACGGTTTCCTATGTTTCTCATTATTTAAAAGAACAAGTTAATCTCCCCTTGGGGGGGGGGCATGGGAGAACTGAAAACCACACGATCCTCTCAAATAGTTTTTTCTCGGTCCTCCCTTGTTGACAGGTCTGCTTTTGTAATTTTATTGTCGTTACTTTGGAGCAAATCTTAGAAAGGTAGAGTTAGTTGATAGAAGAATGGAAATGAGACGGAAGATGAGGCTAGGGGGGAAAGAACTCGGGCGGTGAGGGAAACAAATCAAGCCATCTGATGTATGGCCGGTCTTTTATCAGATATATCTCCTTTCCTTTTTCGAGTGCCTATCATATCACACAACTGCTCCTGAAGAGCCCTCCATTTACCCTCTCCCCTAATTAAATGTGCACTTCATTAATGTAAATTGGGGGTTTAATGCTCTTGTTGAAATTCTGAAGAAAGTGCTATGGCCTTGCGAAATGCTTAAGCATCATTGCAAATTAGATTAGGGACCAAGAAAGGCAGTAAAATTAGAATGATAATGGCTGATGTGGCTTCCTGACAGGCATGACTATTCAGGGATCAATAGAATGGAGAACAGTTCCCGAGCCCAAAGTGAAAGGCAGGGACAAACGTCAGCCTACAGATGTGGCTTTTGGAAGCACTTTCAATTAGTTTAATTTGGTAAATGGTGGGGATTTAGAGGCTCTCAGCCAGTCATACAAGACAAGAATACATTGAAATGTTTTTCACTTTTTAACATAAAATAGGATTGGCTTTAGATTTGCATTTCTCGAACAAGAAGATGGAGAGGGTTAGGGCTGGGGAGGGGCAGGCGTTGCGGGGAAAGTTTCCAAAGTGTTTTACCAACTCTGCTTTTGAAAATGGAAATGACTTTTATAAGCTTAGATTGAAACTTTCCAAAGAGTGGGAAAGAGGAGAGTCAATGTACCCCTTCTGGTTCTTAAGGCAGCCTTAAACAGAAACACACCAAGACGCAGTATGTGTTGAAATATGTTGTCAAGAGCCTGGGGGTGGAAGTGGGAGCAGGCAGTAAAATAAGGTCAAACTTACCCGTCATTTCACACCACAAATGCGTTTTTCATGTTTTTTATTATTATTTTATTTTAATGCTACTTCTCAACTACAACACCCCTTCTGCTCCTGCCCCTCGAAAAAATCAAAAATTTTAAATTAACATGAAAAAGGAATACTGCCCATACTACCCCACTAGTATTCAGCCAAGCCCAAGAGCTTGAGGATCTGCTTCCGAGGCGTCACAGCACAGGACACCCCGGGAACGCTCCCGTGCGGGTCACTTCGCAGCCAGGCGTGGTTGGCTGTTTCGTTAGTGCGAAGTGCGCCCTTTTCGTTTTGTCCCTCCAGCTAACTCCTCCCCGCCCCCAAATCACTGGTGTCTTCACTGGAAAATAAATTGGCACTAATCTGATGACTGGGGACGTTCGCAGGCAGGACAGCTCCTGTGCACAAAGACCTCCTTCAGATTTGCACATTTTGACTACAGGTCCCTCCTTGTGCTCCCAGAACGCTGTCAAGCTCGACTTGGACCTCCTCCCTGCAGGCGTCTGCATCTTTCATGAGTGAAGAGGAAGGAGATGATGCGTCAGAAACTACGGTAAATATTACCAAATCCCCCTGGCTCCCAAAGCCTGCGCAACCTCATGAACCCGGGCAGCAAGTCACCTCCCAAACCCATAGGTTCCTTTTACCGATTCACCAAACCTTTGCTAAGCGGCTCACCTCTGCCTCGCAAATGTCACAGCCCAGCAGCCAGCATTGAAATAGACCAAACTCACGCCGAAAGGGGGGACAGGCGTGCCCTGAAGGAAAGGAGTCCTCTCCACCAGCGGACGAAATAAACCAGGGCAGACGCAAGCTGGGGAAAGTTTGCTCTCTTCACAATGTGGTAGCCAACAGTTCTCACCTTCTTCGTGAGCACAGTTAGCAGGTCCCTGGTGTGGCAATCAAATCCCCAGTTTCTGGGCTGTGTAAGACCTCGGCTCATAAACCCTACTTGTCTGCCACAAAACATCTGGGTGAGCAGGAGAGGGAACATGCCAAGTAAATTAGTCCAATTAAATGAATACACACAATCGTCATTTAATATTTGTATAGTACTGGGCTGTTTTCCGAGAATATAGACAAATTCAAAACGCATTTGCTCTATAGCAAAATCTTAAGAGGTTAAAAAAAAAAAGAAATGACTACTTCTTCCTATTTTATAGATGGGGAAAATAAGGTTCAGAGATGTCCAGTTAACTTTCCCAAAGACACAGAGCTAATAAGTGACAGAAGAAGAATTTAACATCCAAGTCTTCTCTTTCTTTTTTAAATTAAAGATTTATTTTATTTATTATTATCATTATTATTATTTTAATTCACTAGAGAGAGAGGGAAAGTGAGAAAACAAGCCGCCAGGTCCAGGACTCAAACTGCTGTTGGCCTGTGGAAGTTCAGCTCCTCAACCACCATACCACCCACCAGCCCTTATGTCTTCTTTTACTAATAACTTCGGTGTTGTTGCAAACATGATAGATGATTATTGTTCAATTTTTCAAAATAATACAGAAATGCACAGAAAAGAAAATAAAGTGCAAAGCAACAATTATTGGAAATATATTGCAAGCATCATTTCATATTTTTCTTTGCATATGAATAGATATGGTTAATAATGATATAATAAGAGCCAACACATACTGAGTTCTTACCATGTGCCAGATATCTTGAATATCGTTTGTATTTACCTCACAAGACAACCCTAGAAGGTAGACGTAGCAACAAATAAGTAAAGTGAGGCTTGGAGAGATTAAGTACTTTGGTCAAATCCACATGTAAATACTACTTTCAAAAATATGATTGTAGTGGGACCAGCAGTTAGCATAATGGCTATGTCACTGGACTCCCATGTAGTCGACCGCGGTTCATGTCCCAGACCCGGTGGCTTAATACTCATGCAGGGTGCGTGAGCGTGCATACCCAAAATCCCCAGAGGAGAATGGAGGAGAAGGGATTGTGGCGTGGCCATCCCCCCTTGGGGGGTGATTTCTCACTTTCTGTCTCTCTGTCTCTCTCTGTCTGTCTGGCGAGCACATGCGCCCTATAGCAAAAATCTCTCAAAAAAAATATATAATTGTAGTGATTACATAAGTCAGTTACTTGCATTTTCATGCAATAATAATATATAATAATTCAATAATATATTGAATATACCCAATATCATGCATATCTTTCCATGTATCTATTCCATCATGTTTCAAGGCTGTATATACATTTCATTATATGTAAGTATCGTAATTTAATTAATCCCATATTGAGGAACTTGGTTTTGGTTTTGCTAAAGGGTGTGTGCCCTCACTGCAGGATGGGATGAAGGGGAGACTGAAAAATCACACACACAGACCCCAAGGGGAATGGCCATGCCACAATCCCTTCTCCTCCAGTCTCCTCTCATGATTTTGGGCACACACATACATACCTGGTGTGTGTATCAGGCCACCAGATCTGGCACTCACACTGTGTGATGGGCCATGTGAAATCTAGGCTTAACCGCCACTGACTGCCCCATATCAAGGGACTTATACTGTTTTCTGGGTGATTTAAATTCTTCCTTTTGTGAGCAGTGCTGTGATGAACATGCCAAGCACACTTTCTTCACAGGTAGCTGGTTAATTCCAGAGATGAGATGGAGGCACACCTCAGGTGTTCTGATTTCTGGATCACACTTGCCCTTCTCCCTGTCATGAAGCCCAGATAACAAGTATCAGGTAAGTCAGCGGCTGATGGGCTAGAGGATTTGAGATTTTTCAGAGTTCCCAATGTATGGTCATTTCTTCAAGTAAATCCATATCTAGGATTTTATTTGCCTCTCCAGACATTCAGAGAATTACTTGCAACAACATCTGGGTCCCCAAACAATAACAGTATGACAGTGCTGTGAGATGAGTCAGAACTGCTTGTTTCCTTGCTTCCCATCATGTCACCAACAGCTGCTTAGATACAAAAAAAAAAAAAAAAAAAAAAGTCCGGTAAGACAGACTCTGTGCCGTCATGAAGCACACAATGAGAGAGAAAGAAAAGTAGAGGTAATTCCAAGAGTGTGGTATACACTTCTGATAGAAATTTTCATGTGATTCTTACATCAGCAGCTGAACTCTGCACTCAGCACCAACTGGTGATGGTGAAGGCCATCCCAGCAGAGGCACCTGGGGCAATCCTAAGGAAGGAGCTGGAGATGTCTAGGTAAAGGAGGGTGGGTGGACGCTGGGTGTTGCAGCCCGTTCTCACCAAGGAGCCATCACCACACAGCTGTGTCCTCCAGAGCCAATGACGTCCCCTCCTCCTTGCCCCTTCTAGCCAAAGAGTGAGTTTTAGTGTTTTCCCACCTGCTAACTTCAGGAAACTAGGCTATCCCTTCTTTAATTTCAAAAATCCTGCCTAGCCCTTTGTAAATAGCCCACTATTAAGTTCTCTTCAAATGACCCAGTTTGAATATGAAATCTATATCCTGCCAGAATTTAGCTGGTCAACACATTTATACATAACAGATTGAACATGGCAGCCACCTCGCCCTCACCCCTATCTCAAATCCCATTGAAAGAGGTAGGAATAAGACTCCAGGCTCCAGGAGAAATTCACGGCACTCAAGATTGGCACCATTCCCTTGTTGGCACAATGATCTTAACGGGACATTTCTCTTCTGGCGCCAGTTAGAAATGTTCAATTCCATTTCATTTTAATTTGCAATAAATGTGCCTAATTTTATTTTTAATTTCCTAAATAGATTGATTTGGCAAAGCCACTTCACCAGCTCAAAGGTTAAGTTCCTGATTGAAAATGCTAATATCGAATTCATTTTCTCAAACGCTGATTCTTTAATTTTGTTTAATTGCCCTGTTTCAGATAAGAATCAGAGAACTGTAAAGATGTGAGATTTGATAGACACAAACCAAACAGGCCCAACAAGGTAAAGGTCTTGCCCGACAAGACACGGGTTGTTGATAACATCCTTCCACTCCCAGAGAATCTGGAATTCCTGAATCAAGGCAACTGTTGCTGGCCCTGGAAAAGTATTGCCTCCTAAAAATGAGTTTTCCTATTTTGTGAAACTCTTCCTTCCTGAGCGCTCAAACCACTTTCAGATATGGTCTCAATTTTACTCACTATGCCCTGAAAGGAGGCTAAAAATATAAATAAATACAAGAGTATCACAGGAAACCAGTAATCGTATTGGGTTGTCCAAAAAGTCATGATGTATTTTCACATAGAAAAAAATATGTACCGACTTTTCTGACAGCCCAATAGCTGCTTCTTGGGAAGGAAAGTGAATGACAGAGGACAGGGGGTGGCAAAGAGAATTGCTATTCCTGAGTGATTTATAATTGGTGGAATGTATAAAAATTTTAAGTTATCATGTATTTAGAAAAATCAATCAGTTTATTCGGAAGATAAGAACAAGTATGATTTGAGTTGCTCGGCAAAGTGATATTGCCAGCCCAGTGCATACTGTAGGCCTTCCCAGGCACTGTCAGGGATATAAAAACACAGTTCCAGACTTCAAAGGGATTGCTGTCTTGTGGAAGAGACAGAATTATACAGAAACGATGATAATCCACCAAGGAATGTACAAACTCACAGACTCAAAGGTAATCACAGAATAGAGATGGAAGGATGGCCATTTCAACTGATGTATCTGAGTTGCGTATTAGCAGATGGTTAGAAGGGGACAGATGCACCAAGTGGAGGGAACTGTGTCAGCAAAGGTTTGATGGGGAATTGAGGAGGACAGGCACAGCTTGCTTCTGCTCACACTGTAATGAGTGACAATAAGAAATAATCTTTCTCAATGCTCAGCCATGACATTACCCTGAGTTGTTGTTTTTTGTTTTTAACAAAATTTTCATTTCTAGTAATTATGCCTTACATGCATATTACAGTTTAGCTTAGTTTTGAGAGAGAGATTTTTGCTATAGGGCATGTGCACTCACCAGAGAAACAGAGAGAGACAGAGAGAGGAAGTGAGAAATCATCCCCCAGGGGAGATGGCCACACCAATCTCTTCTCCTTCATTCTCCTCTCTGGATTTTGAGCATGCAAGCACATGCACCTGGTGTGAGTTTCAAGCCATTGGATCTAGGACTTGAAATGGAATCAACCATGTGGGAGTCCAGAACCTTAACTGCTACATCACTGGCTGGCCCCCATTTTAGTTTTTAAAAGATCTTTCCAAATAAACAATTTCCTTTAACTGCACAATAACATCCCCCTGCTTTGTGATTACAGAAACCAGCCAGCAGAGCACAGAAGAGCTGATTGTGATTTTAAAGATTATTCTATAATTTTACAGAGGAAGAAACCAAGGCCTACAAAGGACATGTGATGTTTAGTTAGGAAGAGACAGAGTTTCTGAGGTCTGTTTGCCTTTTTCATGAAAAGAACATAACCAACCCTATCAAATGTTAATACCACTGGAGTGGAATAATTATTGGAGGGCATAGTAAATTGGCATTTGATATATATATTTACTTTTTGCCTATATGCAGAAATTAAGTATTTACAATTTAAATGTCTGTATGCTAGCCATCACCTAGAAATGGATTAGGGGTGGGGAGAAGATGCTTTATTGACTACCATTAACATTACCAAGTTGGTTTTATATTTTTGGTATGTATGTATGTATGTATGTATGTATTCAGGAGAGGTTTTTGCTATAGGGTGCGTGCACTCACCAGAAAGACAGAGAAAGAAACAGAGAGACAGAAAGCGAGAAATCACCCTCCAGGGGGGGATGGCCATGCCACAATCCCTTCTCCTCCATTCTCCTCTCGGGATCTTGGGCATGCATGTACACGGGCCCAGCGAGAGTTTAAGTCACTGGGTCTGGGACAAACCGAGACCGACTACATGGGAGTCCAGGTCATCATAGCCATTACGCCAACTGCTGGTCCCTATGGTTTTGGTTTTGTTGCTGTTGTGTTCTTTTTCTTGGATTTATGTATTTGTCATATGTCTACTGTTATTCACCCAGAAACTCCACATCACTAGCTAATTGTGTCCCTGAGTATGGATGTGGGTTGGACAGGGGAAAAGCACCTCTAACAAGGAGCCAGTGAGAGGTTTGCCCTGTCACTGTTTTGTCTACGTTTATCCAGGGAAGACTATGCTAGGAGGCACCATTAAACCTTTAGTGGTATTTTTAAAAGAGAAAAATCAAAACATAATAGAAGATAATTGACAGTATACAGCTGTAAACGTCTGGGACAGGCATGGCTGCCATAGACAGCAAGCCACATGCAAAACAGATGGCAAGAAAAAGGCCTGTGAACATGTAGCCTCGCGTTCCCTGTGTGTATTACGTGATTCTCACTTTTACCCCTCACCACTCCCTCGCTAAGTGTGTGCCCTACTCGCCTCACACATATACCCTCTGCATCGCTTGCCTTTTCCAGAAGCTCCCCCAGGTCCCAGCTGGACCTGAATGATTAGGTGTGGCCCTATAGCTCACTCTCACTTATTCAGCTGTTAAAGCAGCTTAAACCCTCATAAGAACATTAACATTTGGGTGCCAATAACAGATTGACCTTTATTCATAAAGTGCAAATAGTTGGAAGTTGAACAGATTGGTTGCCAGCGATTGCCTTTTATGTGCAGTTTAAGGCTTTGATTTCTCTCCCCTTTCTTCCTTTAATCTGACATCACGGTCCTGAATAGGGTTTGCACTCTAAGTAAACAGGGCCAAGGAGGCCTCTGCTTTTGTAGCGCAGTTTGCTAGCACGGAGGGAAGGAGATGGGAGGGTGACTTGAAAAGATTTGCCTTTGGAATTAAACAATTTAAGAACGGATTGGAAACCCCAAAACTGAATGGAGCTGTTGGAGGAGCTCCGAACTGGACTAGCACAAGAGTCCTTTGCAAATGGGACTATTTATCCAGAATGAGCCATGTAGGTGGTGAATGAGAATGTAAGGATTTATATGAACTCTCCTGAAAGTGTACTCTAGGTCATACACAGAAGGGAAACTCAGACCCCCACAGAGCCAATGGGTTTGAAATGGGACCACATGGAGTTTCTTTGTCGCCTCCTTCTAGCCCTATCCTGGGAACGTTTTGATGATAAGGATGCTCTTAAAGGAGTTCTGTCTCTTTAAAGCATTCCAAGGAAATACCTCCTAAACTTTTAAAGATATTCTCCAACTAGCATTCCCTTGTAGATTATTTTTTCTTCATTTATTTTGACAGTATTTTACTTGTAACAGCACGGCATCTACTTGCTAGCCAATGGAGAGTCTTCACGGCATTTTTCACAGACAGTATACGTACATGTAAAGCATCCCAGCAACCCATTGTGCGCACCTAGAAATAATAAAGTCCTCTGTGAGCCCACAGAACTAACATAGGAAATGAAAGGGACGAAGCTCTCAGGAATGAGGTTGGACCATAAGTAGAAGACAGTGTTATGTGAATATAGATTCTGCTAGAGCTTTTCAATACCTTTGTAGAATGTTTGGATTTTAGGAGTATAGAGTGTTTTGTTGTTGTTTTTAATCCAGACAATTTAGCATTGTATTGTATATTAACAGCTTTGGTTTTCAGAATTAGACTGATCTCAGTTTGTGTCCCAGCACTTACCAGAAGCTTACTAACTGTGCGACGGAGACAAGCAACTTGTCTCCAAGCCTCATTTCCTCCTCTGCCATGAATGGGTCACCACAGGGCCAGTCTCAGAGGGAGTCAGCATCTCTATAAAGCTCTTAACACAGCTCTCAGCTTTTAATTAAGTATTCAGTAAAACTTGGTTATATATTGTTATTTTATCAAATTTTTTAAGAGAGATTTTTGCTATGAGGGAAGGCCACACCGCAATTTCTTCTCCTCCATTCTCCCCTTGGGATCTTGGGCACACACACACACACGTGCCCAGTGTTAGTTCCAAGCCACACTCGAACCGTGGTGGAACACGTGTGAGTCTAGTAACCATATGCCATCTGCTGGTACCTATTCTATCAACTTTTAACATTAGCTCATGTTACTGTCATGGGTTTATATAGAGAACATGACAAAAAGAATAAGAGAGTATTTATCGGTGGCCCTGAACCACAGTTAACCTCAATGAATAGGAACTTCTATTGTCGATGCCATTATTAATCTATACTTTCGTGTGCACAGGTCACTACCTCAAACATTCTGGTTGTCTTGTGGCAGAAAATGGGTCTCCCATTTCTTTGTATCTCCTGATGTTCTGAGTACCATTATTGGATGTGGATGTTTAATTTATCCCTTGTTGGTTAACTCTTCCTCTCCTTTTGTGGGAACTATCTGCTCTGAAGTTGACAGCATTGACATCATCTTTCACTCCTGCTCCTTCGATCTCTCCATTTAGTCTGTTCCTAAGTCCAGTCATATCTGATTAACATCACTCACACTGTCACTAAGCTATTCCAGAGGGCAAGGCCTTCTAATAGAGAACCAGCAAGTGCTATGTCCTTACCACCACTCCTTCCTGTGTCCAGCCACTCTGCAAATATTCCCCAGGCTTCCTTTATGTTCCTACCCAGCTCTTCATGTTGGGGCCTCCCTCTTCTTCCAGACTTTCCTTCATTGTAACATGGGAAGTTGGATGGATGGAAAGAATTTAAGAAAGAAGTAAGAATACTATCTGTCGTGTTTGATTCAGGGGTTTTTCCCAAACTCAGAAGAGCATAAGAAGGACAAGGCCTTGCCACATTTGCCAGCTGGTTAGCCATCTTGCCAGTGCATGTCTGGCTTCAGCTCACAAGAGAGATCATTTTAGAGCCTCAGGTTCTTTCCCCAGAGTCACTACCTACCTGAGGGGAAAAACAAAAACTTCAAACCTCCTCCACTACTACCAGGGCTATCACCTCATAATTTTTTTCAAGTAATTATTTATTTAATTTTATTTATTATCATTATTTTTTAATTTGACCAGAGAGAGAGAGAGAGGGAAAGCAAGAAAGCAAGTCACCAAGTCCGGGGCTCAAACCACAATGGACCTTGTGGGAATCCCATACCTTACCCACCATACCACCTGCAGGCCCCCAACTTATAAATTTTTAAAAAGTGTCATTTCTCCAATTTCACACTATCAAACTCAAACTTTTATTTTTTTTGGAGAGGTTTCTGCTATAGGCGCATGCGCTCGCCAGACAGACAGAGAGAGAGAGAGAGGCAGAAAGAGAGAAATCACCCCCCAGGGGGGATGGTCACGCTGCAATCCCTTCTCCTTCGTTCCCCTCTCAGGATTTTGGGCATGCACACACATGCACCCGGAGTGAGTTTTAAGCCACCAGGTCCGGGACACGAACCGCAGTCAACTACATGAGAGTCCAGTGACATAGCCACTGCTCCAACTGCTAGCCCCAAACTAAAACTTTAAAGCAAGAAATACCGATAACTTTAGAACTTTATTTTCAAATCCCAAAACAAAAACTGGAAAACAAAGGGAAAGTTAAAAGTTACATGCAAGTATACAAACAGGTATAAAAACAGTCCCATAGGAGGCAAAACAAAGAAAAATGAGAAAGTACAGATTGAGATATTCAATTTCAGATTCACAGGATGCGTCCTCACCTTCCCAAGTCCTTAAAGTTATTCCAAAGAAGGGATGAGATCCAGGGGCAATGACATTGTCCTTTCTCCCAGGTTCTGTTCCTTCCCATTCCCCATTCCAAGCCAGGGCAAAGTGTTCTTCCTCAGTGGCAACCCGTTTTAATTTAATTGTTTTTTCTCACAGCTTTTCCTTCCGTAATCAGAGACTCAAATGCCAACTACCTCTCAAGCCAAGTCATTTTAATGAGGGAAAGATTTCAAAAAGATTATAGATGGGATTTTAAATGTCTACCGAAATACACACAGAAAAGGCTTCATTGTAAAGGAGGAAATGCTTTAAAAAGTATCTTTAAATAAATCCTCAATAACAGAGACTTGGCAGGCCTGGGGCTGCTACCCAGCTATCCCTGGGAGAGTGGGCTTTTTATGAATTCTAAGTGTTAGTGCTGACAGGAACCCCTAATCTAAAGTATTGTTCAGGACTCATGAGAGTCTCATTAATTAGTAGCTGATGAGGTACAAAAGGAGTAAATTTTGTTTCAATTTAACGATGACCTTCATTTTAATTCCATTTCCTTTGTGAAAACCTGGAAATTATACGACAGTCCCCAAATAGTAGAATTTTTAAAAGCTCTTCTAGCCAGGCAAATGGCTTTAATTTCTTGCCCTTTTGCCAAATGAGGCGTACGGTGAACCTAACGTACTCTGGAAAAAGAACTGACAGAGAAAATTTAGGTCCTTGGACTGGTAAGGAAATTTTGGCAGGGAGTAGTTGTGGGGGGAGGAATGAAAGATTCTGATTTGCATTGATGACGAAGAACAAATCACATACGTCTCTGAGGAAGACAAAATTAAACTGTTAATGCCATCGAAACTAGAAGCACTTAATGCATCCGAATAACCTGGAGCTCACTGCCTGGCAGACTATATGCTTAGTACACTTTGTTGACTGATTGAATGAATGAATGAATCTCATGCTGTCACCTCAGGCTCGGTCAACACTGGTACTTTGAGCCATAACCTTCCTAAATTCAGTTAAGCAGTGGTCTCAGACTTCTGCTGCCCCTAAGAAGTGTTGAGCAATTCATTGTGTAAGCAGCCCTTGGTCGCCCAGATGAAACAAGCTCTCAGTAGTACTCAGTAAATAAGCCAGAAGACAGAGGGACATGCTGATCCGGCAGCTGCCTGATTCACCAGCACTGTTGATCATAGAGCTCAGTGCCCAGGGTTGTCCAGAAACAGGCCAGAAAGGTGGCAGACTCGCTGAAGCTACAAGGAAGATATGTAGGCAGAGGACATGACATCTGACTCTTTTTTTTTTAAGTTTATTTATTAATATTTCTTCCCTGAGATAGAGAGAAAGAGCAAGAGACAGATGGGCACCCCAAACAGGGTCTTCCTGCAATGATCCGTCCCCAGCCTCATCCAGCCCAGATCATAGGCACATGATACATATCCCCAGACATACTCACCCAACATGAACAGGGAAACCCTGAGATGCAAACCCAGGACTCCCATGGGGATCCAGCACTGCAGAGAATGGCATTACCGTTGGAGCACCATCTGGTCCCCATCCTACTTTTTGGACATGACCATTTTAATCGAAGAGTACCAATCTGGTCCGGTCCAGTCCGGTCCGGTCCTGTCCTGTCCTGTCCTTTCCTTTCCTTTCCTCTCCTTTCCTTTCCTTTCCTCTCCTTTCCTTTCCTTTCCTCTCCTTTCCTTTCCTTTCCTCTCCTTTCCTTTCCTTTCCTCTCCTTTCCTTTCCTTTCCTCTCCTTTCCTTTCCTTTCCCTTCCTTCCTTCCTTCTTTCTTCTTCCTTTCCTTCCTTCCTTCCATACTGAGTAATCTTTGCAAAAGACACATTTCAGCCTCTTGGCATCTCTGACCCCATCTTCAGAGATGGGATGAGATCTAGAGATGTGTTGAGGTTGTCTGCATTACTTGAAAGACCTTCAAGGCTGAGAGTTAAGTTATTTGAAAGCCAAGCCAAAGTGTCCAATTACCCCTCATGTCCTCCTGTGCACTCGAACACACACACACGCCTACCAGGCTACTTAGGGAATGACTGAATGAGTGAATGCTTGCTAGGATGAATTGTAATCAGGTATGATGTTCACATAATTAACCACACTAAGTATTTATCCAAACCAGTATTTTTAGTCAGATGGTAGGTCAGGGGAAAATGAGTTGGGCAGAACAAGACATGATTCTTAAGATTTACTCTCTTGTAGATCTTGGATCTAAAACTCTGAGGCACCAGGCTTCCCAACTCTCCAGATGAGAGGCTCGAAAGTGCTCATGATCCAGATGTGGTGCCCAGGCTTTCTTGGGGCTGTGCTGTCCCCTCTTTGTGCGAGAAGGAGAAGCAGATGAAGGTCATGGTGATACTGTGGCAAAGTCAACTTTCCACCAATAAGAGGTAGAAACTCTACCTCTTATTTTCCTCTCCTTCCAAGGCCATTTCTCATAGTAATGGATCCAGAATTATTCTAAAGAGTCTCAAGGCAGATTACTCTTCTGTCCAATCACCTTTCAGTTTTGGACACCCTAAATTTGTCTACTCGTGTTCCCATTTCTCCTCTCAGGATCAGCTTTTCACACAAAAAGAAATGAGAACAAAGGACTTCATGGTGTGATTTAAGAAAAAAAAAATCTCTTCCTACTGCCTAAGTCAGTTATAAAGTTAAAGACTTAGTTGCATTAACAAGTAAACATCACTGGGAAGAATGAGAGAAGCCTATCAATTATCCAGACTCTAGCACAAATTACTATCCAGTGCTTTCCTCCTTCATATTTATCTGAAATTTCTGGGGGAAGTTTCTCATGGATGAGCTCAGAGTACACATCTGTATAGCTAGCTACTCTCAGTAAATATTTAGCAGCTGCGTACAAAGATTATATATGTGGTATAGAGCCTTTAACAGAAATTCTTCACTAGAACTATAAAAATGAACTGGGAATAAGAACATAAAAACATAATGCTTTGGTAGCTCTTTTCTTGCATTATTTTATTATTATTTTTTTTAGGGTTTGGCCATAGGGCGTGTGTACTCCCCAAAGAGAGACAGAGAGAAGGAAAGTGAGAAATCCCTCTCCAGGGAAGTTGCTCTTGTCACATTTCCTATTCTTCCAGTCTCCTCTTAGAATTTTGGGCATGCACGGACACATGCACACATGCACACACACCTGGCATGATTTTCAAGCCACCAGTTCTGGGATTCAAATCATGTGAGAATCCAGCACCATAACCACCACACTACCTGCTGGCCCTTTCACTTTATTTTCACACAACTCTCTGAAGTAGCATTATTTCCACCCCATTTTAACGGACACATGCACACATGCACACACACCTGGCATGATTTTCAAGCCACCAGTTCTGGGATTCAAATCATGTGAGAATCCAGCACCATAACCACCACACTACCTGCTGGCCCTTTCACTTTATTTTCACACAACTCTCTGAAGTAGCATTATTTCCACCCCATTTTATTGGTAAGAGAAGGACATAAAAACATCTTGTCCCAGAAGATTTCAGCATGAACATTCCCCATGGTGGTGGTGTGGGGGAGTGCTGTCTCACCTTCCCTCTCTCTTTCAAAATTAAAACAAACAAACAAAAAGTTTGTGTACTTGTAGCTGTAAGCCCAGTTTCTCCAAGCTGAGCAGTGCGTACCTGAGGGGAGTCCAGTCTATTCTGTGCCTCTCTTCATGACATAGGGCCCACCCTGAGCCCACTGGGAGGCAGGAAACCCACACCAAGTCTCCTCAACAGTGTTATTAGAGCTAACAATGAAGGTCTCCCAGTCCACCATAGTTCAATGAAATGGTATATTCACTAATATTCCCACTTTCAGGTGTGGAAACAGAGACATGGAGAAGTTGGGAAATTTCCCCAAGGTCACTCAGCTACTAAATAACAACAGGAATTTTTTTAACCTAAGCAGCCTGATCTTAGAGTCCTAGTTCTTTTTCCTTTTTTGAGAGATTTTTGTTATAGGGCACGTGCACTCACCAGAGAGACAGAAAAACAGAAAGCGAGAAATCACCCTATCCCCCTGAGGTGGAATGGCCATGATGCAATCCCTTCTCCTCCAGTAGCTTCTCAAGACTTTGGGCACACATGCACGCACTTATGACCAGCATGAGTTTTAAGCCAACTGGTCCAAGCATCGAACCAAGGTTGACTACATGGGAATCCAACAACGTAACCATTATGCCATCTGCTGATAGTGACCCTGGGTTCTTAACCACACACTTCCAGAAAACTCCACCACCTGAAACTATTCAGGAAGTTGGATTCATTCATCTCAGGTAGCCTAAGACATGAGCAAGTACTCAGAGTTATGTTTGATCTAGGAAAGATGCAGAGGGGAGAGTGGATGCAGAATTAGGACCAAAAGCAGAAGTTACAGGCAGGTTTCAACGGAACATAACCTTCAGCTTTTTAAACACATATTTATTTGCATTGGTTGGGATGGTTTTAATTTCACCCATAAAACTCAATCAACTCAACTCAATATTTTGATTAAAATATCTTAATAAAAAAAATTTTTTAAAAACCCTTTGCATGTAACTGAAAATCATTATGTGACTAGGATTAGCTTGATCCAGGTGTTCAGGTGATCAGGTTATCAGTAGTCTATCTCATTTTCTCCATCTCTTATCTCAGCTTCTCTCTCTGTTCCTGTTGTTAGACATAGTCTCTTGGTTGGCTAGAAATGTCACTAGGAGTTCTAGGCTTACATCATCCTCACAGCTGCCAATCCCTCTGAAAAACCACAGAAATTAATGTTAATTCTTCTAGGCCAGCAGATGGCATAGTAATTAAAGTGCTGGACTCCCACATTGTCTGACTGTGGTTCAAGTCTTGCACCCAGAGACTTGAAAATCACAGCAAATAAATAGATAAGTAAATAACTAGGTGGAGGGTGGAGACATCTGGGAGGATTTACAGAGGAGGTGATGTTTGCTTGCACATTGGTGATGTGTAGGCGTTTCCCAGGCACGTGGGCCTTGCACATACTGGAGCATGTAAAAAGAGCGGAGAAAGAGGACAGCTGCCCACTTCACGGGATGCCGTTTTGCCAAATGGCCAATATACAGAATGGCCAATTTATAAAAAGAAAAAAATCAGGTCACCTAATGTTCAATTCAGAATTTATCAGATTTAATGATTTATTAATTTTTTAGAGAATTTTTGCCATAGGACACACATGCTCACTGCAGAGACAGAGAAATAGAGAGACAGAAAGCAAGACATCACTCCCCCAGGGGAGGATGGCCACATCACATCACAATCCCTTCTCCTCTATTCTCCTCTTAGAATTCTGGATATGTGCACACATGTGTCCGGTGTGAGTTTTAAACCAACGGGTCTGAGACTTGAACTGCAGTCTACTACATGGGAGTCCAGTGACATAAAATTATGCCATCTGCTGATCCCTGTTGATTTATTTCTTAAATAACTCTTTTGGCTTATACAAAGTTTATGACAATCTTAGCTAGATTGATAGCCTTGCTTGACCAGCTTTTGTCTTCAGAGCTGGCATATTAATTTTTTTTTCTTTTTTTGCATCTTGCTAGAAGGCACATGTGTTCCCCAGAGACACAAAGTGGGAGATGAGAAAGAGTCCTCTCCAGTGAGGATGGCCACACTGCATCTCCTCTCCTCCATCTCCTCTCTGGATTTTGGGCATGCATGCACACTCATCTGGCATGTTTTTCAAGCTGCCAGGTCCAGGACTTGAACCACATAGTCAGCTATGTAATATCCAGCCACCCTAACCACCACACAATTGGTTGGCCCCATATTTAACTTATTAAGACCAAAAATCCTATAGGAAAGTTTAATCTTTTTAGAACTATACTTAATATTCAGAAAAGTATATTTTAATCTATGACCGAATGCCAATGCTTGATGCAGGACTTGTTCAGTTTTTCCTGATTTCTTTCACTCTTTTCTCACTCCCCTGAATTTTTCACCACAGTTTGCCAAACTTTATGAAAGAGCTTTCTCTTTAGAGGAAGTTTTTACCTCTCTGCTCATACTTCAAATTCTAACACTTTAACCCGTGTTCTTCGATGGATAGCCACAGGTGGCTATCAGAATTTAAATTAATTAAAATGAAATACAAGCAAATGAAGTTAAGAGTGTGGCTCCTAGTCACACGAGCCTCGGTGAAGAAATCAGCAGTCACATGTTGATAGCAGCTATCGTAACAATGTGCACAGAACATTTCTGTCACCACTCAAGTTCCATCGGGCAGCGTGCCGTAAGCCTGCCTAGTGCCTCCCGAGCTTCCCTCTGCCCTGAGATTTCTTCTTCCATGGCCTCAACTCTATGCTCCACCGCAGCTAAGGAGCCAGTCTCCACTCCTGCCTCTGGTCGTGACATCCCAGTGCCCTACTTGCCCAGGAAGGGAATTTAGAGAGCAAGTTAATGGTTGATCATCATTTCAGTTTTGTTCATTTTCTTCCCTAGCAATAGGATGAGTCATTCCAACATATTTTTTTGGGGGGAGAGGTTTTTCGCTATAGGGCGTGTGTGCTCGCCAGCCAGACAGAGAGAGACAGAGAGATAGAAAGTGAGAAATCACCCCCCAGGGGGGATGGTCACGCCACAATCCCTTCTCCTCCATTCTCCTCTCGGGATCGGCCCCAACGCCAACATGCCTGGTGTGAAATTTAAGCCACCAGGTCCAGGACGCGAACCACGATCGACTACATAGGAATCCAGCGACATAGCCATTACGCTAACTGCTGGTTCCCGAGTCATTCCAACATTTTAAAGGCCCCCGTGTGAAATTTTCTGGGGAATGACCTGCCTCAATTAAATACAAATAAGTGCTGTCCTTTTCTATAATGTTCTCCTTCCTCAAACTCCTCTGCCATTCAGAGAGAGAGAGAGAGAGAAAGGGGAGAGAGGGAGAAAGATAGAGAAACAAAGAGAGAGATCTTGTCAGCAAACTCCTCACTGAAAATATTAATTCCACTAAAAGCATCGAAAGGGCTTTTTTTCCCTTAGAATGAAAAAAAAAAAAAAAAAAAAAAACACAGCTGCCTAGCAAAAGGGAAGGCTTGAATGAACATTTCAAGTCCTACCTGTCACAAGCCATTAGTTGAATTGCCTAAAGAAATCCCTTGACAAGTATAAGTGCTGTTTTTATGTTAGAGAGCTTCATAATGTTGCCCACAAGAAGAAATTTCTCCACAAAAGCTCCTTCTGTTTAATAAAGTGATTTGTTCCAGTAACAGTGATAATAAAATTGCTGAATTGAAACAGGATTGTTCAATGAAGACCTGAATCCAATTTGCTGGACTAGTATGATTACACTTTTATCTCTGTGTTTACTCATTTGTAGAATTGCTACCAGTCTTTTGATACACAATTAATAGGATTAATGGTTTTCAGGACCAGAAGGCAGTAACAGGGAATGGAACCCACCTTTCAGCAGTACCGCAGCTCTGCATTGACCTGGTTAAGGCTGCACACCTCGCTGGCTTCTGCTACAGAGTAATAGGTTGACTGCCTTTCTTTCTCTTTTGAAATAAATTTTTTTTCCAGCGAAAAATGATTTTGCATAATTAGATCTATGTTAACGCAGGTGCCTCCCCTCTGAGAGTTCCTCAGGCAGTGGATGGGGGGACCTCATGACCCAGGGGAAAAAAAAGACTAGAATTACTAACGATTCTCTGAAATTTAACTTTTACAGTGATCTCTCTTCCCCCTCTCATCCAACACAAGTAATTGTTACTATCATTAGTGGCTTTAAAAACAGAATGAAAAATTTTGACAATTTTATGCCTCGCCTGGAAATTGTTGAAGGCTTAGGTGTACTCATATGTGAGTTATTCTTGTAGTCATTTACATGTGTTTATAAGTTTTTCTGGTCAACATTGTTTTGGGGATAGTGCCGCCTTAAATCCCCCAGAGGGATTAGTATAACCACATAGAACACAAAGTAATATTTATTAAGTACTATATCCTATAAAGATATACAATGATTAAATATAAAGAAATTTAGGGGAAAAAATGATTAAATCCAGAAGGCATTTGTGTGTGGGAGGGTATTCATTTTTTTTGTGTTGTTTGTTGAGTTTTCATTGGTTTTGTTGGTAACAGATTAAGAAACTCATAAAAATATAGTTAGTTATAATATAAGCCAGTGCCTTTATAGGCTATCAGGGTATTTTAAGACCAAACCTTGATCGTTTTTAGCACACATTGGTTTGTTTGCCTGTGTTCCTAGGAAACAGGGCTTAAGGCAAATCTTAGGGTTAATGCTTCACTGAAGGCATGATCCCAGAAAGCAAAAGTGGTGGGAGTGGTTGGCAGGAGCGGTGAATCTAGTTAGGAAAAAGCTGAAAGCATGTGTGAGGTAGTATGTTACAAACTGACACAGCAACACTGGTAGCTTAGTCATGCCGGGTATTTCCAGAAAGGTGGTGTTTTAATACAGTCTGTCAGAGGAGGAAAGGACAAGCAGATACCCACCGGCTCCTTTCTTATCCTGTCTTTCTATGGTCAAAGTTTCTTCCTTGAATGTTAACTCTCCTATTTTGCCAGTTGTGTTTGTGGTCCCTCAGGGCAGTCACTGGCGAAGACTGAGTCCTCCAGAGTCTCATTCCAGAACATGAGGCCTTCACCACTGCATTTTTCAATGGACTCAAGGAAGACAGTGCTGGTACCCAGCCCTCATCCCCAGGGAAGCTAAAATGACCACAGGCACTAGAAAATGAGGTTGTAGGAACTAGAGCTACACAGTCCTGGGAACAGCTTGAGCCATCTCTAGAGTCAATCTCCCCAGTGGAAGCTTAGAAAATGGCCACCATGAGAGAAAGAGCCAGGCAAATAGAGCAACAGGAATTTGGTGCAACGCACAAGCCAGATGTATACAACTGGGCTGAATCTATTGTGAAGAGCTCTTTCCACAAATAAAGAGGAACATCTACCCCAGGACTTGAATGAACAGAAAAATAACCAAAATAATGATGGGAGCTTCCAAAATGGCAGCTCTTAAACAATCCTCTGCACTTAGTGGCATATCTATAGAAATCTGAGCTGAGGGGGACCAGCAGTTAGCATAATGGCTATGTCGCTGGACTCCCATGTAGTCGACCGCAGTTTGAGGTCCAGACCCGGTGGCTTAAACTCATGCCGAGCACGTGTGCGTGTGTGCCCAAGATCCCAAGAGGAGAATGAAGGAGAAGGGATTGCGGTGTGGCTATCCCCCCTGGGGGGTGATTTCTCACTTTCTGTCTCTATCTCTCTTTCTGGCGAGCACACAAACCATATAGCAAAAACCTCTCCAAAAAAATAATAATCTGAGCTGAGGTTTACCTGCTGTCATTGTAAGTATGGGGATCACGTGCTCAAGACACTTTCCCAAGGCAAAAACAGATGACCAGCTACTCACCTGTGTCCTCAGAGTCTTGAATGTGCAAGAAACTATTGGTAGAAATCAGTGGTCACGTGAGTGGTCAGCCAGTTAGCCCAAGGCTATTTGTCTTAAACAGTTATTTTATCTAATTGTATTTATTATTATTTTTCAAATTTTGCTATCAGACATGAGAGAGACATGTCTGGGATACAAACCATGATCAACCATTTGGGAGTCCAGTACCTTAATCACCACACCACCTGCTGGCCCTGGCCCAAGGCTATTTTGCCAGCCATGCCTTTAGCCCAGCTCTGCCTGGATTTACTAAATATGGCAAAGACACCATGAATGTAACTTCACCTTGAAAAAAAAATTCCAGAATTTAATAGAGGCAGTTCCCTTTTCACATATTCAACTATCTTTCACAGGCTCAAGTTCCTCTCTTGGTCCCTTGGCAAGTGCTTCTTTATTCACCACCTCTTGAATGGTAATTTTTGACTTTAGAAGATTGGTAGGAAACCATTTTTAACCTATTACCTACAGTGCCATGTGTCTGTCTTTCATCAATCACTGAACAATATCTAAACCTTTTCTTTTTTTTTAACCATGTTCCAATAACCAGGCTATGGCAGCTGCTGAGAAGGAGCAGCCCCCATGCATAAATCACAGGGTTGCTCTTGCCCACTGTAGCCACCCAAGAGCTGTACCTGCACAGTAGCACCCAGCAAACACAGGGCAGTAAACTTCTTTCAGGATAGTCTCTCATCATCATCTCTAGTTAGGAAATACAGCATAGATATTGGTCATAGTTCTCTATTCAAAGTGATGGTTAGTACGCTTAGTATCTGGAAATCTTAATTATATAGGCATTTTTTATATGCCAGTAACCTTCACTTTTTTTGGTAATTTGAGACCATAAAAAGATACCTACAGGGCCAGCAGGTAGTTAAGGTGCTGGACTCCCACATGGGAGTGTGGACTCCCACATGGGACTTGATCAGGGTTCAAGTCCCAGACCTGGCAGCTGCTTTCTCACCTTCCCTCTCTCTCGGTCTGTATCTCTCTAGTGAGTGCACATGCATGCCCTATGGGAAATTTTTAAAAATAATAACAATAATAACAAATAAAATTAAGTAAATAATTCTTTTTTAAAAAAATCCTACAGGCTGAAAGTATACAAAGCAATCTAAATAATCAGTAAGAAAAATTACCATGGCCCCTTGACATGTAAACAATGTTATCAAAATATTAAAAACTCTGTTATAAATATATAAGAAAATGAAAAATAGTAAAACTAGTATTTATTGAGTACAATGTAATTTAAAACTTTAGAAGCATTATTGTGTATTGTGTTCCCTTGTACAAACATCCATTAAGATCGTATAACAGTAATTGCCACCTTCTTCTCGTAGACATGTGAGCGTTTGTTCTCATCTTTTCTACACCTTGATCATACTCCTTTCTAAGAACAGAGCATTACTCAACCTTTTCAAAAGATAGCTTCTTTTGCAATGCCAAATCTGTGAGACATCTTTTAATGTAAAATTGTTTGCTCAGGTCACTTTAACTGGGATACACTCACCCTTTCTATCCCAACCACTTTCCTGTCTATGTCAATGAGTTTCCTAGCCCCTAAGGTCCTCTGGTTGCTCAGCAAGTCTGTTCCACAGTGACAGTGGCAGCATTCTCTCAGTCAGTTATTTCTTCTGTAATTCATTTACATTTCATTTAAATTTCAGTGCTTGAATGACCACTATTTCTTTGTTGCAATTTCATCCTTGTTAGCCAATTCTCTTTTAACTATGCATTTTTGGAACATGTCACGTAGGTTCATCATTCTGCCAAACCATGAATGTGTTCCTCTGAGGGTGCCTCAGTCACACTTTACGTGTGGCACCCAGCATGGTGAGTATATGGTAAATACTTGGTGAGTGGGAAAAAAAAAAGAAAGAAAAGAAAAGAGAGGTAACATATCTGTACACTTTACTGTCTGCTGTGCACTCATTGACAGGTGCTCAGTGACCAATCATTGACAGTCTTGAAAGAAGTGATGTGGGAGCCAGCAGGTGGCATAGTAGTTAAGGCACTGGACTCCCACATGGCCAGCCATGGTTCAAGTCCCAACCCAGTGGCTTGAAACTCATACCTGGTATGTACATGTGTGCCCAAAATCCCAAGAAGAGAATGAAGGAGAAAGGATTGCAGTGTGACCATCCCCTGTGTAGGATGATTTCTTACTTTCTGTCTGTTTCTCTCTGTCTCTCTGGCACGCACATATGCCCAATAGCAAAAATCTCTTAAAAAAAAAAAAAGTGATGTAATTGGTTACCAATCAGAATTCACATCTGTTATTTACAAAGTGATCCATGGATAAAGAGTTGGCTGCAACGTTTATATTTTCTGTAACTACTTGCAGTATATCATAGTAACTGAAATTTGAAACATGTTGTTGGGAACTAGTGTTTAGGTAAACCATGGTAACTGAAACCTGTTCCTACAGAATTTCAGAAAGTGAGAGCTACCTATATTTGTTATCCAGTGCTTCCGGGACGTGGTAAGAGAACCTAGCTAACCAACACAAGAGAAAAGGGATCTGTCACCATCTTAACCAAGGCACACCCGAAGGATTATGTGACTATGTAATTTCTTATTCAAATAATGTGTATGTGCAATCCACTGCCCAAAGACTGCATCAAGAAGTATAGTGTCTAGGCACATATTTTTGAGTCTGACAGAACTGAATTTGAATGGAAAACCATGTCTCAAAGAATTGTTGTGAAGATTGAGTGAGCTAGGACACGTGGTATTTTCAGTACTGTGCCCGGCTCACAGCAGGGTTCTCTAAACGGTGCAGTAGTCGTAGAAAGAGGGCTGTTGCTTGTAGAAGAGGTCGTGCCATGTGGTGCAATGTTGCATACTTGTAACAGGAATGAAATACAGAACTTCAAAAGGGAATAAACTAGAGTACTAAGTTCAATACTTCTTGAGCTTCCACAAGGTTATTTTAGTACAGTTTGATAATGAACTCATAGAACATTGACTCTGAAAAATCTAGAACTTTAAATGGGTTAAAGAGCCTCCAGTTTAGGAGAGGAAATGAGCAAATAAGCTTGACATCCATCGATGCCAAATCACAGTGCCAAAAGGCATTTACGTCTTCACTGTGAGCTTCATCCAACATCCATTTACCAGTTCCTGGTTTGCAAATCCAATTGCTCCAGGACAGAGATTTGAACAGCAAAATTGGCAATATTGTAAGTTTGATGAATTGGAGCTGCCAGCCAGCGTGATAGCACATCACAGGGGAGAGTTCAGTGAGCCCATGGCAAGAGTTTGCTGTACATTTACCTTCAAGCAAATTGACTCTCATTAACTATCTCCATGCCATACACATTGGGACAACTTAAAGTGACAATTTCTCAGGACAGGTTAAATTTACTTTGAGTAAATTACAAACAAAAAAGTAAATAAAATAAAAAGGCTAGTGTTATTCAACAATTGAAAATATTTCAAGTGTGTTTCCTAAACTGTGTTCTGTGAAAGAGCAGTATTCCTTATGACAGTTAATGTATGTTCCTTATAGAAATATAATAAAATAAAAAAAGGCAGAAAGAGGTTTCACAGATCTAGAAAACTACAATGAATCTTAGAATTCTAACAGCTTTTGAGGAGCCAGCAGGTGGCATGGAGTTTAAAGTGCTGGACTCCCACATGGTCAGCTATGGTTTGTGTCCTGGACCTAGCTGCTGGCTTTCTCACTTTCCCTCTCTCTCTCTCTCTCTCTTTTTTTCTCTTTTTCTGGTGAGTACGTGTGCTCTGTAACAAACTAAAATAATAATAATAACAATAATAAATACAATTAAATTAATTCTTTTTTTAAAAAATGACTCGACAAGCTGAGCAGTTAAAACAACAAAAGATCTTCAAGTTTGTTTAGTCACATTTCCCAAATATATAGAGCATAAGACACTTATTTTAAACAAACTATTATTTTCTCACAGCATACATGGTTTCACATAACAGTTTGAATAGCCATGCAAAAAATATGAGTGAACCATAGGGGTTCACACCATTATATGATTTGTACCTGGAGACATAGAACAGATTTTAATAGTGTTTCTGCACTGTATCTTTGAACATCCACACATTTTGGAAATTAAGTTCAGATGGTTTTGAGCAACAATTCACAAAATGATCCATGAGTTTGCCCAAAATGGTTTATTCCTAAAACAATTTTTTCTCCTTCCATTCCACTCTATCTCCACACTGGACTCTGTTATATTCCTTAAGAACTATTTTTCTCATTGAGTGGAGTTCCATGCTTGGTCATCTCAATTAGTTTCGTGCCATTTGTTATCAGGAAAATATTTTTCAACATCTATGATGAACTCTTCACTTTATGTTGAGAGGCACACAGAGGGTATATATGCTCTATTGTTTAGCCTCAAGGACCTTACGACTTAGCAGGAGAAGCAAAACTAACATATAGAAAGCAATTTTAAAATAACTCCAGTCTGGACCAGCAGATGGCGTGGTGGTTAGGCGCTGAACTCCCACAGGGTCAACTGTGCTTCAAGTCCCAGACCTGACAACTTGCTTTCTCACTTTCTCTCACACTCTCTCTCTGTATTTCTCTAGTCTAACTAAAATAATAATAATAATAATAGATAAATAATTCTTTTTAAAAAATAAATAAGTAACTCCAGCTTAACAAGTCCAGACTAACAACTCCAGAGATTTCCAAATAGGAGAAAGATCAACAGGAGCTGGGACCACAGAAACCCAGGTGAAGAGATGGATTTGAACACATGAGTAAGATGTAGAAAAGTGCAGAGAGAGAAGGTACTTGTCAAAGAAGAAAATAGGACCCAAGTGAAGTGTCATGAAGAAGTGTTTGGACTTGGAAAGATGTTGGGAGAGGGAGACAGACATGGAAATCTGATGAAACAGAACATTCACAGTGTATGCGGGGAAAAAATAAGATAGGCTAACTACAGTTGGCGCTACACAGTAGAAGATTCTGACTGCAAGATGAAGGAGTAGATGTGTCTTACTAAGTAGTTGGGAGACATGATTATTAAGGATAAGATCATGAATTCGAGCACAGTTACAAAATAATCAAATAAATATTCTAAAAAGATTAGTCTTGAATCTAACAAGAAGTTGAAGGAAAAAAACAAGGGCCAAAATTAAAGTTAGAATACCATTAAAGAAACCTATGTGTTGAGGTTCTTGATAGATGGTAATAAAAAAGAAATAAAGAAGAAAATGTAGTGACCAGCAGATGGAATAATGGTTTTATCACTGGATTCTCACATAGTTGACTGCAGTTCGAAAAGACTTGGTGTGGGGAACCAGCAGTTAGTATAATGGCTATGTCTCTGGACTCCCACTTAGTCGACCGCGGTTCGCGTCCCGGACCCGGTGGCTTAAAACTCACGCCGGGTGCGTGTGCGTGCGTGCCCAAGATCCCGAGAGGAGAATGGAAGAGAAGGGATTGCGGCATGACCATCCCCCCTGGGGGGTGATTTCTCGCTTTGTGTCTCTATGTCTCTCTCTGTCTGGCTGGCAAGCGCATGCGCCCTATAGTGAAAATCTCTCCCCCCGCCAAAAAAAATAAAAAGACTTGGTGTGAAATAAATATAGAAGAGAATACAACCGCAAAGTTTTTAGTCTAAGAATGGAGTGATTCTAAGAACCAAGTTCTGGAGAAAGAAAATGAATATGCTAAGTAGGAAAGGAAAAAGCATTTTTTCAGTTTTCTAGACTGTTAGTCTGTAACTTAATTCCATTCTATGTATTTCTGTCATTAATTTGATAATTATCCTAGAAGTACCTGTTATATGCCAAGCAATGTTCTGGGCACAGAAGAAACCAAAATGCGCAATGCAATTTAGGGCAAAAGATAGGGATTGGTGATGGATATAAAAAATAAATAGTTACAAAATGTGAAATTTCTCAGTAGATTCCCTGTTTTCAGATTGGAGGGAGATAGATACTAATGTAATTTTACCTTTAGATTCATCTACCTTAATTTCTACATTGGCACAAAGAAGTGGACATAGTTTGAGCTGACAAGTGGCATGGTGGTTGAAGTGCTAGACTCCCACATGGCTATGGTTTAAGTCCCAGACCTGGCAGCTTGCTTTCTCACTTTCCCTTTCTCTTGCTCTCTGTCTCTTTCTGGTCAAATTAAAATAATAATAATAATAATAACAATAAATAAAATAAAATAAATAATTCTTAGAAAAAGAAGTAAACAGTTATTTTTCTTGATTGAAATCAATACATATTAGGTTCTCACCACACTGAACCCTTGAGGACACCCACAAGGTAAAAAAAACTCAACCCTCTGAAAAATATTGCTTCCTCTCTTGACACAACCAACCAGGACCACCTGGATGGATGACAGGAACTCTTCTTTGCCAGAATAGCAAGACTTACCAAAGCTCCTTAAGGCTTTGACAAGTCTATCCCAGTTCAACACTGACCAGATTTCATGTATTTTAAGTTACATATGTATTTTCATATTTTAAATCTATATGCATCTTATTTTTTAAGTTTATTTCATATATATTCCCATCAGTGAGAGAGAGAGACAGAGACAGCACCCCCAACTGAGTTTTAACAATGCAATCCACCTCCATCTTCAACCAGTCTTAAATTCTGAGTGTGCTCACATCCAGCATACTCAGGGAGGTCTCTGGACACAATCCTGGAACCTTCCTATGTGAGTTAGCCTTACCGAGCATCATGTTTTACCACTGAGTCACTGTCCAGCTCCAAGATGCATTTTCCAATCAAAGAGGTGTTATATTCCTTTGATTAAAAAAAAAAAATGTTTCATTCATTCACCTCAGTGTCCCCGATATCTGTGTCTAAAGAAAAAGCAATGTCTTGCTTTATAAGATCTGTTCATTTTGTGATGTTTTTCTATCATAGACATTGCACACTGCATCTAAATGAATCGTTTCCTTAATTATTATTTTTTTAAAGCAAACATAAGATCGCACTGGAGGATTTCGTTTCCAATTCACATTTTATTATCATCTTTTATTTATTGCATACAAGTAAAATAATGTCTCCTTCATAAGTCAGAATCATTCTGCAAATAATAAACACTACTTTGGGGAAAATACTATAATTATTGTATTATCATTTTATTAGTTTTACTCTGTCTCTTTACCATAGTCTGCTGGTAAATTGGTGATAATTAGATCTTTAGATCATCTCTTTATACATAAACTAAGATTAGGTCATTGTGGCCAAAACCAATCCCAAAAGTTTCATTTCAAACAATGTGAGAAATAAATATTAGCAATTCTCCATTCTGGGAAGTGTCAGACCGTAGTGGACCTAGAAGTGGAGTAGCAGCTTGACACATATACATTTCACTGTACAGGTAGCCAACTCAGCTCTTTAGGTTTTGTCATGCTGCCAGTGTTTTTGCTTGGCATGACTTCAAGGGCCTTATGTGTCCAACCCAAGGCAGCCCCCTTCAGGATACATGAGCCAAGCTAACTGCATGCAAACCAGGCTGGGTCTTGGAATCAGTTTACATGGGCATGTTGTCAGAGAAAGATGTTTATGTGTGTGAGAGTCTTAAAGGACTGAATAGAAAGATCAGAAGCAAGGTTAAACAGAATGGGGCTGGGAAGAATTCCACATGTCCTTAGAGGACAGGCAGAGGATAAAAGAAGGTACAGTAGGGAGGCAAAAACAGAAGGGCATTCTTCAGTCTGGCTGGCAAGCCCTGCAACAGTGCCATTCTTCAAACAAAACCTCCCTTGGCCTCAGATCCTCTACTGGCCATGCCAGCTCTATTGATTTACACAAAACCTTCAAGACTTTGATCAGCTACCAAAATGCAAACATTTTAAGCGATGCCCCAAAGAAGCTTGTTTAAAAAACAGTTGATGTAAGGGTTTAAAACAGTCCATTAACAATCTCATGTAGGAAAGTGTATACATATATGCCCACCCATGCATGCTTCTTTGCACAAGAACATTTTTACACAGGCTATTAACAATGCCACATACTTATTACACATATTCACTTCAAGCCCAAAGAAACATTTTTTCTTTGCAAATGTGAAGTTGAAAATGCAAAATTAAACTCTTCTCTCATTGAACCTCACGCTCACCTCCATCCAAAGAGGGAAAAAGGAAATCATACTCTCCCTACCCATCAGACACGAAAAGGGTGACTTAGAGTTGTGTCTATTCAGACCATAAATTCTTTCACAGGATAGAATTTTATGATGTGAATTTAACACATAATTTCAAAGGCTTCCCATATCCAAATGATTATTTCCAACTTTTTACTTCTTGAGTGACCCAATGCCTGTCAATCTGACAAATTCTCAGTACTCTGTAACAATCAAACGGCTGCTAAAAGTAATGCCCCACTACAGATACTGGATGCCAGCCTCTGTGGATCCTGGGATCCCACTCAGCTTGAAGCATTGACTCAGTGCATTAGCTTTAGAGACATCTGGCAAGATTTCTAACCATGAAATAGTCAGCCAGGAAGTTTAATGGTGTGGCTCTTGTACTTTAAAGAAACTACTAAATAATATTTGTCTGTCTTGAGTCATTTAGACTCTATTTCTGGACTTGGTTAAGTGTGAAGAGCTCCATTTTATAAAAATATGCACTTCATCCATTCTAATAGGATAATAGCACCCTGGCTCCAAACTACTCCTACTAATAAAAAATAAAAAAATTGACTCACAAGTCCAAGGATAAGTTTTTCCTTACAAAGTTGTTATGAACATAGTGGCCCCTGAGAGGATACAATGGTGACCAAAGGTTGTCCTTGAATTTTAGCTAAAGCTTCTTCAGGTGGAGATCCAGATGGTAAGAAGGTAACTTTCCAATTTAGGGTGTTGTACAGGCCAGAGAAGGCAGGGCAGGAGGAAACAGAGTTTCCATTCTTAGTTTTCCAAAAAATTCCCAACACTGGACTACCCCAGTAACTTCTAGCCCTTCATTTCCAGTGTGTTCTGCACTGGCATTCAAGGCTCAAGAGACACTAAGAAATTTTGAAACATCTATCAACTCTGGGCCACAAAACATAGGAGACTTATCCAACTCTCTAGTATATAAAATGCTTCTAGAATTAGTCAAGTTCTCTGCAAGTCACATAGAAGAGAAGTTTCCTCCAGATTAACAAACATTCAAGATTAAAGATTCAATTGTGGTCTCCCCTTTAAAGGTTCAGATTCTCCTAACTTGATTTACCAACCAGTTAAATGTGGCTGACTTTCCACTCAGTCAGCCTCCCACCTGAGCAAACTTCTTCAAAGTCCCCTTCTTTTTTGTTCTGCATTGCCCATGCTTAGGAGAGCATCAGAATGCATGATGCCTACCCTTTCCCAACTTCCTGTTCACAATTTACAAAGCCTTCTTCCCACTAAATGTTAATGAAGCATTGTGGGTATTTATTCTATCAGCAACCTATGCAAGCCATTTTAAAAATATATGGGCAGAGAGTCATAGCGAAAGGCAGTGCTGTAGAGCGGTTACAGATGCCACCTTCATAGTCAGGCCAATCTGGGTTTACCATCCCGCTCAGCTCCTGCCAGCTAAGTGGCTCTGCTCAGGTGACTGCATTTGTTCAAGCTGTTGTGTTTTCATCTACAAGATATGAAAGAAGCACCTCACAGAACTGTAGAGATTAAATGAAATGCTGTGTGTACACAAAGAGTGCACGTCGTACGTTTTCCTTCTCGTGACTGTGAAACAAAGAAATGTCGATGCTTCAAAATTGTCTTGAGTAGTTGAATGAGAGATCAGACGTAGAGTTGTTTGGTTAGATGATCTGAGTTCGAGTCCCAGCTCTATCACTTCCAGTCTATTGGTCCTCTCAGTTCTTCAGCTGCCTCATTTTCTAGGTGGTTCATAGCAGTGCCTACCTCCTGTTGAGAAGATAAAATGAGCAAACGCTAGGAAAATGCTTAGCTGAGTACTTACCACGTTGATGTTAGTTAAGGTCAGCAGACTAAAAGCAAGACCACAGAGCAGGACTCGTACTCTGGTATTTGTGACCTAATTAAACAGTGTTGAAAGGAGGAACAAAATAGGGTGAGGTAAAAAAAAGCAACCTTGTTAGCCTTAACTAGCAGGTGTCATATGTGTCTACTATGGCCAACTCACTTAAATTTTAGAAATTTGTGCCGATCCATCGTGGAGGGGGATTTTAAATATATTAACTGAGCTTCTTTGTTGTTTTCTCCATGGATATGTATTCCTGTTCTAGCAGACTTTTAAAATCATCCTAAATGGGGACCAGCAGTTAGCGTAATGGCTATGTCGCTGGACTCCCATGTAGTCAACCACGGTTCACATCCCGGACCCGGTGGCTTAAAACTCACGTCGGGCGCGTGTGCGTGCATGCCCAAGATCCCGAGAGGAGAATGGAGGAGAAGGGATTGCGGCATGGTCATCCCCCCGGGGGTGATTTCTTGCTTTCTATCTCTCCGTCTCTCTCTGTCTGTCTGGTGAGCGCATGCGCCCTATAGCAAAAAACCTCTAAAAAAAAGAAAAAAAAAAGGAAAAAAATCATCTTAAATAAAAATGAGATTCATCCTCTCATTTTTTAAAGAATTATTTTATTATTATTATTATCATTATTATTATCATTTGACCAGAGAGAAATAAGAGAGAGAAAGGGAAAGTGAGAAAGCAAGTCACTAGGTCTGGGACTCAAACCATAATCAGCTATGTGGGAGTCCAGTGCCTTAACCACCATGCCACCTGCTGGCCCTTCATCCTCACTTTTTTTAAACTTTTTTTTTTAAGAATTATTTTATTTGCTTATCTTTATTTTATTTTTTTTTAATTTGACCAGAGAGAGACAAAGAAAGAGAGAGGGGAAGTGAGAAAGCAAGCTGCCTGGTCTGGGACTTGAACTGTGGTCAGCCTTGCGGGGGTACAACACCTCAACCACCACACCACCCACTGGCCCCCATCCTCACATTTTAAAAAAGTGTATCTGAATCCTATACTGACTATAGCTTGAGGAAGCCAAGGTCTGGACGTCTGAATTTATTATTAACAACTGATTTTATTATCATGTCAATACGGACACAAAATAACATGTAAATTTTGAAATCTTAAGATTGTCCCCAATATATGCTGAAATGCTTAGCCAAGTACTTATCACGTACTTCTCTCTATCCCCATGCTTAACCTGCATCCAGCTCTGAACTTAGTCAAGCCTTTCCAACTGTCTGTTACTTTTCTCTTAAAAAAATGAAGGGGTAAAATTTTCAGACCTAAGATCTAAAACAGCATTGTGCACAATTCCATTCTCCCTAACACCAGCAACTAAGAAGAAAGGCAAACAATTCTGTGTTGGTTTTGGCTTCCCAGGGTACTGCTTTAGTGTTGAAAAGGCAATGTTGCCTGCTGGTCAGAGCAGGCTGCTTGGATTTGAATCTGGGTTCTGACACTCCTGCTCTTCCCAAGCAGACCCAATAGGACCCAGAGGTCAGATAGAGAGGGCTGGTTCTAGAACTTGGAAGGGTGAGGCCTTTGAGTATGAAACTGGTAAGTACAGCATGGGGTGGGACAACAGCAGTTGCGCTGGGTGTCCATGGGATTTGTATGACAGATAAGTTAACATATGAAAACGGGTAGAATAGCATCTGGCACACAGTGAACGCTACTTAAGTTTTAGCTGTTGTTACCAGAGGCACTCAATAAACGTCCACTGCACTGAAATGAACATCAACTATGAGCCAGGCACTTGACATATGCATTTAAGCCTCACAATCCTAAGAAAAAGGAACTATCCCCATTTTATGCAATAAGTAAGAAAATAGACTCGGGGAGGTATTATAATAGATTGAGGAGACAGAATAAACTGACCTGTAATGCTAAAATCTATGCTGTAATGCAGTGTTATCTAATAATAACAATACACAGTAAATATTGTTATGGTTTGGATTATGGTTTGTCCCTCAAAGTTTCATGTTTTGGAATTCAGTTTCAGTGGATTGTGATTGGATGTCCCCCAGAAATTCCCTTATTGGGATTTGATTATATTGTAAAGATTTTAAGTGAAAACAATTCCTTCATGATGTCCCAGGGTGAGGCCTCTGGGTGTGATCAATTTCTTAGGGCAGGGCCTCCATGACTGAGTTCTGGCAGAGTTTTAAGCAAGCAGAGAGAAAGCCACATGGATAGCAGAACATACTCTGCTCTGCTAGAACGTCTGCCTTCTGCCATTTTGTGATATCTTTGGACTTTCCAGTCACCAGAACTGTGAGCTCTCTTAAATTCACCCCATCTCAGATATTTCTGTTAGCAATGAAAAAACAGACTACAGTGATTATGTTCTATGTAATAAACAATACGGAGAAAATCAACTATTTATTTTCATTTTTCACCCTAATATTGGACGTCACTTCAGAAATTTGTGAGGAAAGCTTATTTCCTCACGAATCTTTATTTCTGTGAACTTGGAAGTCTCCACAAATCCTCATGAATCTAGCAAGAATAAGAATCTTCATTAAAGTGATCAGTTCCATGAGTCCAATCAACACTGTTCTAGCCAAAGTTTCTTGGGTTCAAGTAACATAAACACCAAAACTGCTTAAGCAAATAAAAATAAAATAAAATTGTAAAAGGAGGAGGTATTTATTATAAGAAAACAAGAGAATCAGAGAACCATAGAGACTGTAGCCCATTTCCAGGGACTAGAAAAGGACTGGACAGCTGGCAGGAAGGCACCATCACTCTCTCAGGCTCTCTCTCTGCAGACCCTCATGTAGTCTCTCAATCCTGCTTCCTCTGCTTCATTCTTCTTTGCTGATCAGCTTTCGCTGCTCTCAAAGCTCATCACCACCCATAGCCCCTTACTCAGAGAATTCAAGTAACTGACCCAGGCTGAGGCTAGCATCTCTCAGTCCCAATGGAAAATTCTCAAAAGTCACCCTATGTAATAGGAACCCCAAGATCACACATGTATGTGTGCACACATGCACACACACACACACACACTAAACCTAGAAAGCGATCATGAGCTTCCAGCGTAATGAACTGCAGCTTCTTTGTCACATCTCTTCCCATTTTGCATCAGAACACTCAGATATTCTGCGTGTACTGGAAGGATAGTCCAGGAGTTCTCAGCCGTGTATAGCCAAAAGAGACAGGGGGAAAGAAATTCAGAAACTGGACATATTTGGCTGCCAGAAAATTGTCTGGGAGCAGCAGCTGAGCAGGGGGCTGAGTGTGGACCTTTATGTGATGCTTAATCAGATGGTGATGAGGGAGGGGCCTTCCAGCAGCATATCAGCCAGCCCTGCTGGGAGCCCCGGGAATAGGGAACAGCCTGCCGTAGAATTCTCTCACAAAGGCCTGGCAGAAATGGATGGTCCACCCAGGGAAGGATCAATTGTAAAAAGTGGAATTAGTCATTCTAAATCATGCAGCTGTGGTCGAAGGGAGCTCTTCTAAAAATCATTAAACAATCATGTATTCCTATTGATTTATTCAAAATACCTTGAGGGAAAGCAGATTAAACACAAGGTAAAAGTAAGCTAATGCAGATTAAATGGATGAAGGATGGGCTAAGAGTTCCCTAGGTAGTTTTTGTACTAATGAGAGGAAAATTATATGTACACTATTACCAGGATAAAAGGGTCTATTAGAGGTCTTTGGCTTGACATATTTATGTATTTCAAACACTAAGTAGCATAGTGAATTAGGTTTACTCTGGACATTTGTTATTTTTATTGCATCTCCAAAGTGATAAACAGAGTTCTCTGTTGAGGGCAGCGTGCTGCCTCGCTCTCGGAAGCCCTGCCTGAATAGACAGCTCCTGATGCCAGGGCCAGCCCTGGATGTCATTTATTAGCAAGCCCAGTGCGATTCAACTGCGAGAACCAGGCTTCTCAGATCCAAGAACAACACGCATAACCCAGAGGTGGGCACAAACTGTAGTGCTTATGGTTGTCTGTTCCCTCGGCCACGTTTAAAAATGGTTTTTCTTTCCCAGGTAGAATCTATTCGAACGTGTTATCACATAAGGACACCGGTACTATGACGTATAGGTTACACATTAATGCTCTTTACATGACACACACAGGTGTTAGAATCCTCAGAAAAAGAAATAGGAGCAGAGAAATCAAAAACAAGGGGTCCAAGGACGTGAACTGGCCAAGTTCAGAATCAAGACCTCTCATTTTTCTTTCCCCTGGTTCTGGCTTTTTCTGCTACACTACATAACTGTGAAATTTGCCTTCGAAAGCCGCTATCTTAAAAATGGCATTATTATTTTTTATTGAGAAGTTTTCACCTTAGGGACTGTACGCTTACCAGAAAGAGAGATACCCAGACACGGTGAGAGAGAAAGTGAGGAATTACCCCCCAGTGGAGACTGCCATACCACAATCCTTTCTCCTCCATTCTCTTCCTGGGATCTTGGGCCAGTATGATTTTCAAGCCGAGTCTAGGACTCAAACCGCAGACCATGCGGGAGTCCAGCAATGTAACCACTACTCCATCTGCTAGTCCCAGACAAGCGGTATTATTATTATAACTAAATTCTTTGGATGTTGAAAGCCAGACTCACTGCTCTCCCTGCCGTCTCACATTCCCCACTCCCATTCTCATCCCTGCTGCAGTCAACTAGAAAGTTATTATACATCCTTCTTCCATCATCTCCCAAAGCAGTAACACTCTGAGCGAAGTCCTGCTTCCATTCTTTCCTCCTTCAAAGCCAGCCTGCACCCATTGCCAGCTTTATCTTTCTTAAATATCACTTTTATCTTATCACACCCCATTCATAAAATCCAAAGAGATAATATGGCAAGTCTGTAGTTTCTTTCTACCTGGTCTGGAAAGGTGTCAGGGAAGGGTGGGATTTCTACTGGTTTTGAGAGAGATTGCTTATAAAGGAAGCAATTCTAGTTGATGGAGCCTGTGGGACTCCATCACAAATAGGTGGATTAAAAGGAGTGGCAGGAAGATTGTATGGTTAGAGCAGAAACTGAAAACTTGAGGTGCGGGACGAAAACAAAATGAACCTGACAGCATGCAAGCTGAAGACCGTGGAAGAGTGAGTGGCTGATGTTAATGAAGACTCAGGCAATGTGGGTGACATCACTACCAAATTCAACCAGAACTAACAGAAGCCTTATCCTTACTGCATTCCACAGGAAGGGCTTTCACAGTAACTACGAAGACACAGCAGTAGCTCTCCGCTCTACAATGCCCAGGCCCTACTCAGATCGCTGGATCAAAAACATCCACAGGTTCCAGCAGCTTGAAAAATGCACCATGTGGGGGCCAGCAGGTGTTGTGGTGGTTAAGACGCTGGATTCCCATAGGGTCTATGGCATTTCTAGCCCTGGACCCAATGGCTTGAAAAATCACACTGGGCACATGCGTATGAGTGCCCAAAATCCTGAGGTAAATAGAAAATAAATTGTGACATGGCCATCCACCCCAGGGGTGGGGTGTGAGGGGTTTCCCACTTTCCCTTTCTCTCTCTCTCTGTCACTCTCCAGTGTGTGCATGTGCCCTATGGCACGTTAAACAACAACAACAGAAAGCCAGTTGTGTGTGTAAGTACGCTCAAGATCTGAAGAGGAGAACAGAGGAGAAAGAACCGTGGCATGGCCATCTCATGTAGGGGATGACTTCTTGTTCTCTCTCTCTCTTTCTCTCTCTCTCTCTCTCTCTCTCTCTCTCTCTCTCTCTGTCTAGCAAGCACACACATCTTACAGCCAAAAAAGATAATAACTACAAAAAAATAAAATTCCAGGGGGACACATGAGTAAGAGGTTTTAGAAAGTTCCACACATTTTGACCCACATTCAAGTGGACCACATCTGTGAATTACATTAGCCATCTGTACTTAGAAGGATTGGTTTAGTATTTGAGAGAACTCAAAGTTTCAGCTAAATCACATTCTTCCTTATAGACTTTCATATCTCAAAGTGACTCACCTTCACAGAACAAATATCATAGCCAAGTACCTGTGCATGGTCTGGCCAGAAAAGTGAAGAAATAGTCTATCTTTGCCATAAGAATAAGCTTTGTCACACTTTTTGTCACTTAATTGTGTTGTTTATGTGTTCTACATGTTAGAGCTAAACAATGATAGCTACAATCTGAAACAATGGTACCTTGCATTTTCATAGTACTTCAGTTTTATGAGTATATTTATTCATTTGGTTATCACTTTAGTTTATGGAAAAGGCAAAGGATTATTATTGCTATTATCTTGTGGGTAAGGAAATTGAGATTCAGCAGTACTGAGAAACTCACTCATAGTCTTAAAAGTAGGTAGTAACAGAACTTAGTCTAGAGTCCTTTCTTCAGAATTTAGTCATCTGATGCTTTTTTTTTATCGATGCAATGTCATTCATAGAAAGCTGGATGCATCTGAGAGAAAAAGATTGTCATAGAAATAATGATAAAATTTTAAATATCCACATTTAGACTTCATGAAAAATGTAAACAAATACTTTTTATAGAGTAACATCAATGAAGATTAGCCCCTCAATATAAGATCTGTGGAAAATATCTTAAAAAGTTAGAAATCACAGGCCAGAACATGGTATGGTAGTTAAGGTGCTGGATCTCACATGACCAACTACATGGTTTTAGTCCTGGACACAGCAACTTGAAAAACATGCCAGCACATGTGTGATATGCCCAAAATCCCTAAAGGAGACTGGAAGAGAAGGGATTGTGCTATGGTCATCCTCCTAGGAGGGGTACTTTCTCATTTTCCCTCTCTCTTTCTTTCTCTCTCTCTGACTCTCTGTCTTTCTCTGGTGAGCACACGTGCCTTATGTTAAAAATTTTTTTTTAAAAGTTTAAAATCACAGAGTGTGTGTGTGTGTGTGTGTGTGTATACATACATATATATGTGTATATATATATATATACACACACACATCAAGAACTGATGATTATTACTTAATTCATTTGTCTCTGTTCTATGCTTTTCAGATTGCAGTACACACACACACACACATGAACACACAATAGCTATTTATCTCAAATTATCTTGGACAAATCCACATAGTTGAAACAAAAGTCTAATAAATGCCTGCTTGGTCAAAACTGCCTAAATACCACAGAACTCACAGAAAGAGCAGAAATACCCTTGTCTTCATATGTCCTCATGTACAACATTAATGTTGTAAAATACAAAGTGTAATATTGGGTCACCAGAAAAGTCATGACACATTTTTATATAGAAAAAAATATAGCATGACCTTTCCAATGACCCAATAATATACATTCTGGACTGTTCGGATAATATCCTATTCCCAGTTCACCAGATCATAATCTGAACAGCATTCTAATCAAAAGGACAAGAAGAATGGCTTCCTCCCCCATTTTGCAATTGGGAACAAGCTTTCAACCGGTCCAATTTAAGGAGCGCCATCAGAGAAAGAACTTCTTAGCTCATACGGCCCTCCCCAGTTGACAGTGTCTTTTGTCCTGTTTGTGGGGAGGAGGAGGGCAGTGTGACGATGACCATGTAGGTTCAGGACAGGAAAGTCTTTCTGCTTACTGAAAATGAGTTCTATTCACAACTGTGCTTTTTTAGAGTTTGGCTGTTCACATTTCCTTGGACGCTGCTAGAGTTATAAAATAAACACTTGCAAGATTGTTTTCTTAAAAGTCAGTCCAACATAAAATAAAATGAAAAGAACTTTTCTGTGTCTTTGGTTCAACATGGGTGCATTTAACTAGTAACATACCTTTTTTCTTCTTCTCTTTGAACTTCCTCAGACTGATCTTTATTTTTCAATGTTTCACACTGGCTCGTTCCACTAGAGACTTCTGTTAGATGGCTGACTCCATCTTAAATTCTGGGATAACATTTGGATGTCAGTTATTTATTTAAGATCTGAATTCAGACAAATACTGAAACAGGTGTTTAGGAACTTCAGCAGTAGTTGAGTAATTATATCACTTAAACCTAGAAGGAAATTCAGGGGCATACGATCTAGCCAGCAGTCTTCAAGCAGATAAAGTATTATTGTCCCATTTTATAGCTGAGGGCCCTGAGGTAGAGAAGAATCGGGTCACCTGTTAGCAGACACTCAGTTATTTAGTGAGAGAAGAGGGTAGAAAGGAGAAAAGTGAAAGGCAGTTGAATCCCAAATTACTTGCTTTTCAGTGGTGTACTGTTCATACAGAACAACTGGTACCACCAACCTACCATGAGTTCAGTCGTAAGATTATAGCAAAGCAGTTAACAACTTGGATTCCAATCTAACCATCCAGGCCCAGGGATGAATCCCATTTCATCCATTTACTGGGTCATGAGAATGAGCAGGTTACTTTACAGATGAGAAAAGTATAGAACCAATATCTCACAGAGGTAGTATGAGAATTAAATACGATACCACATATAATGTGTTTATCCCAGACTCTAGCATGTGATAAATGTTTTAAAATATTAACTACTGTTACAACAACAACAAAAAAAAAACAATTATAATCTGCTAGTCCCTTTATCGTAATATTTGGAAGCCTCTGATAATTCCAAGACATAAATTCAAACAGGCTAAGAGGAAAGGGAAAAGTGAGTAAATTTTTCATATGACAAGTTCACAAGAGCTCCTCATTGAATGGACCCAGGTGAGGTTCTGGCTGAGAATCCAATAAGACTTTCTATGATCTAATGACTTATATGACAATGGGTGGATTTAACATGAAATTAATGAAGTTTCTTTGCAAAGTTCCTCAACTTCATGGTTCCTTCCAAAACCTTGTCAGTGACCCTAAGAATACATTCAAGGGATTCTCTGATAGTATCTCTTAAAGAGCACCCAATGAATTAGATAAATGTCAGGCCCCCTGAAACTTGAATTTACTCCAACAGTATCTGTAACTCCTTAAAAGCCAAACAAGGCCAAGGGTCACACAATCATGGAAAGATATCTTCTTCATGTGGCTTCTCCATTTTAATGGTGCCCTAATACTAGCTCTAGGCCCAAGAGAAAAGGGTCAGTTATTGTTCCACACTACCAGAAGCTAGATGGTTCTTACCAGGAGTGTAAAATCCATAGACTAAGAGAAGATTGAGAGGACCCTTTTGAGTTCTGGATCCAGTGGCTAAAACAATTACCTAAAGAAGTCAAATTTCAAATTTCACCCAAAGAATTTGAAGATGTGCCATTGGTTTACTTAGTAACATCTTTTGAGAAGCTAAAATGGGCCATCATATGTAGCCTGGCCATGAAAGAAGCTCCTTCCTCAGTGACTAGTGGTTTTAGACCCATCAAGATAAAGCATCACAGTTGCCCCAAATACACAGACTTGCCTGGGTGAAACTATACCAGACTTCTTGTTTCATTCTTACATTTCTTCATATTGCCCTATTTTCTGACTTCATGACTTGATCACTACTTTCCAGGAAATGACATGGTGGGTGGGAAGGGAAGAACTAAACACTTACTGAATTTTCACAATTTAAGCAAAGTATTAGGGCAGCCTGGATATATGTCATGTCACGTCATCATAGCAACTTCTGAAAGACTGCATTTCACAGATAAAGAAACAGAAGTGGGCCAGCCACGTGACATAGAGGATGCAGTGGCTGGATCCCACATGACTGAATGCACAGTTTGTATTTCAGACCCAACAGATACACCAGGTGTGTGTGTGTGTGTGCCCAAAATACTGAGAAGAGACTCAAGGAGAAAGAACTATGGTGTGGCCATTGCCACCCTCTCCCCGAAGGTGATTTCTCTCTCTCTTTCTCTCCCTTTCCCCACCTCCTCTGACAAGCACATGTGCCCTGTAACAAAACTAAAACAAAAAACAGAGGCTAAAAGAAACAGAATACAGTGAGTGATGAGGCTTAGATCACAAACTCAAAATAAAAATAAAGCAGACCTTAACAGTTAAGTTGATTCCTTGGGTTATACTTTCTTATTATAATAAAGGTGTCACCATGAAGAGCAGCATTAAAAGGAGTTGAGAAAGAGAACTGAAAAGAATAGAACAATTTTTTCCTGCACTCTACTTAAAAATCAGGTCTACCCCACTAGGGTGCAGATAAGCAAAAAAGTGAGAAAGGAAAAGGAACTAAGACCAGAAGAAGAAAGGAGAAGCAAAAGAGATGGGATGTAGTGAAATTTCTCTAAGAGTTTGCACCTCACTGAAGTAGCGAAATCCCAAGGCCTACAATTCATTCTAGTACAGTAATGATTAACATACATTCAGTGTCGTGTGGTACCTAATTTAACTAGATGTGAGTCCCAGTTCTAGCTAGCTCTGCATGATCTTGGGCATGTTACTTCACCTCTCTGATCTTCCACTTCCTTCTATGTAAATGGTATAAAATAGTGCCTTCTGTTTAGAAGTGTTGAAGGATTCAATGTAAAACAACACTCAACAAATAACAGCAAAAATATTCATGACTTGGCCATTTTTCTTACTAATAAATTGCATGTGAAACTGATATAATGCAATTAGTCATTCCTCCCTTCAACCTATACATTTTAATGTGCACATGCTAGGTGCTGGGAAAATAACATATAGAAGGCAGATTCAGTCTCTGCCTTCTTGGTGCTCCCGGGCTTTACTCCACTTAAAATGGAAAAAAAAAAAAAACAAAAAACTAATTCTTGTATTTTTTTAGTGTCATTCCAAATGGACTTCTTTATGATGATTCCTTTAGTTGGTGGCACTAATTGCTTATAAAGCACCCAGTAAATGCCTGCCCACTTCAATATGATTCCTGATAAGTGTGCATAGGATAGCTCAGCAGGGTGCAAGCTGCATGCAATTATTTCTTAGTTAATCCCTTTAGAGAAGAGCCTACTTGTTAAGTGTCAGGATGGAGTGCCTAACATGGGGGGAGAGAAAGCCTCAGTTCATATTGGTTCATGCGTTTCATCTTGCCTGGTGAGCCACAGCGCTTCATTTTCAGGAAAGTGTCATTGAAGAGACATCTTTGTGTCATCTAACATGTGTTTAGTGATTACTTTATCTGTAAGTGGGGAAGATCATACTAAACGATTGCTCTCTCTGTCTAGTTAAAGCTGACAGGGTTGTCACTACTTCAGTGATGGATTCAACACTGCAGCTTCTCCTCACAAATATGTCTTATTCCATAACCAAGAAATACGCACCATTTGTGAGAATGGACCAAGCCAGCAACAGACAATGGATACAATATCATATCCTGTTGGGTTTTTCCCTAGAGAGATTTTTGCTATAAGGGCGCATGTGCTCACTGAAGGGACGGAGAGACAGAAAGTGAGAAACCACCCTCCAGGGAGGATGGCTACACCTCAACCCCTGCTCCTTCATTCTCCTCTTAGGACTTTGGGCATGCACACACATGTGCCCAGTATAAGTTTTAAGCCTCTAGGTCCGGGACTTGAATCACAGTCAACCACATGGGAGTCCAGCAACATAACCATTTGGCTATCTGCTGATCCCTGCAATATCATATTCTTAAATCCAATGTCAGAAAAGGAAGGTTTGTTTAACTTTTGTATTTCATCTACCTCATACCCCGGACTCGTCCTCTACTTTCAAGGTTGAAATGGTTAGTCTGGTCAACCACTTAATGCTACCTTTTGGAAAGTCTGTATTTGGAAGATGACTATTTCTTTCTCCTTCCTAATTCTTCTGCCTCTTTCTGAAACAGATGTATATTCCAGCACTGGTATCTCAAGTAAATATCCCTTCCTTAATAAGCAAGAGTGACTCTAGTCATTTCTTGCCAAGACAGAAAATTGAGTCATCAAGGAAATTATTTCAGTAAATGGAGCCTTAAATTTTTTTTAAGTAGCAAGAAAGTATATAACTAGAGCTACTGATAAGAGTAAAAAAGGAAATGCTGTAAAATATTTTAAAGGGATATTGTCTTGTTCTCCATGCCACCTTCTTGTTTGAAATCAGTGGGCATCTGAATATTTCTCCTCAAGGTCATTTTAATTACCAATCACATATGCAGGTTAGGACAATGCTTAGCTTCTGATACAAACTAGTCTATCACATGGTCCCTTATGTTTCAGATATTGGCATTCATTGATTTTGATTTTCTGCTAAGCTTCCCTCATTTAGTACTCACCTTTAAAAAAAAAGAAAAAGAAAAAGAAAAGAAAGAAAAATACTCATCAGAGTAGAGTAAGATGAACAAGACTTTGGAAAAGAAATATACTAGAAAGAGCAGGACCACCATAGAATTATGTCCCTGGTGTTAAGAAAAGGAGACAAGGAAGTTGCTGAAGCAGTTGGAAGAGAGAATAAGAATGGTCAGTCAACCAATCAGCACTGCACAAAGAAAAGGTCAGGCTACTTTTGAACATTACCGCGTCTTTCACAGGCTAAAGTGAGCATTAAAATTCTGAAGTCTTGTTTGCCGCCCAGAGTTAAACAAGAATAGAAAATGGCACTACACAAAGATTGCAACGATATTTAGAAATGGTCTGAACATCTGGAGGTAAACAGGAGGTCACCCGTGGAGCACTGCCATCAACCTGGTCACACTTGCCACCCCCTCCCCACCCCCAAACCTTCCCGTCTTACTTCATGTATTTCCATGGGGCAGCTGCCTGATTAATCAGACAGAATCTTCAAAAGGCCCCTCCGGAGCTGATAATCACAATAAATATTACGAGTTTGTCCTCACACAGACCTTTCTTTGGAAGGCCTTCTAGGCTAGCCAGTTTCATTGTTGTGACGGCTTTTTCTTTTCTCTCATATGGCATTGATGAAGGAAGTGGCTTCCCTGAGGTCACCCAGCAGGATGGGTTCCCTACCAGAAGTTTCCATACTGTCTAGAGAATCAACAGTATTGCAGAATAGAGCTCCATAGGAGCCAACAAAAATATGTCAGTGGACTTTACAAAGGACTTTTTAATAAAACAGCAAAATCCATTTCTGGAGCCAGTCAGTGCAGTGGGTTTGCTGTTATTGAGAAGAGCTCTACCAACACCAAAATCAACCCAACAGAGAACAAATCTTTGTAGCATTTGTTAGTATGGGTAATCCCGAGTGGAGGTTAACTACATTTTAAAGGCACTGAATTTTTTTAAAGAATTATTTTATATTTTATTTTATTTCTCCTTATTTTTTAATTTGACCAAAGAGAGACAGAAAGAAAAATGGAAAGCAAGAAAGCAAGCCCCACGGACTGTGACTCTAACCGTGGTTGGCCATGTAGGAGTCTAATGCCTTAACCACTACACCACCTGCTGGTCCAAGATACTGATTTTTTTTTTCTTTGTAAGAGAGATTTTTGTTATAGGGTCCATCCACTTTCCAGAGAGACAGAGAGACAGAAAGCAAGAAATCACCCTCTGAGAGGATGGCCACACTGCAATTCCTTCTCCTCTATTCTCTTCTCAGGATTTTGAGCCCACATGCACAGAACCCAGTGTGAGTTTTAAGCTGTCAGGTCTGAGACTTGAACCATGGTCAACTACATGGCAGTCCAGCAATATAGCCATTATACCATCTGCTGGTCCTCCAAGACATTGATTTTTAAAACACAATCTGTTTTATCATTTATGTTCTTTTTGGGCCAATAATAATCAATATGCATTATTCTGACATAGTGATTCCTGACCAGGAGCAATTTCATCTATCAGTCAGCATTTGGCAATGCCTAGAGACATTTCTGGTTGTCATGATGGGAGGGAGCGGTGCTACTGAATCTAGTGAGGTGGGGCCAGGACTATTGCTAAAGATTTTATGAAGCAGGAAGACAGCAAATGATTACCTGGTCCAGAGTGGCCATAGTTCCAAGAATCAGATACTGAAAGCCTGGAAGCAGAGTTGAGAATTGTAGCAGAAAAGAGAGAATGGTTGAAAGCCATTGATGCAGTATTTGGACATACAGACTCTCCCCCAAATCTGGACAGCAGGCAGTTACTCCACTGCCACTCCCACCCTTGTAATAACCCCTCCAATTTCTATTACATCTATTTGTACTTCTAAAGCATAGGGATGTGTATTTTGGGGGATTTTTTGGGGGGGGGACAATAATAAAAATTATATCAGGCTATAGATAATCTTTGGGGGGTTCACATTTTTTGTTCCAAAGTAGATTGCTAAAATTCATCTATATATTTGTATGCAGTTTAAATGTATCCATTTTAACTGCTGTATATTATTGCATTGAATGAATAAATTACTATTTATTTTTATGTCTATTTAGGTTGTCTTCAGGTGTTTGCTATCACAAATAGTATTGCTATAAACATTTTATATAAAATTTTTAGTATACTTATATATATTTATTTTTGTATGTATGTAAAAATATAAAACATATGTAAAATATACATAAATATAATATTAAATACATTATGTATAATATGTTTATATTATATATAAAATTAAGAAACTATGTAAACCTGGATATTAATAATAATTAGCTCTAAGTTGTAATATTATTAATGATTTTTTCATCTTTCGAATTTCTGTTTTTTTACTACAATTAACATATATACTTTTTGTAATAAGAAAAAATATTTTCTATATGGTTGGAAAATGGGCATTATTTTAAATTATGAGAACATACCCAGATAAACAAATGTGCACAAAGGTCTATAAATTTGATATAAGAGACCACTGCAAATTACCTAATTAAATTTAGCTTACTCAAATCTACAGACTAATCATGAATTTGTCATTTTGATTAACTTAAAGCTAGACTTCAATCAAAAGCAATGGAGGGAACCAGCAGTTCGTGTAATGGCTATGTTGCTGGACTCCCACGTAGTCAACCGTGGTTCACATCCCGAACCCGGTGGCTTAAAACTCACGCCGGGCACGTGTGCGTGCATGCCCAAGATCCCGAGAGGAGAATGGAGGAAAAGGGATTGCGGTGTGACCATCCCCTCTGGGGGGTGATTTCTCGCTTTCTGTCTCTGTCTCTTTCTGTCTGTCTGGTGAGCGCACGCGCCCTATAGCGAAAAACCTCTCCAAAAAAATAAAAATAAAAACAAATTTAAAAAATTTTAAAAAAGCAATGGGCATATTTAATTTCTGGATTTGCCCATACAATATATAAAGTCAAAAGTAGAGTTAAACTATACATGAACTAAATATTAATAGTAAATAATGCCATGATATGTGTTGAAAAGCCCACATAGAGTAGTAACCCTCTGCTCATTGTACATAAGTCCTTGTACATAATTTCAAATTTAGGGGCCAGGTAGTGACACTGAGGTAAACTGGTTAGACTCACATAGTAGATGCCCTGGGTTTGCATTCCAGGACCTCCTTCAGTCATGCCAGACACATCCACACAATGCCAGTGATCCAGACTGGCTAGGACTTGGGGTGGATCATGGCATGGGAGCTCTGTTGAGGATATCTGTCCTTCTGTTTCTCTCTTTCTCTCATGAAAATAAATAAACTTTTTCCAAAAAATTTAAACTTAATTTTTAGCAAGAAAAGACATTTTTAGGACATCTTGCTAATCAACTAGAAACCTTGCAGTCTGTACTATAATATCTTCCAGTTGAATCATAGATTAACTATAAAAAATAAAATTACAAACCCTAAGAAAAAAATGTAATTTTTATTCTCCCCCTCAACAAGAACTCTACTAGAAATACTTAATTTTCAAATTTGCAATCTGGCCATTCATGATTAAACCTGATGCTGTAAATCATAATTTTTTGCCAGCCCATGTGAACAAAACCAGAATTCTCTGTGAACAGGTGATGGGCCGAGGGGTGATGCGGTCACCATTATGTAGTTGTAATGTCAAGGGAAGTCACTTGTCCTGCCTTGTCCTGCTCTCCCTCACAGAGAAGGCAATCACTCACCTCAAGAGAGGAAGCCTGAGCTGGAAGCTGCATCCTCAAATATTAACCAAGAGAGACAATACAGGGTGGTTCCAGGTTTTTGAGACCCTCTCCTCACTTGCATAAAAACAAATATCACCCTTTTCTAAGTGTGTCTGCAAAAATATTCATGAAGGCCTGAATTAATTTTTATTTTCCTATAATTTTCTACATCATCTTTCCTGAGTAGAGAAAAATCTCAAAGTCTACTTTGTAATACCAAAGACATTTGTTTTGCTTGGTTTGGTTTTTTATTTTCCGATATTAAAGAGTAACCATCTCCTGCTGTAAACAGTGATTGGAATTTTGTGATCTGAAAGTCGAATAAGAAATGTCCTATAATAAAAAAAAATAACAAGGGCTGTCATTGTTAGTGGTTGAGGGAGCCAGATCCTATGTGGCCAACCATAGTTCAAGTCCTGGCTTCCTGGAGGCTTGAAAATCATAGGCCTGTGTGCCCCAAATCCCAACTGTGTGGAGAAACGGAAGAAAAGAGGTAACAGCCTGTATCTCACTTGGGAGTGCTGTCTCTCTCTCTCTTGCTATCTCTCTCCCTCTTCTCTCCCTCTCTCCAGTGAGGCTATGTGCCCTCTACAATTAAAAAAAAAAAAATGTGAAGAGATGCAGAAGTAAGAGAGGAGAATAGCAATGCAACTCACTGTGGCAACTACTCCCTTCTTCCCAAAAAGTTTCTCTTTGAGAGAAAAGTCCTAATCAAACCGGAAGCCAAAAACCAGGAAGTGTAAGCTACTGTCAGGCGTGCTTCTCTCTGCCCCTGGAGAAAAGGCCAGACAGGTGGCAGCGTTCCTGCCGCGCTCCCGCGATGACACGGCCGATTGTGCACACAGCCGCTTGCAGAGACAGAGCCGCAGGCTGAAGAGACACTGTCGAGCAGAGCAGCTCCCGTGTTTGCCAGAGGTCTTAAGGGGATCTTCTATTTCATTCCGTAGTAATGCCCTTTTTGTTGACAAAAGTAAATTGATGATAGTCAAGAGGGAAGCATTTGGTGGAAAAATTCTGTTGACCCTTCTCAGATTGAATTTGACCACAGGACGGGATACCAGCAGTTGCAGAAATGATAGATTATTGTAATGACTGCCAGAATGGCCTTTTGGCATGTTTAAATGGCAATAAATTTCACCAGGAAGAAGGCAATTTTACTACTTTAGAGCAGTAAGGAAACACAGTATTTAAGGTGTAAATAAATCGTCGGTCATTAACAGCAAGCATATTCTGTTGGTGGTGCAATTCTCAATCAACGGCCATTCATATTTAATTTAATTATGTAGCTTTACTTAGCCAATGATGCCTTTTCCTTCCAGGTCACAGACTTCTCAGGTTAACAGGTTTGCTCTCTTCCTGCCTCCCTTATGTCCATAAACACAGCCCCAGTTCTCCTGGTTTTTCCTTCTCTGAGTACATAAATACGATGGGGCAGTTCGATGATACTGGCTCACTGAGTAGCCTACTGAGATTATTAAATTAGAGACAGATCTGCTATGTGGTCTTTTCCTTGGCTCCACAAGCCCCTCTGTCCCTCGCTCATTAATCTGGCTCGGTCCTTCACTGACTCTGCCATTAAAGGAAGAGGTGGGAGGGAGAGGTGTGCAATGAAGTTTGACATTTCCTCAAAAATGATGGTATTAAAACCCACTTACATTTACAGCTCCATCTCATTTGAGAATGTTAATCAGTTGCAATTTCATCAAGGTAAAGGTATTGGGATCTAATCGAGTCAAAGACTTGCTTACATTGGTATGGATCATGCTTCTGAAGCATCACTTTAAAAGGTCATTTTTAAGTACAGCTTAAGGTGATAATTAACAAAGTTCATTAATAACAATCTGCTTATGGACAGTGTAAAATATGCAACCTCCATCTGCAATATCTGTTTCAGGCCAAATTCAGCTCACTGTGTCAGTCACCACCACTGGAGCAAAATTCAGGAGACATACTCCAAATCTAAATGACTGTTGAACTTGGGTGGGTCAAATAAGCACAATCGGTCCAAAAGCCTAACTCTGCTTTGCTGTAAGCACAGAATGAAATGCCCTTTCTCAATGTGATGGGAAGTAGTCCCAAGCCTCATCAAAACCAGGCGAGTATGTTTCTTCCTGCCTGCCTCCTGTTTCCTGGAATGGCTTTTTCTGAGACCACACTGGGCAGCTTTAATGATCCTATAATTTTGTAAACTGTCAGGAACACACCAGCAACCCCAGCCGACTCCAGGCCAAAACATCATCTTGTTTATCTCAGATCAACCTTAGGTACTACTGAAAGTTATGGTGGTTGGTGTGAGGCAAGGAAGGGCTAGGGAGTGCTCACTACATTGAATTACCAGACGTCCAAGAATTATTGTCCCTGTGCTTGGCATCTCAGGTAGAGACAAAGGAGAAAACCACCCCAGGAAGAGACAGAGGAGAAAACACAAGATATTAAATGAAGAAAACCACCAGAGAAGATTGCAATAAAGTAAAATTTGATTGGAGAGGTTGGGTTGAAAATACAGGGCACTGGTAGTAAGAGAAAAGTAGCACTGAGATAGGGGCTGAAAGATTTTAGAAAATGATCTGTCGACTGTCTCATTTTACAGATGGGGTAAAAAATCCGAGTGGGTTTCTCAAAGCAGGCAGAATCTGGTATCAAAGCAGGGGCTAGAACAGGGACTTCTGATTCCTAATTTTGCTACTCTAACCAACAGCATTCCGGGAAGGGCAGACCACTGAAAGAGACCAGCCACACTGAAGCAGAGACTGAGCGCTGAGAAGTGGCTACCGTTGGCCAGCAGGAGCTGAGAAAACCTGCAGGTGTTCCGCTCACCCCTTCCCACGGAGGTCTTACCTTGTACTCATAGTTCCTGAAAACAGAAGTCTAGTGTGTCTAAGGTATTCGATTCCCAGGGGTGGCAATTCATGGTTTCCCAAGTCTACACATCACTTCCAAGGCCTAGGCTCCTTTGTGTCATTACGGCCAGAGAGATAAGAATACTGGGAAGGCAGGGTATGTTTAGACTATGGGGCAAGGTTATCTGGCCCTGTCTGAGATAAATGCAAAGGGTCAGAACCTTGCCAGTTTTCAGTCAAGTTGACCACATGCGAGGAAGATGGGATTTTTTAAAGAAGCTGTCGACATTTAAAAGCATATGGTCACATGTAGGGATAAGTCAAGCCTCCTGTGTTTTTAATAGACTTCCTCCCAAACTCGCTTTTCCAACTGATGATAGCCTGACCTCGTAGCGCCTAGTTAACTCTTCAGCTAGCTCCATTCCCAGACCTGCAGACCAAGAGGAAGTGTCTGGGCTCTGGCTTTCTTTAC